>NC_045766.1:75868229-76178329 GCF_008692025.1 Phocoena sinus | reverse complement strand
GGCCTCTCCCTTATCCCCACCGGGGCACAGGGGCAGCTGTGGGAGGCCAAGAGAGGTAATGGATTTCTTAAGTCATCCTGATTTGATTACTTGGAGCATTTCTAGGGCAGAACCCAGACAAATGCTCGCTGGCGCGCTCCCTCCCTTCCTCCGCGGCAAAGATGCTGCATCTCTGAATAATGCTTGTGCCCTATTTCACTTAGAAGGAAAGGTCAAGGTCGTGTGTCTCTGCAGCCAAAGTTACCAGCAGGCAGAGTCTCTGAGAAGTTCATCTGCTCCCGGCTTTCACTCCCAGCCGGGAGGCCCTGTTTCTCTCCTTGCTGGGTCTCATTGTCACCTGGGGACAGAGATCCCCCAGGCTCTATGGATCACTCTTTCTTGTCCTCACACTCCCGCTTTAGGGCATCCCCCCCTTAGATGCAACCCTAAGCGGTCAGCACACACTGTCTGGGCGCTGCCGTGCTGGGCACAGTGACAAGCTTGGCTGTGCCCAGCTGTCAGAAGCAGGGCCATGGTCTGTCAGGAAGGCTGCTCACAGGAGCCCTCCTGGGGCCCTCGATCCCTGACTGCACAGCCGCCTGATCCCTCTCTCTCCCAGGGCCCGGCCCCACAAAGCCATGCGCCAGGGTGGCTTTGCAAACCCTCTTGGAGTGCTCTGAACCGAGAGTCCTGTTTCACCTCAGGGTCACTCCGAGCAGCCAGCAGAGGGGGCCTGCGAGGCAGGAGGGGCTAGCCAGGGAAAGCGGAAAGGACATGGGCTTTGGAATCAAAAGGCAGGGGCTGAGTCCTGATCTATCGTCCCTTGACCTCACCTCAAGCGAGTCATTCCTCGGAGCCTCCATTTCTCATCTGTTAAATGGGGGAGAGAAAAGTTCCGGGCTATCTATTTCACCAGGTATGAGAGGATTAAACAAGAGCGTGCAGGTGAACGTGCTCTGGAAATGGATGTTAAGTCAGGAGTGCGATTCCGCATGTCTGCAGAGCTGCCAATATTCCACTCCATCCACAGGGCGCCAAGCCTACCCTGTAAGGTGACTCACAGTGCTGCCCAGCTTCCTCTATGTGTAGCTTTGTTCTTGACTCCTGGCCTCCTTGAGTCCCCAGGTAGGAGCCTGTGGGTGTATGCTCCCTCTTCCCAGGGGCTCCAGTAGGTGAAAACACACTCCAACTCTCATCCGCTCAACTCACTACAAGAAGTGGAGAGATTTACTCCCGAGTCCTTCATTGTCACCTAATTGTGTTCCCACTGAAAACTCATTAATTAGCCATTCTAAAGCTGTCAGCACATTTAAATAGGTTCACAGTCTTAGAGATGTTTAGGGCTGGAAGAGAACTTCGGCAAGTCCAACCTGTTTAACCCTCTCGTGTTAGAAGTAAGGAGAGTGAGGTGCAGAGAGGTTAACTGACTCAACCAAGGTCACACAGCAGGCTAGTAATGAAATTGAGGCTAGAAATCCACGTCACTGAGTTCCAGCCCAGAGACCCTCCTTCCCACTACAGCGCTTTCTGAAAAGAAAGCAATGTCGCCCTTCACCTTTCATCATCTATCCTTCTCCCAAAGGAGCAATTCTAGATTGAGGTATGACCCCAGTTGGAAGAAAATATAAATGTGGAATTTCAAGTAGACTTAAAAAAATAATGATATATGTACCCGAGCCAGATGATAATCAGCTGTAACATGGGCGCTGTGCCTCCTGGGGGTGAGGACAGCAATTACCCTCCCCTTCCCTGGGGAGGAGCAGACATATGAACTGGACCAGGAGAGCTAGAGGCTGGCTCTGTGGAGCCCAGCAGCATCAGGTTAGCGCAGGTTCTTGGCCCCCACCTGGACATCCTGGCCCAGAAGCTCTGGAGTGGGACCCAAGAATCTGCATTTTGCATACCACAGGCTAAAAGAGCTTCTAAAAAAGAAACGACAACAAACATATACAACTATGGAAACTTGGAGAGGAAAGGAGGAAGTGTGGTCGAAGTAGACCGCTGATAAAAGGAGCAGGGGAGCAGCCCTCCAGAAGGTCCTGACGGAGCAAGGGCAGGAGCTGGGCTGAGAGCAGCGTGAAGGAAGTGCAGGCACCCAGGGAGGCTCAGGCCGGGGAACCTGAGTGCCTACCCTGGGGCCAAGGTTCTCAGGCACGTGGCCGGCCCAGTGGTCATGAGATAAGTATTTTCCAGGACAATGGTTTCAAGCTGAGGCCCAGGCAGGAATGGCGAGTGGCTCCACAGCCCTCAGTGTGCAGCAGGCACTGTCCCGAGTCCTCATGTATGTTAACAAATCCAATCCGCTTTAAACTCTGTGAAGTGGGGGCACTGTTACTACCCCATGCCACAATGAGGAAACAGACTAGGAAACTGGTCTCAGGGCCAGTAAGTGGCAGAGCAGGGACCCAGACCTTCTCGGACTCCCCCATGCTGCCTCCTGCCTCAGGAAAAGATCAGAAGCTCGCCGTGTGGCCTGAGGTGCACAAAATTTCCCGATGGGGGGTTTATGGCATGTTTTGAGGGATGCACTTTCTCTGTGCACTGCATCCCTGGCCTCTGCCACCAAATGACAATATGGTTCCCAAGTCACCTGTGTGTGTGGCAGTGGGTCTGACCCAGGAGCACCACCTGGGTGGGAGTCAAGGATGGCGCGGGAAGATGCCCTGAATCTCACAGGCTTGCTCTGAGAGGGACTGCGCTGAGAAAGGAGCTGGCTGGACCACAGGAGGGAGTGCCTAGGAGAAACAGGGTGGATTATTGTATCCAAGACCCCCTCAAAGCTTAGGCAACCGGGCTGCTGCAGGAGGGGTGAGGAAGGGTGATGTTGAAGCAAGAAGGGAAGGAGTGAGAAGAAGCCATAAACTCAGACACCCAAGGTGTGAAAGGGAAAGCCCAGGTGAGTCTGAGTGTGGGATTCACCTCACTGCCTTCAGCTGCCCTCATGTCTCCGCATTCTCTCACACGGTGGCAAAGACTGGCCATGGCTCTCAGAATTTCGGAGGATGAGTTTTTCTGCAGAGGCCTGGGTAGCAGTAGGAGTATCATGGAGAAACAAAAGAAATGAGTCTGAGAGCCAAGCCACAGACTTTGGAGAAGAAACAAGAAACTATCTGCCCTCCTCCCCATCACCATTTATTTAAACCCTGGCTGGTGACAGCAGAAAACTCACAAAGAGCTGCAGCCATCCTGAATGGGCTGGGAGAGCCCTCTGTCCCGTTTCGTAGGGCCCCCCCCACCCCACCTCCTCATCAGACGTGGCGTCAGGGCGGTGTGGGGAATCTTCAACCCTTTCTCTCATAGTATTCAATATACCACTGCAGCCAACTCTTCTTTCCCCATCTCTCTCTCCTGCAAAATTCCCAAGGACCAAAAATCCAGCATATATTTGTAATGTACTGAGGAATGTGTTCACACAATATAAGTTACGTTCCCACCCACTCACCCCCTTAGGAGCCCAGGCCTGACACTCCTGCTTTCAGCCTCACAGTGAGTGGCCAGGAAAGGTACTTAAGAGGCAGGAGTAGGCGCAGATAATCCATACAGCAGAACACTAAGAGGTGGTGACGTTCCTCAGGTGTTTATTGGGTAATACACTCCTTTGAAAAGTCTCAAATTCTACCCCACGAGGTAAATGCTCAGTGTTGTGCTTCATACAAGAACAATGTAAAACATACTCCTTGCCCTCCAGGAAACGAGATATACACACAATGTCGTTTTCAAAACAACATCAAAGTAAGTGTTCTACACAATAATTTCTATTGATGTTTGGAAGTGAAGGAGAGACCAGCTCAGTAACAGAAGGCAGAGGAGAGGGAACGGGCTGTGCATCCCAGCGTGTCAGGTGTCGTTAGCGAGGCGCTGGTGGGAGAAATCCAAGTACAGAGAACGAAACGCACAAAAATGGGTTAGGTCCATGGGGCAATGGGGAGTGAGAAGGGAAGGGCAATTAGAGAGCATCATTCTGGGGCTCTGCGCTGGGTTCAGGCAGACGGGCATCACAGATGGGGGCATCTGGTGGAGCTAACTTCTTAACTATTCTATGAAACCAGTGCTTTGTATCCGGAAGGAGTCCTTCACATTTTTGATATGCGTGTTTTTTTAATATTTATGAGGGGAATGCATTCTCTCGGAAGTAGACCTCCCAAACGCCTGTATGTGGATAACCATCGTGAGGCAGGTCCCAGGCAAGGAACACCCAAGTTTCACGCTCCATTTTTAGCTGCAAAACTGGCAAGGCCAGGCGGACAGAGGCCAATTCCTGCTGCTCCTCCATTGGAAGCTCAATCTGTGAATCCTGAAGAGCTTTAACCTGATGGCAAATCACAAACCTTGGGGCAGCAGTGGGAGGTAA
Organism: Phocoena sinus; assembly: GCF_008692025.1. Taxonomy (NCBI): domain Eukaryota; kingdom Metazoa; phylum Chordata; class Mammalia; order Artiodactyla; family Phocoenidae; genus Phocoena; species Phocoena sinus. The sequence goes on along the minus strand of NC_045766.1, from coordinate 76,173,999 downwards.
AGGCAGTCCCATCCTGAGACCCGACCCCCAGGCTCCGATCGTTACGTTACTTACAGCTCTCAGTGACCATCAGAACACCCGTTTAGACGTCTTATAAGAGAGGTTCCTTTCTGAGCACTTATTTCAAAAGAAAGTGCTTTGGATGCCATCTCAGAATTGAATTCGTTAAGAATGATAAACTTCAGCTTCATGTAAGTTCACTGACCTTCGGCTTTCTTATCTGTAAAATGATGATGATCCCGGCCCTACTTATTTCCTGAGGTTAGGATGAGGTGACGTTTTGTAAACTGGGGGAAAGCACCCCTAAAAAATGACTCGTGTTGAGAGCGCGTGGTAAGTCTTTAACAGCCCAAGAAACCTGATAGGCACGTATACTTGCCAACAGGAAGGAGAAAGCACCTGCCAACGCGCACAGACTGCCGAGCTTTAGTCATTTTAACCATTTTTTGAATGTCCAGGGAGGCACTGTGAAAAGTACTGGGGACACAAAGGTAAATGAGAAGCAGTCACCATCCACCTGGAAAGTCTCAGGAAGAAATAAGGCCCCACATCAAAATCACAACCGAACTTCTTAGAAACCGAAAGGGTAACAGAGTACGAGTACCAAAACCCTCAGGCTTCACCCAGAACCCACTCACTGCGGTTCCACATATTCGATATTTATCCCCTGGTATGCGTTTAGTTCCAAGTATCCCAGAACCCAACTCAATTCAAAGGGGCTTAAACCCAAGAAAATATAATAATTCGTGAGAGGAAGTTCAGAGGTTCAAAGAAACCATCCGGTTCACGGTTCCTTCCATCTCTCCACTCTGCCAGCCTCTGTCATTCTACATCCCTCTGCCATCCCCAGTAAGAAAGTTCTGGAAGTTATAATTCAGCTGCCCAGCAATCAGCTGTGTGTCTTCTCATTTACACCCATGAGGAGAATGGCTTCTTGTGGGGCTCTGTTGCTAGAGAGGAAGAACTTTCCCAGAAATCAGCTGAGAACCTCTCTTCAACTCCCATTAGTCAAAATTTGGTCGTTTCCATTTATTACTCAATCACTGACAAGGGAAGACAGCGTCCCCTTAAACCCATCAGGCCACTTCCTTGGGCTGAGGTCAATCCCAAATTTCATTGCTGCTACTCAGGGAGGGTTAACCACAAATTAACTACAAGGTGCCCTACTAGGTTATAAGGACTTTAGTTTTCATTTTCCGTTTTTCCAAGCCTATATAATGAATGCAAATTAAAAGTGAAATTTGCTTTCGGCAGGTACATTTTGTCTAGCAAAACGGGATATCAGTCAGCAAGAAGCACAGCTGGAAAAACTCAAAAGCAGGCACAAAAACACAAAACCTCAGGGGGTCATTTGGTATAAGCAAATCGTCCCATAAGCCCCACTGAATTATAGCCCAGTACATTAATTAAGGCTCCTAACATTCCCCTGGGACATCAAGAAAAGGTTACATTTATGCTTGCGTGACTCTGTTTAAAAAGGCAGAGACGCACATAATACGTTTTATAGAGGATCGCAAACCCAGTGGCTGACCATTTTTAAGTGTTGTTGCTTAAAGGGACAAATCTTACACTCGTTAGAAAACTCTGAAATTTGGAATGACCCACCCCAGCTTCTCTGAAGAGCAGAGATTGAGCGTGTAGACTGCAAATATGACACACCGCATGCAGCAAGGTGTCACGGCTGGCCTCCCCCCCACCCCCAGGCTCCTACACGCTGATGGAAATTGATTGCCCCTCATCTCGGGACTGAGTGGCTGATTGCCACAAATACTGTAGCAGGTATTTCTGGTAGGCTGGTGCTCTCCTAGAACAAATATTCAGATTCCCAGGCCCACCTAGACCTAGCAAATCAGAATCTCACAGGCGTGGCCCAAATTCTTTCCATAACGTTCCCCCAGAAAATCTGATGATCAGTCAGACCAAACCTCTCACTCCCTCTCTGAGAATCCAGCCATGTCCTGCAAGAAAAGCCCTCTGGATGCGAGAGCCAGGCCTCTTGGACCTTTCAGAGGGTGTGTCTTGTACACTTGCCTGCCTTCAGGAAGCCCAGCATGGAACACCAGAAACAGCGGAAGCTCTGGGCGCTCACCCCTGCCGGGGACAAGCACCATCCTGCCTGCCACCACCCCAGCAACAAAGCACAGGTCACATGCCGCCCAGCAAGACCACAACCAATCCGCCTCTCAGACCCAACTGCTCGCTACTCAAATTCTTCCTGCCCAGAGCCTTCTACCCCTACCCCAGACAACAGCATCAGGGTCTGGGCGGGGGCGGGCCATAATGGCTTGACAGACACAGTCCCTCCCCAGCCAGGAAGGACTTTCTCTGTCACCTATTAAACGACACCACTGCCAGCTTCTACTTCACACGTTCTTTTTTTTTTTTTTTTTTTGCGGTACGCGGGCCTCTCACTGTTGTGGCCTCTCCCGTTGCGGAGCACAGGCTCCGGACGCGCAGGCTCAGCGGCCATGGCTCACGGGCCCAGCCGCTCCGCGGAAGGTGGGATCTTCCCGGACCGGGGCACGAACCCGTGTCCCCTGCATCAGCAGGCGGACTCTCAACCACTGAGCCACCAGGAAAGCCCCACACGTTCTTTTTGTGATTGACTCCCCATTCCATCCTGTCTCTCTCCTAGATGTTCTTCATGTTATGTCTGGCCCCAGACTGTCTCACTGCAACTGGCTGAAGGTGGAGGATGGGAGGTAGAATAGAGACTCAGGACTCCTTGGTCACTGGAATTGACGCTCCTCACCTTCTTCCGGACAAGGGAGAAAGCAGTGTCCTGACTTGAAACACTCCAGCCAGGGAGACCTTGGTCCCGGGAGCCTGCCCTGCCCCACAGAGGTCACCACCTCCTGTAAGCTGGCCTTAGCTTCTTTGGCACTCTGTCTCCACCTCCTCAACTCCTGTGACCCTCAGTTACCAGCCCCTGTGTGGCCAGAGGCGATGGGCTTGACCATTTCCCAAAAGGGCTCTTCCGTTCCTGGCTCCACCCAGCACTGTCTGTGTGACCTTGGAGATGGCGGGCAACCTCTCTGAGCCTCAGCTCCCTCTTCTGGGATGGAAAAGGCTTGTCTAGGCTCAGTCTCCCCAGTTCTTGTGAGGCTTTGAACATACAACAAAATGTGAATGTGCCCCATCAGTCAGAACGCACTGTTCACTCGTGAAGGATCCACTTTGTGGATCCACAGTTCACGGTCCACTGGGCTCGGAGCATCTCCAGCTGGGAAAAGTGTCCCATTCATCTTTGTGTCCCCAGTGTCTGGTGCTGGCAAATGTCTCCTGAGGAATGGCAGGGGGTGCTACACAAACTGAATGAGGAGGGGGAAACAAAGGAGGATGGGAAAATGAAGAAAGTCAGGGATAGAAGAAATGCCCCCCTTTCCTGCCACCCTCCAGTCTCCAGGGACTAACGAGGCCCCTCCACTCCTGATTAGACAGGTCACTCTTAAACATTACTCTGGCTCCAAATAGAAAAGGATGTTATTAAAGCTTTTCTGTGCCTAAATTAAATTAAATATCGAACACATCCAACCTTTAAACTGAACCGAAAATCCCTTTTTGTTAACAACCCTCTAAGGTGCTTGCTTGTCCTGGCTGGTGCCACACTGAATGCTGAGACTGGGAGATTTGGAAGCTTGCAGTAGGGCCTTGGAGGGCAAGGCCTTCCTCTAACTCCTCGTTGCTTTGGTTTCCTGGACGAACAGGCACTTCGGAGGCTGAGAGAGCCAGGATGGCAACTGAGTATTTTTAATTGAAGCAAGGACTTTTTCTTCCACACTGAGCAGCCCTCCTGGGAACCCACAGAACAATCCTACCCTCCCACCCATCAGCTCTATTCCATGCACAAAACCCTACCACCACCCCCGTTCTCAGACAGAAACACAGCCTCTCAGAAGATGAAAAGGGAGCTGCTTTTCCCCACACACGAGCCCTGCCACTACAGTCCCAGCTGCATTTTCAGGTATTCCTCCCTTTGCATCCCAAGCCTAAACTGTTATAGAATAATTGGGATGAGATATAAAGGAGAACCCCCCACCCAGAAAAGCATGAGGAATCAGAGGGTGGTAATTTTTAGACATAAAAGAACACTCCCACAATGTTACTCTTGCCTTCTGAGCATGGGGGCAAGTTGGCAAGCCAGCATACCCTCTTGGGCACATACATCCCCACCACACACACACACACACACACACACACACACACACACACACACACACACAGGTCTTGTTCTCGCCCCTTCCTTCCTTCCCACTCAGTGTTAGGGCTGGAGCAGGGCTTTGCTCCCAGGAGCAGAGGGCAGACAGGTGTGCTGGAGATGGTCCCACATCCAGACTCTGACCCTCCCCTTACTCTCCAGGGGCACCAGCCTTAAGCACCTTCACCCTCACTCCAGAGCTCCGTGATATCTGCTAAGCACTTCTCAACTTAAAACCTTGATTCTTCCCCTTATAACAAGACACCAAGTCAAGTATCGATCTAATTTCACAAATGTCTAGTCTGTGCCAGGCAGTGGACTAAACTAAGGAAAGATAAAGAAAATGTACAGGCTACTGTCAAAGTGTAGTTTTCAAAATGCTCTCATTACATAACTTAATTCATTAATGAGGGATGGTAAACGTAGCTCCAAAAAGATTTTGAAGAACAGGGGTTTATATAATCAGTAACAGAGGCATGCAGGAATGAGTTTGTGAAGTAGAAACAAAACTGGCTAATGTCCTACAGGGCAAGAAACCGTAACTTTTGCAGTTATCTGCTCTACTAGACAGAAATCATTTGCATCTCTTCTACTGGTTAAAGATCTGTGTTATCAACCTATATGTTAACATCTAACCTCATAAAATCTGGCCCCTAATCAACAAATTGAAAGTCAAGCAAAAGTACATCCCCCCAAGAGAGTTAAATAACCTTTGGGGGGACTGTTAGGCTGCCGTAGGAGGTCACCAGGACATGTGGTCATCCTTTTGCCTTGTTTCCAAGCTTTGGGTGCTTTTTCTTATCATCATGATCCTCGCCCTCAAGGAGCTTCCAACACCTGGTGAGGCAAGACTGTCCCACACAATAGAGTTAAACAGTCCCAGAAGAATTACTGTTCGTTTGCTCAGGCTTGACAATAGCACTGTGTTTATATACAATGTAAATACACCTTAATCAGTTGAGATGCACACTGAAGTATCTATAGATACAATTGCATGATGTCTGGGATTTATTTAAAAATATGCCAGGATAAACAAAAGTTGGGGGGAGAATAGATGAAAATGAGATGGGCAAAATATTGATGACTGTTGAAGCGAAGTAAGGGATACGTGGGAATTCGGGTATTGTTCTCTCTGTTTGGGGATATATTCAAATTGCTGTCCTGCTAATAGTAAAACAACAACCTACCACATGTTTATCCGCTTCTCACACATTATAAGATCTACTCTGTTCATTGTTTTTCCTCTGTCTCCCCTGCTTAGAAAATCAACTGCATGGGGGCAGGTCTTGTCAGTTCTTCCCCCTCCCAAGCACTGGAAGAGCATTCTGCCCCTGTAGGCACACAGTAGGTATCTGTTAAAGCAGCGGTCCCCAACCTTTTGGGCACCAGAGGACCGGTATCGTGGAAGACAATTTTTCCACGGATGGGGCCTGGGGCAGAGGTGGGGGATGCTTCAGGCGGTAATGTGAGCGATGGGGAGCCGCAGATGAAGCTTTGCTCGATGGCCCACCACTCGCCTCCTGCTGTGAGGCCCAGATCCTAACAGGCCACGGACTGGTACCGGTCCGTGGCCCAGGGGTTGGGGACCCCTGTGTTAAAGGATTGTTTGAGGTCCTCCACCGCTCAGGGCCCAGGAGAAGGGGCCGCGTGCATCAGGCGGACTCATCCTCGCCCTGATGGGGGGGGTGGGATCAGAATGGGAGGGGACAGGGTTGAGGGAGAGCGGAGCAGAGCATGAGGAGGAGGGGGAGGCGGGCAGGATGGAAGCCAGGGAAGGGCAGAGTGTGAGAAATGTGGAGGATCCTAGGGGCCGAGCACTGAGAACTGGCCACTGGACTGAGTCGCCAGAAGCCCGCAGAGAAAGCCACTCGGGAAAAGTGACGGCGGCAGCCAGAGGGTAAGAGACTATGGTGGGAACTGGGCAGGGAGGTTACACTGAGGCTCCAGGCAGAGACCACACGTTCGAAAACCCAGCAAACGAGAGAAAAAGCAGAGTAGCCAACCTGGTTGCAGGGTTTTGAAGAAGGGCCAAACTGGGCGTGTTTAGAGACCGGGGGAGAGAGGCGTGGCCATCGCAGCGGCAGGTGGGATGTAGACCCACTGGGCGGGGGTCTCCCTGGGCCCTGGGTTCAGGAGCCGTGGTACGGGTTGAGACCCTCCAGCTGGAGTGGGTGGCCTGCCACCGCCCAGGATTTTGGGTGGGGACAGCCTGTGGGGAAGCTCTCTGCCCCCAACTGCAGGTGTGACTTTGATGTGGCTCAAACCTCAGGGCAGAGGACACCCGAGCTTCCCACAGCTGCCCACTGCATCAGTGCCACCCAGTTTTCAAGGAGGCTGCAGGAGATGCGGGACGGTGGCCGGGCAATCACTCTATGGACAGAGTGGCTGGCAGGCAATCAAGGTGCAGCATTTCAGCCCCAGATTAAACGGAGTTTTCACCCGGACGCCTATCAATGCGCCCACACTCCGTTCTCCACTCTCTGGGAGGTGCTCCCAGTGTGTGGAGCAGGCTTACAGACTTCTCCGACTTTCTTTCCCATTTCCTCACTTCCCCAAGGTGAAGAACACACAGCAGAGATGTCTGTAAGAGCGGGACTGCGGGCTAAGGGAAGGGCCTATGTTATCTCTGCAGGTTCCAATTATCCAAGCTTCTTCTGCAGGACCAGGGTCCTGTGAACAGATGAGGTATGAACACAGAGCCCAACATTTGTTCCCTCAACCCTTATACATCACAACCTCCCACCCCTGTATCTACAGATTTACCACCTCTGTTCACACTTATAATCATATGTGTGAGAGAGAGAGAGAATAAGAGAGAATGCAGGGGCTTCCCTGGTGGCGCAGTGTTTGAGAGTCCGCCTGCCGATGTAGGGGACACGGGTTCGAGCCCTGGTCCAGGAAGATCCACATGCCGCGGAGCGGCTGGGCCCGTGAGCCATGGCCGCTGAGCCTGCGCGTTCGGAGCCTGTGCTCCACAACAGGAGAGGCCACAACAGTGAGAGGCCCGTGTACCACAAAAAAAAAAAAAAAAGAAAGAAAAGAAAATGCAGCCCCACAAAGACTCTGCCCATGTCCCCTGCTCCATTTCCAGCCACTGAGACTCACCAGTGACCTTGAACCCCTGCAGGGGGTCAGGACCCTGCTCCTCGCCCCCCACTGGGAATAGAAAATCAAGGACCCATTTTTGAGAACATGCAGCATCCATGCTTTGAAAGAGAAATCACAGGAGGGGGAAACCAGGATGTTTTCCGACTTCAGTTCCCTTATTAACAACTGAACACACATGGACTGAGGCCTGGGTGTCAGGCACTGGGCTGGGCAAAGGACACAAGACTAACTGGGCTCTCTCCCTGCCCTGGGAGTGGAGCTCATGGCAGGGAGGCATCATGGGACTGAAGCGACACAGGCAGCACCAAGTGTTGAAAGTCAAGGCAGAGAGGCGCCCCTGGGCTCTCTCCCTGCTGTCCCCGAGAGTCACCTTGGGAGCCCTAAAATCCATGGATTCCCAGGCCCCACCTGGACAGATGGAACTGCTCTTTGATGGTGGGGTCTGGGCTTCAGGAGTTTTCAAAGTATCGCCAGGTGATTCTAATGTGCTACCAGGGAGGAGAACCGTTAAACCATGCATCCCCTTTCCAAATGGGCACAAGGAAGGGAAATAGGGGTCGGGGCCCCAGGGGAGCGCTACCAGCTCCAATTTGTGCCCTCCCACAAAAGCATGGCACAGCAGGTATTTGGGCAGTAATAGCCTCCCCCAGTGGCCACCCTGGCCAGTGCCAGGACAACCCAGAGTGAGAAGGGAATGGCTTGGGCTCCTTTCCCTGTAACCTTGACCTCAAGGCTGGAGAGGACCAAGAAGTTTTGCTGACCTGGAGCCCTGGAGCACCCTATCCCTCTCTTTCTGAAACTCCTTCTGAGTTCTATTCTTGCCTTTTAAAAAACACCCCAGTATGCTGGAGGAATGGGAAGGGACAGCACCCCCGCTGAGTGCCCCAAATGTCCAGGGAAGGGAGAGACCACAGCCGCTGATGGTGGGCACTCTGGGTGGGCAACTTCAAGCCCAACCCCAAACAGGTCTGGAGAGGAAAGTCAGAGCTCACCCTGAGGAATGAGGGAAGTGCCCAAGGTGGCTAGCTCTGCTCCATGTGGGGCAGAGAGCACTCAACAAGTCCAGAATTCCAGGGCTCAAGGCCAGGGTATGGTGGCCAGAGTCTCCCAGGACACCCACACTGATAGCAGGTGCTGTGCGGTGTGACGGGACAGAGCACAGACTTTGGAACTGGACACAAGGGTTTGCAACTGCCTCTTAGTAGATGTGTGGCCTTGGACATGTTCTTTTTGGAGAATTTCTTCATCTATAAAATGGGTATAACAGTACCAAATTCCAAATTTTTATCGGTGTAAGAATTAAATATGATAATGTACAAAAAGCAAGTAGAACAGCATCTGGCATGGAGTTCAGTAAAAAAAAAGTCACAGTTGCTGGGAGAAGAAAATAAGGATGTGAATGTTCTTTAACAACAGTGAAGCACTCCATTAAAAAATGGGTTTTGTCAGTATCATCATCATCATTTAGCCCAGAGCAGGTGAAGATGAATCACTGAGACTATAAAGAGCTGGTGAGCGGCCCAGACTCTTCCTAGGGAATGGCCCCTGCAGGCATGGCAGGCAGAGCTGTGGGCAATGCTGGGAGCTCCTAGACTACGGGACTAACCAGCATCTTGCCTCTCCCAGGGTCTGCTACCTCCCTGAAGGCAAGAGCTGTGCGTCATACACCCTTATCCAAGGGGTCGAGTCTGTGAACTCGAAGAAGGTCCCTGTGTTCCACTACGGTGAGAGCTGTTAGAGCCCAGAGGACCGAGGAGGCAACGCCGCAGACCGGCTCGATCTTGGGCACCGCCGCCAGCCTCTGCTCTCTTTCCCACACCAGCTCTTCCCCGTTGCACGTGGACACACACGTGAGGTGGATCGTAACACAGAGATGCTGCCATTTCCTCACCTCTCAGCATCCCCACCTGATCAAGGCCAGGTATCCCTGGTTTCCCACCTCTCACTTGGAAGTGTAAATATTATCACCAGATAATGAGAATACTAGAGGCCTGTCTCTTCAAAATCCTGAGAATGACTGTGACCTCCCCACACCCAGAGGAGTCCATTGTCACTCAATGAGGAGGACCAGCTCGGCCACGAAGCCGAATTCACAGTGTGGCGCGGCTGAAACTCCAGAACCGCTGCAGCTCCCGCTGCCCCTGCACTAAATGCCATCCCAGGTCCTTCTAAGCCCTGTGAGTCTCCAGTTCACTGCAAGCATCTCCACTCACAACGTAAACAAGGCTTTAAATTGAGGACCAGGAAGAATTCTGGCGCAGTCCTGTCAGAGCAAGCCCAACAGGAGAAACGTTGGTCTCTCTGATGCCTCGAAGGATAGACCATCCACACATGCAGGCCACCCTGCAGTCTAAAGCCCAGCCTCCCTCCCATCGACCTTCACACCTTCATGAAGGGTGCCAGGTTGTGTCAGACTCATGAAATGGGTCTCCTTAACACAGATAAAACCTGAGACCTGCGGTGAGTAGAGCTTGATTTCTATCAGAGCTTCTGAGACGCGAGCCTCTCCAAATCCCCTCACCAGCCTCACTACTCCAAACCTCCAAGACAAATATGGGGTGTGACTTGGGCTGAACATCTGGGCTGTGCAGCCATGGGGCTGTCACTGAGGAGACTCCCTCGAAGATGGGGGGCAGGGGCACCATTCACATGGACAGCCTGTCCTGGGAGCCTACCCTCAAGTGCACAGGCCCAGGGGCCATTGTTGAAAGCACAGAAGTGGCGTGAGGGGGTGGTTAGTAAGCCCCTTGACTGAGCTGCTGAGTCCCTTCCTCCTGCAAGCCCTCACCTGTCAGGGCTGCAAGGGAACTGAGAGAGCCAGTGAGATAGAGTGTGACCTGGGGCCAGTTACTTAACTACCAGAGCCTCAGTTTCCCCAGCCATAACATGAGGGAACAAGTCTTGGGCTGGTCCTCTGCGGATCAGGGAACATGTGTTTAGAGAGCAGAATGTCAGGCACACTGAGCATCCAAGATGTGGTTGCCCCAGTCCAGCCTCCTTGCCACACATGAGGAAGCACAGTGCTGTATGGGTCCAACATGGGGGACTGTGGGACATCTGGGGCTCACCCTGGGCATTGATTCACCCAGATGCCCTGTGCACATGGGAAGATAGGAGATGAAGTCTGGAGTTTGGGCAAGAAGAGTGAGACTCTGAATTCACACTGGCATGGGAGGTGGGGCCTCCGTAGCGTGGCAGACTCTGCCTCAGGCCTCTGTGAAATGAACCCTTCCCCACCACCAATACACACATGCACACACCGCCTGTGACCGAAAGTTCCATCCTGGAGTCTCAGAAAGTACCCAGGACACAGGCTTCTGACAGAAGTGCAGGCCAGGGAGCAGACACTAGAGGGCTCAGGAAGACCTCCAGGCTGCTGCCCTACGGAGGTCACAGGAGAGGGCCAGCCTGGGAAGGAAGGGAAGGAGGGAAGGAGGGAGGGAGGGACAGAGAGAGAGAGAGAGAGAGAGAGAGAGAGAGAGAAAGCACTGGGGAGGAGGGGAGAGAGACCACAGCTGTGCTATGGAAGGGTAGGACGGCTTCCCATAAAAGCCTCACCATCACCTCCGCAGGACACAGAATGACCCAGAGAAACCCAGAGCCCTGGGCCTCCCAGCAGTGACAGCACTTATGGACAACATTCTAGCAGAAAAATACTGCATACCCCAAATGCTTGAACCCCCTAGTTTCCAACCTCCCCTCTACCACCAAACGCAGTTTCCTGGTTCTGTCTGGCACTTCTGATCCACAGGGGCCGGTAGGCAGGTACCAAGCTACTGGGAGAAGGCCATGATCAGGTGGAAAGAGCACATGATTTGGGTTCACTGTGGCCTGGTTACCTCACCTCTATGAGTTGTGGGGTATTAGGTAAGCTTCTTAACCTCTCTGAGGTCTTTTCCTCATGCGTAAATAGTGGGCTAACCTCTCCCTTATAGGCCTCCAGGAGTACTGAAATGAGAGACTGGTTCATGGCGGGGCATCACACATGGTAGCTGTATTTGAGAACACAAAGAAGATCCCCCCAGAATTAATCCCTGGGGCTGGAGGCATTTATCCACCCCTAGGGCTACCTGTGCTTTCTCCCCTGTGTGCCTTTCTGCCCCCCTCTCCTTTTCCCTCTATCAGAGCCCCTGCATGAGGCCACAGCACCAGACTGCCAGCAGAAGGCTTAATTGAGTCACGAAGGTTTCCCCAGATAGGTGACCAGGGCAGGAAAGAGCAGGGGACAGTCACAGGCATGCCCGTCCCCCCAATTCTTAACCCACCCAGGTCCCAGACCTGGGCGGAGCCTCCCTGGCCCTGCCCTCTCAAGGAGAGGAGTTTCTGAAGCGGAAAGCGCTTCAGACATTTAGCCCAGTAGGACAATCTCAGAGCAATCCTCTCTCCCAGCAGGACCAGGCTGTGAAATATAATTAAAGCCATGGGTTACTGAGGAGGGGCAGTCATCTTGCCAGGAGGAGCACCCTGCCGCCGCTCATCCTGCATCTGGAGCCGTGGGTCTCAGTGGTCCAGGACACAGCAGCCGCACCACCTCCCTGCATCCTCTTCCTCCTCCATCCCTCCACCCTAGCCCTGAAGATCTCCAGCTAAGTCATGCCACAGTCGCCTTCAATCAGCTGTTGTAATTTCTCCTGCAGTTCATATCTGAGAAGCTTTCCCTGTATCTAACGTAAATCATCCCTTCTACAGATTGATGGTGGGAATGGGGAGAACGGACATGGATGTGAGTTAGAACCTCATGGAAGGTGCCCTGAGAAGTGTCCTTAGAGAAGGGCAGAGGCTTGAGCCCCACCCCCTCAATCGTGAGGAGGAGATGCTGTGAGGATCCTGCAGGATGGAACCGGGGATGGGGTCATCATGATGGATGAAGGGAAAGGGGGAACAGAAAAGCATGTGCATCAGACGGAGAAGAGTACGACGAGCTGGGAGACAGCAGCCTGCCTGGGTTGGAAGCCTGGGGATTGGTTTACTAGTTACCTAATATCGCCGCGTCTCAGTCACCCCATCTGTAAACGGGGGTGATAAAGTCATACCTACTCTTAGGGCTTTCATGAGTTAAGATACATACCAGAGCATTCTATTTTATTTTATTTTATTTATTTATTTTTTCATACCAGAGCATTTTAAATGGCCTGGCACAACGTAAGCTCTCAGTAAACTCTAGGAAATCCTCACGACCCTCCATCCTCTCTGCAAATTGCTCAGTCCTGGGGCTTCTTCCTCCCCCATTTCTCTCAGGCTCACTCCTTCTACTCCATTCCAACGGCCTCACTGCATCCTGGCCCCCATCCCCACGTGCAGGGCCCAGGCTGTGACCCCACCTCCCTCCCACCCTCCACATCAGGTTCCAGCTGGCCAGTCCGCTCTGCAAAAGGACCGGTTTGTTTGGTACTCTCAGGCCCCAGATACTGTACCAGGTGACCTGCTTTAGTAAAAGGAACTCATTGAATTCAATCCCCACGACCGCACTCTGAAGTAGGTATGATAGCCATTTCACAGATGAGGAAACTGAGCCTCAGAGAGGAGAAATACTTTGCCCAGAGTCACCCTACGAGTGAATGGGAGAGCCGGCACCTAGCACCCCTCCCCTGTCCCCAACCAGTCAGCCCCTTGATCACACACCTCACCTTCGCCCATGCACTTACCCCCATGGAGTCACAGAGCAACAGAGAGAAGAGAAGGAGAGACTTTAGGAATGAGAGCAATGTGGAGAAGAGGAGCTGGAAGGGGGAAGAACGCTGCAAGGGAACTAACGTGGTGTCCAGATTGGGGGGGCTTCTCTGGCAGGCCCTGCACTTCTGTCTTCAGCTCATGTCTTCTCCGTCTTCACCATCAGGCTGTGGGGTTCCACGGAAGGGCGCCTTGGGCACAGGAAGCTCCCAAGCCTGAGGCTGGTGACAGGCCTGTGAAAGCTCCAGCTGCTCCGAAGGCCCGGCCTCGCATCCCAGGGAACGTGCAAATGAGGCTCGGAGCAGCTGTGGATCTTGCGCAACCTGGCAGGCACTAGAGGGGTTCACTTCCAGAAAGGGGTCTGAGGTGGCTTTTGCAAACCACAGAGAGGGAAAGTCCAGGTGCCGCCTGAGAAAATTCCTGCAGAGATGATAAAGGCAGGGTGGTGGAACTGGGGAAAGGCAGCTGAGACCACGGGCAGACAATGTGTGTTCAGTGAAGAAGTCCTGTCAGGCAGAGCTCAGCTCCTCCGCTGACAGGGCCACCAAGCTGGTAGATGAGGGAAACGGGGTTCACCTGTGTAGCTGATCTCTGTGAAATTGTTGCAAGCAAGCAGAAGGTGGCAGAACTAGTGGGACGTGTAGCTGGTTGCACGATCGCAAGTACTCAAGGGTACTTACCAATGGTTCAAGACCTCTTGGAGGGAAGGGCCCAGGTGCGTGCTGTAGGGCTCTGACCTATCCCACCCCATTCCCCAGTCCTCGGATCAATATACAGAAAGCACTTGAAGCTGGGAGCAACAGCAGATATACTGGATGTCAGAATTCAAAACATCTTAATCAGCTGAATTCAGACAACATAAAATAAATGAGGGGGAAATGTAGAGTCCCAAACATAAGAGCAAAAAAGCTACAGCGCTGTCATGGGTTGAACCATGCCCCCCTCCCGCCCAGAAAACCTCGTATGTTCAACCCCCAGGACCTCATGTTACCTTATTTGGAAACAGGGTTGTTGCAGGTGTAATTAGTGAAGATGCAGTCATATTGGAGTAGAGTGGGGCCCTAATCCAGTACGACTGGTGTCCTTACAAAAGGGGAAATTTTGAGACGGACAGGCACACAGGGACAAGGCCGTGTGAAGGTGAAGACAGAGATTAGAATGATGCTTCTATAAACCAAGGAGTACCAAAGACTACCGGGAAACCACCAGAAGCTAGGAGAGGGGAAGGAACAGATTCTCCCTCATAGCCCTCAGAAGGAACCAATACTGCCAACACCTTGACCTCGGACTCCCAGTCTCCAGGACTATGAGACAGTTCCCTTCTGTTGCTTAAGCCACCCAGTTTTAGTACTTTGTTATGGTAGCCATTGCTAATGAACGCAAGTGCAAAGACAAAATTGGGAGATGGGGCTGAGTCGCAGACTGTGGTATAGAAACCTGGAGGTATTGACTGACTGTTAAGTTTAACAAAAGTCCGCAGGGCCATGTGGCTTCTAAAAACAGCCAGGGCAGATATGAGGCTGCGTTAATGGAAGGTATGGTATCTCGACCCATGAGGGTGTGCTGGCCAGGCCTCAGCCAGAGGACCAGACTTGGTTCTGGTGACCTCAAGTTAAGACAAGTCAGAGGATGTTCAGAGTCCCATGCCCAGAGATGAAGAGACAAGTCAGAGGAGGACTAATGGAAGCAGGGGAGAGGTAGAAGGCAACTGGTCTCCAGTGTTTGAAAAGCTGTGCAATGGAAGTGACTGGGTTTGCCTGGAATAGCCACATGTGGAAGAGATGGAGCCCATGGGGAGAGACACAGACTGCAGAGAAATAGAAGAACTTTCTATCAGACTTGTTGACCAAAAATCAACTAGGCCACCCTGTGGGGAGATGAGCTTTGTCTTGGAGGAACTGAAGACTCCACCAGCTGGTCACCGGAAAGGGGCCTGTAGAAGTGACCCCAGCATCTCCCAGCTCCAAGAAGGGCCCACTCACGTTCCCTGCCTGTCTGACACCAGCAACTCAGGCTTCTTAACTACTTAAAGTTAGAGCCTGCCATGAGATGTTTTGGCCCCAAGACCTTTCATTGATGGCTTTAGTAGATAAAGTTGCATGCTGAAGGCAGAGAGTCTAGACTAACAGACCTCATGAGATCAAGTTTGGCAACACCCGGGTCCACTGGAAGGATGCACCCACACATGCTCTCAAGCATATGGGTCTCGGATAGGGGTGGGAAGGAGAGTGGCCCTGGCTCTCCATTGTCCAGGAGGGAGGGAACTGGCAACCCAAGAGTTAACTGACCCCTCACTTGAGGGAGACCCATGCTGGTGGGCGCTGTGAGGGGATACAGAGGAGCCTTCTCTCTGAGGGGCTCGAGGTAAGCTCACTGGGAAGATGGACTTCTGTAGGAAAGGCAGCTGATGCTGATGAGAGCCCTCCAAAGATGACCTGGCACTAACAGCATCTACATGAGCTATGCCACTTCCTTTAAGCCTTTTTTTTTTTGTGTGGTACGCGGGCCTCTCACTGTCGCGGCCTCTCCTGTTGCGGAGCACAGGCTCCGGACGCGCAGGCTCAGCGGCCATGGCTCACGGGCCCAGCCGCTCCGCAGCATGTGGGATCTTCCCGGACCGGGTCATGAACCCGTGTCCCCTGCATCAGCAGGCGGACTCTCAACCACTGCGCCACCAGGGAAGCCCTCCTTTAATCCTTTTTTAAACTAGCCCTCCCTCGTTTTCCAGCACAAAAAGGAGGCTCAGAGAGGGAAAGGAATTTATGTAAAACCCACAACACAAAACCAGTCAAGCTGTGTTTGAACCCTAGTCTGTCTCTCCCCAAGCCCACACTCCTTCCAAGGTTCCACACTGCTTCCCCAGCTGAGGACTGCAGGCTGTAGTGCCACAAGCCTCCAGCGACAGAAAGAACCACCCAGGGTGGTCTAAAGCAGTGTCCCAAACTTCAGCACGCATCAGAACGGCCTGGAGGTCTTGTTGAAGGGCAGGCTGTTGGGCCCTACCGGGGAGTTGCCGCATTAGTAGGTTGGCCCCAGAACTGTCGCATCCCTAACAGGGTCCGGATGCTGTGGATGCTGCTGGTCAGGGACTTCACATTGGGAACCACTGCTCTGCAGTATTCAGGAAAGGAAGTGGGTACCCTCCAGCCGCAGAGCCGCAGGGAGACAGAGGTATGCTGCCAGTCGATCATCCGTCTCTGGGCCAGGAGTTCCCCAACAGCGTTCGAGGCAGGACTGCCAGTTGGTTGCCGCTTCGCTAGAACCCATCTGGTTGGGAAGATGCAGACTGTGAACAAATCCAGCTTCCGGTACTTTCCACTCTGGAGTCTTCTGGTTCTTCCAGGCTGATGAACTGTGTTCTCTTCTACAGGAAGTCCTATTATTCTGCAGTCAGCCACCACGACCCCCAGGATTTTCACCCTCTCTAAACAGACGGGCTCCCTTCACTAAGCCTTTTGTGGCTAGGTTTCCCAATCCCCTCCTGACCCTGGATGCCCTCCACTGATCACGCCTGAGTTGGCCAGGGTCCCCTCTAAAATCCATGTGCAGAAATGAGGACATAATGACCAGGGAGAACCCAATTTGGACCCTGCCCGTCTCTTAGTGCCCATTAAGATGGTACTGTTTTGAGCAATCCCATCAACCTGTCGGCTCCTATGAAGCCTGCGTACAATTAAACCCCTCAGATGTTTTTCTCAGGATCTGCAGCCTTATCAAGTCGGCCCCCACCCCCCCATCATGAACTTGAGTAATTAATTTCTGCTATCTAAATGCAACTTTCCATCTGCCCCTGTTAAATTTCATCCTGTTGGTTTAAACCCAGCATTCCAGTCTGTCAAGATCATTTTGAATATCCTGTCTTGGATAGGAGATGCCCATCACAGCCTTGTCATCAACAAATCTGATAAGCTCGCTTACTCCAGTTTCACCCAAGTCATGGATAAAAACGTGAAGCTTCATTTTGCAGAATCTCACCTGTCACAAACCATCATCCCTTTTGGAATCCCTAATCATGCGATCATACTTACCAAAATAAGATTTCTTACAGACTAGGGAAGGTCTGTGGGCATGTCGTTTCTTTCCTTGGCCGTCATTAACGCCAGACTGATGTGGTGTCTGTCATCTAAGCGCTGTCACGTCACCACCTAGTTCTTGGTCATGGTCCGAATCAAATCAGAAGGACAGTTTGGGCTGCTATTTCTCTACCTTTTGGGCAATGACAAGGTTACAGAGGCAAGAATGCTAAAGTGAATCCAATCCTCCACTTTAAGCAGTACTTGACATCCAACAGAAGTCAGGCTGCCTCTCCCCCTATCATAACTATAGCATGCCTGCCTCCCTGACAGCTTTATAAGCCACACTGCGAAAGTAGCATCCAAATTCTTCCAAATGGGTGGGGAAGCTATAATAGGGGTATGTTATAACTTGGACCTTCTCAGCTGTAAGACATGCTGGGATATTGGCAACTGGTCGGTGAGGAGACAAGAAATGTTTTCTGGAGTGGGGTACTTGGAGAGAGGGGTGAGGACTGAATCGAGGAGGTGAAAAGGAAAAGGGAGACTTGATGAATAGCAACCCCACTCTTCTGCGATTTGCATGTGAGAACTGCCCTTCTCCTTCTGGAGAATGTCACAGTATATGTACACGGGATGCGGATGGAGCATTTGTGAACAGCTTGTTGACACCATAAGCCAAGAACGGAGAAAAGTATATGTAGCAGCTAAGTCTGTAGGGTCTGAAGTCGGACAGTCTAGGTTTAAATCCTAGTTCTACTACTTATTAGCTGTGTGACCTTGGGCAAATGGTTTTCTCTCCCAAGTTTTTTGTTTCCTCAGGTGGAAAGTGGAGACAAAAATAATATGTGCACATAAGGCGCATGAGGATTAACAGAGATAAAGCGTATACAATGTTGAGCTGACTGGTACATAATAATAGCTCAGTAATAACAGCCATTACGGAACAGTAGCTTGAAGGCAGTGCTGAGTGCTGAGAGTTCCGGGGCTGGAGGTGTGAAGAAGAAAAGGCTAAGAAGGTTTAAGAAGAAACTAAAGACGCTGTGGGTTAGGGGCAGGAGAGACTTGGAGCTCACCTGAATGGTGAGGCAGCAATCTGTGGAACTGACCTGGAGGTGGAGCCCAGGCACGAGGCTAGGTCAAGGATTCTGACCTTCAGCTCAGATAAGGGTGAAGAAGCCAGGCTGATGCCTCAGAAGAGTTCAGTAAAAATAGTTTGTTTTTCCAGCTCTGAATATGAATTTTTTTTTATTGCTCTAGGAAGTCAGTTAAAAGTCGTCTAAATGGTCCATGTTAAAAAGAAGCATAAATATTCCACTTCTAGAAATCTGCTCTGAGGAAATTATCATCAATAGGCACAAAGATTTATAGACAAGGATGTTCACTGCAGCATTATTTATAACAGTAAGAGGTGGTTTACAATCGAGATGTCCAACCCACACAGGATTCGTTAAATAAATTATGGCACATCCATGAGATGAAATACCGGGCAGCCAGTAAAAAGCCCATTTGCGAGGAATACTTAAGACATGGAGAAATTATCACAATATGTGATTAAATGAAAAGGGTTGGCTACAAAACAGCACAGTACAATCACAATTTTGTTACATATCTAGAAGGAAATACCCCAAAATGCTGAATGCATTACTTTTATAAATGCTTTTTAAGGAAAAAATGATCACAAAGGAGTTACACTAGAAGGAAGCTCCCACAATCAGCTTATAATAAAAAGTCATTAAATTCAGAACACAGGAACACAAACAGTAGCTATGATCTGAATGCCAGGAGCTCTAGCTGGTACCTGGCTGTTGTGAAGGGCTGAGGGCAAAGAGGATCTGCATGCCATTGGCGTGTGGCCAGGTAGAATCTAGGAAAGATTTAGGTCAGTGGCTCTCAACCATGGTTGCATTTTAGGAGCTTAAAAAAAAAAAAAAAAATCAATGCCCAGGCTCCAATCTCAGGGATTCTGACTTAATACGGGCTGGTCGTCTATATTTTTTCAAAGCGTTCCAGGTGGTTCTGAAGGAGCCAGTGAATTAGAGTTGAGTGGGACCAAGCTACTGTTACCTGTATACAGAGTTCACTTGAGCCTTGCTCTCTAGACTGAGCCCAGCATGTGAAGAAAGACCCACTATGGAAGCTAGAGAGATGTTAAAAGGGAGCAGACGGCCCCAAGGCACCTGGTCTATGCAGGAAAATGACCCTCAGCCTTGGGGGACATTCACAGAAGTGTTCCTTTGAGCTGACCTGTTTGGGAGCTTTTACCACAAGGACGCTGCTCCTGGCTCAGACTCTTGATGGGGCCCAGGTTACTAGCTGACTCCATAAAATCAAGAGCAGGTGGCTCTACAAAAGGGAGAGGGAAGAAAATCAAGACGCTGGGAAACCTACAGGGATCTGACTCTGCAGAAGCCAGAGCTGCTGGTATTTTCCTCTCTCCTGCTTTTGGGCAGAAACACACCCCAGCCAACAGAGCAAGGTGCGAACCTTAATGGCAGTCCGCTTTGGGTGGATGAGGCCTCTCAGTAGGGCTCCTAGTTTCCCTCAGGTGCCTTGAGGAAAGAGGAGCAGAGGGAAGAGGCTGCTAGAAACAAAAGTTTGTATTAAATGATAAGATCTCCCCAGCTTCTCACTACAGGTATAAAGTTACTCAAGCCACCAAAAGAAGGGAAATAAGAGTCCTGGGTCAGGTGCTTTCCCCACTGGATCCACCTATCCCTGAATAATTAAGAGCCAACTGAGGCTCTTTTGTACTCCTTAGAGCAGGGCTCCTTGGGAGGCCTTCAGGACAATGACTAGAGCAGTAAGGAGGGAGTTTTGGCTCAGGTGGACCAGTGGGGATGGCAAGTAGGGATGGATCTAAATTGCTACCCTACCGGACATTTCCCTGAAGTTGCCTCCCTAGAGGCAGCCTCCTGTCAATTCTGGCAGAACAGTGCCGCAGGTAACTCAAAATACTGGGTGATCAAACTGTAACATAGCTTTGCAATGCACTGTATGTGTGTTTATATGTGAATGTATATGAGTATATTTACATACACACATATACCTGATACATAGCGGATTTACCTTCCTAATGATGTTTGGCTCAGGTGGAGGCTAAAAGGACAATGCACTTTCTGAAGATACTGGCAATCAGGTGGGTTTCCAACAGCGGGGCTGGCTGTAACTAGAAACTGGCCTGAGACTAAATATTCCCCACAAATAATCCACAAAAGAAGAAATGAACCACTCCTGGAAAATCAAGAAGTGACGGTAATCTCCATTCAAGATGGAGAAGCCTCCCTTGTTTCTAACCCAGCTTCCTCCTTGGGGAATTTAAACCTATCTCCTCTAATTTGATCCTCAGGGGATAGCAGAACAGATGGTCACCAGCCATCCTCCAGTACCAGCCCTTCCTATCACAGAACAGGCCAGAGACATTCTTGGTTCAAATGCAAAGACATTCTGATGATACGGACAAGGCTTCAAATTCAAACGAGTTCCAGGTGCAAGTCTGATTAACTCATCCTTATTTTTTATTTATTTATTTTTTGCATTATGCAGGCCTCTCACTGTTGTGGCCTCTCCCGCTGCGGAGCACAGGCTCCGGACGCGCGGGCTCAGCGGCCATGGCTCACAGGCCCAGCCGCTCCGCGGCATGTGGGATCCTCCCGGACCAGGGCACGAACCCGTTTCCCCTGCATCGGCAAGCGGACTCTCAACCGCTGCGCCACCAGGGAAGCCCTAAGTCATCCTTATTAATCACAGATCAATGAGGGAAGTGTCACGGTGGGACTCAGCACACAGCATTGCCTTTAAAGCTCAGGTAAAGCTTAACGGAATTCTTGTTCTCCTGTTTCAAGTCAGAGTGGAGGAGGATGCGAAGCCCAACTGTTGGGAAGTGTGCTCAAGGTCAAACTCTCCCATGCCCAGTCACCATCCCTCCCAGGTCGCTCGTCCTGCTTTCCCCACTGTTCCCAGCTGCAAATTGGATAGGAAGCCATCTTTTTTTCCTTTTCCCACTCTGGAGGTACCAAGTGTAGTCACTGTTCATTGGTGAGTCCCTGACTAATGTCAGGATTAAAGAGTGCATTCTGCAAGGTTTGGTTTTCATCTCTCATGCTCACTAAAGCAGAGGGAGGGAAGCAGACATGGCAGAACCACAGAATGTTTGGCACCCCCCTTCCCTTTCAGAACTCTGCTCCCAGCTGGTACTTTCTAGCATTTAAGCAGGTTATAGGAGAATTTTTTTCAGAAAGAAAATCTTGGAGGAGATTCCTCCATCTGAGATAGAAAGTGACATACACAAAGATCCCCTTCCAGACTACCCATCAGAGAGCCACCTCCTCAGCTAAGGCAGATGTCATCAAACCAAAAGTCAGAGAGAGGGAGGTCCACAAAAATACAGCAGTATGCCAGTGAAATCCACGTGTTGCCCACATAAGCTCTAAAAGAAGAGCTCAGTTCAGTCAATTCAATGAAACTCCATTAGTCAAGACACTTGCTTTGGCTTCTAGTCATCCATTTAAGACAAGTTAGTTAAGCTTTGTCATAAATTTAAGACCAACTTAGTGATGGCTAAACTCAAATGCAAAGATCTGAATATGAAGAACACGCATTCATTATTTCCAACACACACACAAACACACACAGAGTCACCAGGTGATGAAGACAGGCTAGTGATCAAGGTGATTGGATGAGGCAAAGGATGATCCCAAGACTCACTGGGGTTCAGACACTGATGTATAAATAACCAAATACTCCCTCCCAATAGTTCTCTTCCTCAGATCTTTAGGTACCTGGCTTTACCTCTGTCCACACCACAGGTACAAGGTAGGTATTCAGCCCCACTTGATGAGTGAGGAATCTGAGGCATGGAGAGGGGACTTGGTGCTGAGGGAAGAGCTAAGGTGGTGGAATCCTAGCCGTCTCAGCCCTCCCCCAAACCCTAGACCCCAAGTCCTTTGGACAACTCCATATTAGCTGTCAGGTCACCTGAACAAACCCACATGGGAAAAAAAATCCACAATAAATTCTATCACAGCAGTGGAGGCAATGCTAGTAATTGTGTTTTCCTAGTCACGCTGATTCACCTCCATCCTGGAGATCAGAGACATGTCTTATCTACTGTTGCATCCATAGCTTTTAGTACCTGGCACATAATAGGTGCTTGATAAATAGTGAACATGTGAGTTTAGTCCCACTGTTGGTCTTATTTACCTTGTGTCCACTCAGTAATAGAGCTAACGCTTGAGGACCATGGGGAACATCTAGCTGCTGGGGGTGTGGGTGGTGGGGCATTGAAACTCAGCCCTGGGTCCTTTAAGGCTATATAACAAGGAGACATGCACTTCTAATCAGGGATCTTGTCCTTTGCCTTCTGTGTCCATTCTACCACCTCAATCCTCAATGAAAGTAGTGAATTTGTTGACTCTATGGTATTGACCTGAATTGATATCTTCTGGGCTTTCCCTGTGGGATAGAGGAGGGTGGCCAAGATTAAGAACTGGAGTATCATGGTCAATGTTCAAAAGAACTGGACCCGAGAGCATCTTCTTCCCAAGTGTACACACTCCATCCACCAATCTACAGCCTTGCCAGGCTGATCCTCTCTAAATGTCTGCTAGCCCTCTGCCCCCTTGCTGGGGCTCCCCTTCCCCTTTTCAGACCCACACTCAGGGATCAGGGCTTTCTGGATATCCCTTGGGATTCCTGAACATCCTATGTGAGCTTCCAGTTTTTTCTCATCCAATCCCTGCATAAGGCTTTACTACATCAGGGGAAGCAAAAAGTCATGGTTGGATTATTTTTTTCTTTTTTTGTAAAGAATAAAACTGGTTTATACCCACTGGGCTGGGTGGGGAGGGGCAGGAGACCTGAGTTCCAGTCCTGCCTCTGAGTCTGGAACCTTGTATCAATGTAAAGTGCTAGATTTGTATAAGATAAGATGGCCCCCTGACCTCAAGGAACTCATCATCTCACAGTAGAATCCTAGTGGGCCCTGAGAGTCAGGGTGAGTAGGGGGCCAGCAGGTGACAGGTAGGAACAGGCTGTGGGATGTTCCAATCAATCCCCAAAGTACAGGATAATATGCACACACAGAGATAAGATCACTTAAAACTGTAATTTCTAGATCTGTTGTCTGTAGTGTGATCAAGTGGCAAACTCCCTCTCTCTCTCTCTGATATTTCATCCCCCTTCCTCCTCGGTTGGTAATCTAGATTTGGGGCAGGGTACCGGCGGGTTTTTCCAAGCTGCTTCTTAATCTGCCCCCCTTTTCCTAGTTGTGAGGTCCAGTTCTCAGGCTCAAATTCCCCTCTTCCCCTTCCTCAAGGTCATCTATCCTGGTTCAGAAAGGGTGAGAGCCCACTTTTGAAGGAAGAACGGGGGCGGGGGGTCAGTGCGGTAAATGAGAAGGAATGGAAGAGAACAGGCTAAAAGATGAGGGAAAGTAGAGGCGGGGAGGACAGAGAGGCGGGCCAGAAGGGCCTGGAGGGAGACGCCGCTGCCGCTGACGAAGGAGCCGAATGAGGCCGAAGTGGTGGGGATGGGAGGGGGAGCGGAGGTGCCTGAGAAATGTGGAAGGAGATTGGACTCAGAGAAGGTAGGATCGTGGTGGGGTCTAGACACAGGCGAGCTTCCAACCTCCCAATCCCAGTTCCGCTCAGTCAAGGGGCCGGGAAAGAGCGTATCCCGAGGGCGGGCAGCCCTTCCCCGCTCCGGCTGCTCTCATCACCACCGCGGAATACCTGGAGAAGATCGCAGGGGTGGGGGCAGAGTAGGGCAGTTACCTTTCCTCCTCCCAACTCGGGGCCCACTGCAGCCCGGCACGGCGGGGCAGGCGGAATAACCCGAGGACTGGGCACCGAGGGAAGGGGAGGAGGCAAGGAGGGCGCTTCAGGTGGCTCCTCCTGGTTGTTTAAACTTTGCGCTCGAGAAGGGGCCGGCTCTGTCCTCCCTCCGCCGCCCGCCCGCGGCTCCGCTCGTCCGGGTGTTCTCAGCCTCGCCTCCATCCTCTGCGGGTCCTACGCCCACTTCCCTCTCGGCTCCCGCCCGGCTCGGATCCCCATCCCCTCTCCTGTCTCCATCTCTCCCTGTGCCGGAGCGCCCCCCGCTCCCTCCCTCCTCACTGGATCTCCCGCAAGACGTGAGCGGAAAGTGAATGGGCAGCCCAACCACAAAGACAAATTACCATGAGAAAAATAAATCAGGAAAGCGCCGTTCGCAACCCGCGTTCCCGCCGCCGCGCCCCTCTCCGCCCGCCGAGGCGGGAGCGCCGGGCTCCGGCACGGCTGCATCTGGGGCTTGGCGGGGCAGAGTTTGGGCTCCGCAGGGCCCTGCCAGGAGCAGGGGGTATGGTAAGAATCCGGTGGGGACCCCCGCAGGCGGCGGCGGAGCAGGGACGTCCCTGAGCGCGAGATTTCACACTCCGGGCGGGCCACGCGTTCCCACGCGCCTCGCCGCCTGCGCTCTGCCTCCACCGGGTTTACTCGTCCGCCCTCTCGGAGCCTCCATCTCGGCGCCACCCTCGGCGCCTCAGCCCGGCTCTCTCCCAGCCTTTCAACCGTCCGTCCCCTCCTCCAGGCCCGGCCCTAGGTCCCCTTCGCGGCGTGCAGCCCAGACGCACCGACAGCGGCCGGGCCAGGGCCCCGTGCAGCCCGGACCCGGAGCCGGCTGACGGCGGGAATGCGGCAGCACGGAGGGAGCCCAAGCTGAGGTGGCAGAGTTCGGCGTGGAAGCGCGGGGACTCCCTCCTCTCTGCCCGCAGCCTCCGCCACCTGGTTCCAACTTGCCAGCGGCCCCGGGCCCCTACCCCTCTACCCACCCGAGTTGCTGAAGTTTGCAACTTGCAGCCCAGCCCGCGCAGGGGAAGCGCCCTGTGCTCCCGGGACTCACCTCCGGGCTGCGGGCGCAGGTGCCCGGTTCCAAGCGGCTCCCGACTCCCGGCTCCCGGCGGCGGGGAGCGGCGAAGGCGACCCAGGAGGGCTGGCGGCCGGTCTGGGAATGGGGCGGCCGCGCAAGAACAGCCCCCGGCCCTCACTCCCCGCTCCAGTGCAGACGCGACCCGGGCCCGCGCCCGCCACCCTCGGGTTCCGCCAGCAGCCGCCGGACGCGCCGCCGACCCGCCCGGCTCAGCGGAGCTAGGCTCAGGCGGCAGCCCTCGCGCTCCAACTAGCTCCCGACCAGGCGCGCGGCTGAGAGCGGGGAGGAGAAGATGAGGGGGCCGAAGGAGGGAGGGAGAAGAGGTGGGGGAGGAGTTGGGAGCGAGCGGAGAGTGGGAAGGGAGCGGGAGAGAAAAGGAGGAGGGTGCTGCAGAGGACCTGCCGCGGCTGGCGCGCCACCCGCCAACTCGTGGCGCGCGGAGGAGCGCGAGGGGGCGCCCTGCACCTCCGCGTCCCCGGGCTTGGTCCGAATCCCGCCCTTGGCTTGCCAAGTGTGTTTACACGGAGGGTGGACAGAAGTCCCGCCCCGCAGCCGCCGTTTGAGCGGCGAGACCCAGGTCCCTCGAGCACTTGATGCCTTTTTGCCACGTCCTGCCTTACCGTCCTCGGCAAGCCCCGTCTCGAACCCGGCTTTCTGCCGGGGCGTCAGCGCACCAGAATCCTGCCCACCCAACCGCTGGGGCCCGAGGAAATTCTCCCTTCCCCTCGGCTCCCCAGTGCCCCAGCCCTATCAGCTAGGGACGATCTTCCTGCCTGTGGATTTGAAGGGGGAAAGAATTGCGTACAAAACAAGGGAAATCCGATATAAATTGCAGTCGAAGGGAATGAGATGAGGCTGCTGGGCTGGACTGGAAAACCAGAATCGGCCGGATAAGGGTTAACTTTACAAGCTGCGCGACCTTGGGTGAACCTCTCCAAGCCTCAGTTAATTCAGCCGTAAACTAGGGTTGGTGATAACCTACCCTACTGAGCGATTGGAGTAGGGGCTACAGTGAATAACATGAGGAACGTTGGGAGGGCATCCAATAGATTAGTGAGCGGGGCAGCCGGTGGAGGGCTCTCAGCTGAGGAGGGAAGGTTTAGCGCGACCACACCGAACAAGGCTGAATTGTTTACAAGTTTAAGTATCTAATGTTTCTGATGGCTAGAAAACCTGAGGGAAAGACAACGGGGCAAGCTGCTTCAAATCCTATCTGCCCGGCTGCAAGAGGGATGGGAAGAGAGCCCTCTGCTGAACAAAGAATGGTATTTTAAAATTTTTTTAAAAGGTGACCTAAGAAAAGAAAACGAAAGAATGAAGGAGACAAAGGACCTGAAATATTAAACCAGGAGAAGTATGATTATAAGAGACAGCTAAAGAGAACTGTGAAATAAAAATAGGTAAGTTGGAAGAAGGAAAACATTAAACGACTTTCTAGACTATGCCAGAAATTGAAGAATTAGAGTGAATCATTTTATGCAACAAAATTCTGGATAAAGGAAATCCTAGATAAAACAGAGGAATGGAGACGGTAAGAAACCTAGAGAAGCACCCTCCTACACACACACACACACACACACACACACACACACACACACACACCTCTGAACCAAGGTGAGAAGTAGTTTGGCCGGAATGATGGGAAAGAAAAAAAAGAAAGAATCCAAGAAAGGAGTTTATGAGATGCTGTAAAAAGGGAAACAGTGCACAATCTCAGAAATAATGCTTTTCTAGGGCAACAGGAATGCTGAGATTCATAATGTGCAGAATGGAGAGGAACTTGCAAAGGGAAGACACTCTGAACAAGAGGAGAGAGTTGCAGACAAGAGGGAAAAAGGAAGGAAACGGGTATGTCGGGCATATAAGTCTGGTAGACCATCCATTTAATAAGGGGGTAGAAATCAAGTTGGAAGAGGTAGTGCAGGCCATCGAGTCCAAACCTATCATTTTACAGATGAGGACAATGAGATCCAGAGGGGAAGCATTTGTCCCAGAGTTGCAGGCTGGGGTGGGAGCAGGTCTCCCGATCCCCAGTCTGGGACCCTTCCGCTGCTGTGAGTGTTGCCTGACCCCCCCCCCCCCGCCCTCCCCCATTCCCATTCCCTACAGAACCGTGGGGACTGTTTTGTTATTGCAAAAATAAAATGTGTATAAAATATAGACACCTTTTAATTAATACAAAAATCTGAAAATATTCTATATATATAGCAGGGAAAAGGTATGAGCGGGAGAGTTTCCCGTTTGTTCGGTTGGGACAGTAGACAAAGTGCCTTCTGAGTGGTTGTCGGCAGCAGCTGTCTCTTGAAAGGCTATAAAAATCTTTTCCATCCTTCACCATATTCTCTCACCCTCCCTCTCTTTTTCCACTATGTTTTGATTGTCTTTTCCTTCTTCTCTTTCCACCATCACTTCATGCCCCTTCCTGACTCTCCCCCTCCACATTATGAATGAGTGTGGGAGAGAGTTCAGTGCAGGAAGAGAAGAGGGGAGACCCCAGTCTGGGGACACAGCCCAGGAACGCTTCCTCTTCAGGGGAAGCAGGAGCCAAGAAGGCGAGACACCCAAAGAGACACAGACAGGGGAGCAGACATGCTTGGGATGCTAGGCTAATCAAACCTAATTGCATCCTACAGTATTCTATTGACTAACAGTGATTACTCAAGAGCTCTCAATACAAGAGAGCTTCAGAAGTCCAAACCTCAGGAAGGGACAGTTATTTTACTAGCCTGGCTTATCACCTGCTTCAGGCGTCCCCAGAGTTTGGCAAACCCTGAATCGTTTACTAGGAACAAAACCTGGAGCGTTGACCCCATCACCACAGTGTCACCACCACCTTCCGTCACTTTCCTTAAACCTCTGCAATAACCTGTACAATAATTACTTCTATTAGGAGCAATTCTTCACCTACCAGAACAGTGTTAATTAAGCAGAATGTAAATACAGTAATTAATACAGAATTATCCAAAACAAACATGCTAAAGAGCAGCAAACATAGGGGGTGGGAAGAAGTTCTTGGAATTTACTCTTGATCTAGAAAATTCCAAACTTACCTTCAGCTAAGGTACCAAGAGATTAAGAAGGCCAAATTCTCATGCTCAAAGGTGACAAACCTGGGAGTCCACCTGAGGGCATTTTCTGGGAGATCTAGCTGCCTCTGAAAAACAAGAGTGCAGCCTCTCCCAGGAGTTTATGTAGGGGTGTGTGTGTGTGTGTACCCACCTGTGTATAGCCCAGGCACAAACACAAATCGGGCCTTGCAGCAAAAGGCAAACAAGCCACAGCCACTCATATATCAACAGGAGAGAGAGAATTGAAAAAAAGAAGACGGCAATCACTTATAATGTCCAAATCGTTTTCTATTTGGTCCCAGAATCACCCGCTCATTGTGCCTGGGGATGGAAAAGAAAAAGGAAAATTCCCACCCCAGAAGTCATTGTCAATTTGTGAAACAAAAGCCCCTTAGGTTAGAGGAACTGAAGTGTCACTAAATGACAGCTTTGCCATTGTCCTGACCTGATGTGAGAGAAGAGGCCTTCCTTCCTTCTTCCTCCCCAAACACTTAAGTGCCACTCAGTGCGCTCGTTGGAGAGGTCATAAGAGGAGAGAGCCAGAGCCTCACAGTCGGCCAGCGAGGCAGCCTGAGTCACAGCAAATGCAGGACCAGAGCACTGCGGGCACGTGGAAAGCCAACAACCAGCTCCACCCAGCAGGGCAAGGAGGTCTTCACAGTCCAGGGCCCTTCTAGCTGAGAATGGAGAGGGGGCAGGAACTTGCCAGACAGAGAAGCGGGAGGAAGCAGAGTATTCCAGGCAGAGGGAATAGCATGTATGAAAGCATAAGGCGATATAATTAGATTTCTGTTTTGGAAGAATTACTTGGCCCTGGTTAACAGATTCGGAGAGAGCTGAAGCAGTAAATGTGAGCAGGTGCGCTGTTGGAGGAAAGAGCACCGCGCCCGCAGTTAGGGCTCCTCAGTTCTGAGACCAGCTCGTCTGCTGGCCACTAACGAGCTGGGTGTCCTTGCACAAGCCTCTTAACCTCTCCAACCTCAGTTCCTCGTGGCTAAAATGAGAGGGGTCGATTGGCTGCTTTCTAAGGTCCTCCTGGTACAACATTCTATGATTCTAACTCTCCCTGCAGACACTTCTTTAAATTATGTCCTTTACTATGTTGATGCACTGAGTCTTTTCCATGTGTTTAGCACTTCACAGTTTACAAAAGTCTTTTCCATACAATATCTTTTGGCCTTCACGCCATGTGAAGGAGATAGTCACACTGCTGCCTGAGATGGTCTTGTCCAGCCCCGGGGGCTGTAAACACCATCTCTCTGCTGATGACATCTAAGTTTCCATTAGCAGCTCTGACCTTTCTCCTGAAACCCAGATGCAGAGAACCGACTGCCTGCTGCCCTCCATGTAAACATCTAATAGGCATCTCGGACTTAACTTCTGATTTTCTTTCCCCAAACCAGCTCCTCCCTCAGACTCTTCCAACCTAGTAAATTAAAACTCCAGTCTTTGAATTCCTCAAGGCGAAAATCTTGAGTTTATCCCACACTCCACCTGTAAACCGTCAATAAGTCCCATTGAAATATGTTCAGAATCTGGCTACTTCTCACCACCTCCTCCTCTAGCACCCCAATTCAAACGACTCTCTTCTCTCACCTGGATGTCTGCTCTGCCTGCTTCCACCGTTGTGCCTACAGTTTGTTCTCCACGCAGTAGCCATCCGCAGTCAGATCCTCGCCCTCCTCTGCCAAAAAAAAACCCTTCCATGGCTCCCCAGCTCCCTAGAGGAAAAGCCACATCCTCTCCAAGCCCACGAGGCCCTTTCTGACGTCATCTCCTACTGCTCTCCCCTCCTTCACTTCTCGTCAGCTTTCCCAGCCTCTCCACTGTTTCTGGAACACCTGAAGCTCCCACCTCCAGGCCTTCGCACTTGCTGTTCTCTCCGCCTGGAAAACTCTTCTGTCAATGTCCACATGGTCGTTCCCTCTCTTCCTTCAGAGTCTGCTCAAATATCAGTTCATTAGCAATGCATTAGTATCCTTTCAAAAATGACAAACCCCTGTCACCCTTTATCATCACCTGACATTGTACATATTATCCATCTGCCCTAACCAGAATATAAATTCCACGATAGCGGAGACATTGCCTACTTTGTTCATTGCTGTAATCCTAGCCCACAGAATGGTACTAGGTAAAAACAAGTGCACAATAATGATTTAAAAGTGAATCATTATTATTATCCCCATTTTCCAGATAAGGAAACTGAGGCATAATGTTACAGTTTTCAGAGCCGAGATTTGAACTTAGATTTCTCCATATCAGTGTTCTCTCCAACTGATTATCAGTTAACATCTGCATTTGCACTTAAAAACTTGCGATAGAAGGTGCATATTAGAGTAAAACATATACTAATTGTTTTCCACCCAGTTCACCACATGTGTCCATTGACCCACACAGCAGCTCTCCAAGTCAAAGCACAGTGGAACGTGAGCTCTGAAGACCCAGACCTCTAAATGATCACCAACCCGACATGAGCACGTTCATTCTGGCATCATTTTTGTTTCTTGTGTTATAGTGCTAATTTTTCTTCTCATCTCCTGAGAAAATAAATTCCCTTCCAGGCCTTCACATATTTGCTCTCACACATTCTCTCAGGCAGCATGAAGATCAGTGTGTACATTCACACACACACACACACACACATGCACACATACACCATTTTCACGTCTCCTAAGTCAGGGGTGTGGTGAGAGAAGGCAGGCTGACTTTGTAGTTTGTCCTTGGAATGACACCCAGGGGTGATCACATCTGGCTCCCCAGACGGTCAAGAGCACCTCTTCACCTTCCTCTTTCCTGCTTTTCTGACAAACATGTCAGACTGGGGCTGAGGATGAGTCAGGAGGAAGTGAGGTATGGGAGATCAGAAGGAAGGACAGAGGCAGGGCTGGTCCCCCGGATGACACCAGGCTTCCTGGTAGATGCTCCAGATAAAGGGCCAAGTCAAGTGCTCAACCCCAGGCAAGGGGGCAGGGGTCACTCTCCGGACATTTGGACGCAAGGAAGAACACAAGGTGTGGCCACCCTTCCTGAAGACATTTGAAACAAGAGATCTGTGTCTGTGATTATCTCCAAGGACCATGGTGAAGTCACAAAAGTCCCAGATGGATCAGAAAGGATGGGTGTTGGCCAAGAAAACCTACACCAATGTCCCCAGAAGGGGATCTGAATCTTGTTAAGAAGAGAATCCCAGGTTGTAACCAAGAAGAGGCCCAAGCCTGGCACTTAGAGGACCCCAGCAGGGCCAGACCTCTAGACAGGACGTAGGGAGGCACCTGAAGGAGAACCTGCAGCCTGAGTTGGGGTAGAACACCTCTAACATGGTTGAGAGGTCCGAAAAGACTCCTTTACTCTGGCCAAAATGTCTCTCCTCTGGTGTTCCACGGCCTGTGAAATCCATGGTGGGGAAAAACTAGGTAGGCATAATGCCTTAAGCTGACCTATAAATTAACAACCCCTTAGCAGGAATGCGCGGTAAACAGTAATTCCCTCCAAATTACCTACCGAGCACACCACTGTGCTGGCACCATACAACGCATCCAGAATCCTGGCCCGTGGAGAGCAGTCATTCAATACTTTATTATTGATTGAAGGTATGGAGGGATAGTGGGAGGTGATGCTGAACTGTGAGCAGAGCCAGATTAGGGAGGACTTGAATGCCATGGAAGGGGTTTGGATTTAATCCTACAGGCCAGGGACTTCCCTGCTGGTCCAGTGGGTAAGACTCTGCACTCCCAATGCAGGGGGCCCGGGTTCGATCCCTGGTCGGGGATCTAGATCCCGCATGCTGCAACAAAGTTCCTGCGTGCCACAGCTAAGACCTAACGCAGCCAAAAAAATACCAAACCTAGAGGCCAGGCAAAGAGAATCATCTGGTTTGGAGCAGGAGCCTGACATGGTGAGATGGGAGACAGTGGGTGGGCTTGAGTGAGGGAGGCCAATAAGAGACCATTACAACAGTCCCTGCAACTCCCTGAGACCTTGATTAGGGCACACATGACAAAAATAATGAAAACCCTTAGGTAGGAATCTAAGGGATTGGAATACAGAATAGGAGGCTGAGATGGAGAGAAGTAAAAAAAAATAATAATAAGAGCAGGGATATGGACGCCCAGAAAAGTTGGGGCTGTGAGCCAAGTGAATAATAAGGGAAGACGTGATGAAGAGAATTTTGCCCCTGTCAATACGGCTTAGCACTGGCTCTGCCCCAAGTCTGAGAAATGAAGGGGGTTGGGATGTGTCCTTAATACATCCTGGTGATGCTGCAGGCAGCTCAGATCTCAGATGTTAGGTGAGAAGCACCACCGATTCTCAGGAAGAGGCAGTATGCTCCTTCATTTCAATTAAATACTAATTTTCCCACTTCTGTTATTTGCTCTGCTCTGCACTGAGGCTGGAGAGGACACAGAGGATGAGCGATGCTTAAGGGATGGTCATCATATTAGGAATGCGAGGTGCATGTAAGAAGTAAATATCAGGTGAATGCCAGATTGGCCGCTTCAGGCAATAAACACCAGAAAAGTTCTGGGGAAAGAGAGAGCCCACTGGAGCTGGGTCCAGGAAGGTTTCTTGCAGGAGGTGGGAATTGCCCTGGACCACACCGAAAATGTAGGTGTGGAAAGGCACAGGGGAAGGAAGAGACACACAGTGGAGCTCTTTGTGAAAGTAAAAAAGGAGATAAGGGAGAAACAGCTATAATCTACCTAGGCTTTTAAAATCTTTCGACAAATTTCTTTAAGGAACGCTTTTTTAAAAGGTTAAGTCACCATGGGGCTAAAGGAGGGAATGATGTCTCTTTTATCAAGAGACATGTGTAGACATACAGCGGAATATTATTCAACCTTAAAAAGGAAGGAAATTCCGACACATGCTACAATATGGATGAACCTGGAAGACGTTATGCGAAGTGAAATAAATCAGACACAAAAGGACAAATACTGTATGATTCCACTTACATGAGGTGCCTGGAATAGTCAAATTCATAGAGATAGAGAGGAGAATGGTAGTTGTCAGGGACTAGGGTGATGAGGAAATGTGGAGTTAGCGTTTAATACGTATAGAGTTTCAGTTTGGAATGATGGAAAGTTCTGCAGTTGGGTGGTGGTGATGGCTGCACACAATGTGAATGTAATCAATGCCACTGCACACTTAAAAAGATCGTGAAGATGGAAAATGTTATGTATA
Organism: Phocoena sinus; assembly: GCF_008692025.1. NCBI lineage: Eukaryota > Metazoa > Chordata > Mammalia > Artiodactyla > Phocoenidae > Phocoena > Phocoena sinus. The sequence continues at coordinate 76,140,856 of NC_045766.1, read as the reverse complement.
TGTATTTCACCAGAAAGAAAAAAGAAAAAAAACCAATATATGTAGAAAGATCCATTTTATATATTAAAAAGTAATATTAAAAAAAGTTAACATGCGAAATGTTCTATTATGTATACTTTACCACCACCACAACAAAAGGATCTACTTCAAGAACTGATCAGATTTAACATCTTTCGAAATGTTCTGGACGGGAAAGTCCCCTGACAAGCCTCCCCGTGGCAGATGACCAAATGTATTCCAGTCACGGTAGAAATAAACGGAGGGGCTTTGACAGCAGGAGGCATCAGAGCTGTGGTCCCCAATCCTGGGTGGATAATAGACTTGCCTGGGGGAGCTTTGAAAGCTATCTGTATCTGGACCCCAGCCCCCAGAGCATCATATTTAGCTGCCCTGGGGTGGGGTCTGGGGAACTGGTGTTTTTCCCAAGCTCCCAGGTGATTCTAATCGACAGCCAGGCTTAACTGCAGAGAACAGAAAGGTTGAAAATCTCAGCCTCCCTGGGCTCGAGTCTAGGGTCTGCCATTTGCCAGCTGTGTGATGAGCCAGTGCCTTTATCTCCCTGTTTCTTAATATTCTTGTCTTCAAAACTGGGTAATAGTAGCCCCAACCTCAGAGGGTTGCAGAGAGGATTAGGAAAGACACTGCACACTTAGCACAGTGCCTGGGGCCTTTTAAGAGCTCACTAAATGTTAATTATCATTGTTATCAACTGAGTTTGTTTAAATTGGCAGAAAAGGAGCAGATGGGTTTAACGTGGCATGTGCAGATATGCTTAAAAATAAACAAATCCAAACTCTGTGCCTAATGTCTCTGTCAAAAACCAGGAAAGGGCCTGTGTCTTTGGAGGCATTTTTGACTTCCAGTGCATGAGTTTGAAGTAATGCTTTGCTCCAGAGGCCAAGAAAACACATACCGGGCATCAGCAAGGGGTGGGGAGAGACGGAAAATAACTGAGCCCACGCCCTTGCATTTCTCTCAACACCGTACATCCTCCCTTCCTTGATTTGTGGAGAGTTCTAGTCCCTGAACCTCTGAAGGACTGTACTGACTGACAGTGAAGAAGGAACGGAGACAGAACAATCAAGGGCTGCAGAGGGAAGACAGGCCATAGAGGTTGGGATTCTCCAGCCTGGAAAAGGACACGATGGAAAGCAGTAAACTCGTGAATAACCAGGAGAATGTGAACAAGGACTCATTCAACCCAAACACTTGCTGGAGGGGGAGATGAGTGATGAACACTTAGAACAAATAAAAGAAATGGGTAATAAACTCACGAAACACGTTATGCCAAGATGTAGTACATGAAGGAAATATAAATGAATCCACAGAAGGTCTGGACAAATTAATGTCAGAAATGTAAATGGATGCCCAGGGGAGCTGATATATACCCACCTTGAAGGTCAGCCTCAGAGAAGGCAGTGGGCATGTCCTTTCCAGCAACGGACTGGAGAGATCGTGGTCTGACCAGCATGTGCATTCATTCCAATTTTCTTAGTGCCGCTAGGGAGGGATTTGGCAGAGGGTCAGGAATGAATATGAGTGTGCTGTGTTCAGGGACAGTAAAAAAAAAAAACAAAAAAAAAAAACCTGGCTTGGCTGGAGTAAATGGGCCATGTTAGGGAGTGAGAGGGCTTTGTCTGGATATGCAAGACTGGGTCAGATTGTCAAGCGTACCCAGAACCAGTGCTGAGGGGCCGAAACTAGTCCAAAAATCACAGAATGGGGACTTCCCTGGTGGCACGGTGGTTAAGAATCCGCCTGCCAATGCAGGGGACGTGGCTTTGAGCCCTGGTCCGGGAAGATCCCACATGCCGCGGAGCAACTAAGCCCGTGTGCCACAACTACTGAGCCTGCACTGTAAAGCCCGTGAGCCACAACTACTGAGCCTGCGTGCGTGCAGCCTGTGCTCCGCAACAAGAGAAGCCACCGCAATGAGAAGCCCACGCACCCCAGTGAAGAGTAGCCCCCGCTCGCCGCAACTAGAGAAAGCCCGTGTGCAGCAACAAAGACCCAACGCAGGCAAAAAATAAATAAATTTATAAAAAAAAACAAAATCACAGAATGTTGTAGCTTTTCTAGTCCAAGCCCTTCTTTTAAAAGATGATAAACTCCCGCTCAGGGAAGTAAGTTAACTCTTCCACTATCCTATAATGAATGCATTAACAGCAGAGCAGAGATGAGAACCCTGAGGTTTTCCAACCATGTGGGGGACGGGGTCTGGGAAGGACTTTGCAGAAAGACCATTCCTAAATCAATAACCTTGAGCAAGTGTCTTAACGCGTTGGAGCTGCTGTGGAACAACTCCTCTCCAGGCCACATTAGCCCGGGTGTAGAAGTAGAGACTTGGCAGAAGTCATAAGCTGTATTTCTCGAGCTCCACGCCCATTAGTTCTGTGGGAATTTAGCTTTCCCCAAATTCCTCCCAGTTAATCCTTACAAGCCCCAGCATGGATCTCAGTCGAGTCCTAGACCCAGGTTCTATCAGCTGCCCTTGCTTCATCCCTCCTCCTTGTTTCAGTTGTTTGGGGTAGTGTCCCCCTCCTCTCCTGATGTCCCATTTGAGTGCCCTTCTGGTGTCCAACAATGTCTCCAAGTCAAGCGTTCTGGTGTTTGTGTAGAAGGCATGGGCTCCCATGGTGCAGAAACTATGGGCCTTGGTTTTCCTCTCACTGTTCTTTTCTATTATTTCTTTTTTTTTTTTTTTTTTTTTTAGTATGTGGGCCTCTCACTGTTGTGGCCTCTCCCGTTGTGGAGCACAGGCTCCGGATGCGCAGGCTCAATGGCCATGGCTCACGGGCCCAGCCGCTCCGCGGCATGTGGGATCTTCCCAGACCGGGGCACGAACCCGTGTCCCTTGCATCGGCAGGCAGACTCTCAACCACTGCGCCACCAGGGAAGCCCCTTTTCTATTATTTCTTGAACATGGAATTGAAGCAACGTTTGGTGTTTGTTTTGTACTGCAGCCATCATGTCTTAGGACCGAGGTGAGGGACAGAGGACGGTCTGAGTGGCACACTTGCTGTTGCCCTGAAAGCTGGCCCTCACCCCTAAAACTAGTTCATTGCCTTTGGGTTTTTCACAGCTGTATCCCTGGTGCCTAGCACAGTGTTGGATACACTGCAGGTGCTTGATAAAGGTTTGTTGAATGAATAGTGAACAGATTTCTCTCTTCCAGTGGATTATTTCTTCAGACTTAGAAGATTACTTTTTTCCCAGAAGGCTCAAACCAGTCCTTGCATCCTTGTCCGTCTCATTCTCCCAGAAGTTTCCAGATGGTTTTGTCTGAATGATAGGGTAAACATGACTTAGGCTCCAGCTAGGATCCTATAAATCTAGGATGCATGCAATGAGACAATGTAGATAAGCGTGTCCAGCATAGAGCCTGTGATATCATAGATTACTCAACACCATTTTGTCTTTTCTTTCTTTTGCCTAACTAGGATCACTGGCTCAGAAGGAGGGAAAACATCAAAGCCTTCACACAAAGAAACTGATTCAAAATGAAAGCAATCTGGAGTCAGGAAGATTATGGTGTAACCACATCTGGCATAAGGTGGGTTGTTCTACTCACTGAACATTAAAAGGGCTATGAGGATTTTATTTATTACAGTTTTACTTTAAACCTCATCTATTTCCAAAGAGGATTGAAGGCAGGTAAAAAAAAGTTAGAAAACAAACACATATAAGAAAAAGAAAGAATAGAAAAATCAATATATCAACCAGCTGCTGGGGTACCTGTGATAAAAGAATGGACAGTGAAAAGTGAAGATGCGTGGAGGCTGCAACTGTCCATATGAGCACAGTGACAGGTCCCAGGGGCAGGAACCAGTGGCTGCGGAGGGCAGAGATGGTTGTCAGTGGATCAACGTGCACAGGTTTGTGTGTTTGGGGTGGAAACCAAAGAGGTACATCTGTGGGAGTTTCTGCGTGAGGGGGAAGTGATTGGTGTTTCTTTAATCATTCAAAGAAGTAGAAACCTGATTAAAAGAGATACATTGGTAGATTTGAACCTGGAAATGAAAAATAGTAGTGTTTTGAAGAAGGCAGCTCGTACAGATGCGACAGAATGATATTTGAGATGTTAACAACTGTTCTTTTCTTCTTCTCTTTTTCCTCCATCTCATTCTGGCCCAAGGCAAAGGAAGAGAAAGGCTCCTGTATTTTCTAGACCTTGGGAATGGCATGAGAGGGCACGTCTAGGTCCTATGAGTGGGGCAAGTTAGCTGAGAAAGAGCGCCAGACCAAGCCTCAGCACTGGAAGTGGTGTCTCTTTAGGCTGAGGGGACATGCATCAAAGGGATGTGGTCTGCACTGTTCCCAAAGCAAATCTGATGGGGATGTGACCACAACTCAGGGGGCCCCAGCACTTGCACCGTGCAGTCTCCATTCAGAGGAGAACTAAACATTACCCTAGCCAAGCCAACTCTGAGACCTGTAGAAGATGCAGACACTGACTTCCACCTCACCACCCCACTGTCGGGGGAGCATTTGCAGGATCCCATCTTCCTCCAGGAACTCAACACCATCCCCAAATGGAAAGGAAAAATCATGTTGAATTAACTAAGTATTCAATAAAAAGTGGCCAAGAAATACTGAGTCTTATTGAATTCACTTGAAAGTGACTAGAATACATTTCTTGCATCGAGCAGAATAGGGGCCTGAGGTCAGAAATGAACTTGAGTTATAAGAAAATGTAGTTACATGTTTGCACACCCTAGTCTGTGGATGTGAAATTTGTACCTGCTATTCTGGTTTTTATTGGTACTGTTGCTATAGTAATACATCAATTAACCAGAGAGCATCCTTCCAGGAGATGTAAGCTCTACATGGAGATGAAAGCTATTTCTAATGACAAATAGTCCCTGGACATGGAATGACAATGACAACCGTAAAAGTAGAAAAGGTCTACAGAGCTCACACAGAGACTGGTTGATTTGTATGCCAGAAGCCCTTATATTTTCTTCTCTCTTCCATCACTTCTGAGTTGTATGAACTTGGGCAAGTCATTTAACCTCTTTGAGACCAAGAACTGTGGCAAGAGAGTGGTGAATGTGTTTGGAAACCGTGATGAGCTGCACATATACAACACGTGATTCCCTTATTAGATGACTACTTCTGGCCATGCTGGGTTGTATTTGCCTCTCAGTCCCTAAGACAGTGTTTGGCATGTGCTTGTTCGTTCTATGTGTGTTGAACTGAACTGAATGGGTTGACAACAGCTGGAAAGGTCAAAATGCTCCCTAGAAAAGTGACTGGAAGAAGAGGGACAAGGAGAGAAAGGAGAATAAAAAGGTCAGGATCCAGAGCAGAACAAACAGAGCAGGGAAAAGGGGGAAAGCCAGGCAGAAGCACTTCAGAGCCAGACCCACTGGCTGTGTGACCTTGGGCAAATTAACCCATCATTCTGGACCTCATCTGCCAAATGGGGATAATAATAGCACCTACTGCATAGGGTCCATGTGAGGATTAAATGAGTTAGCATAAGTGATGTAGCTGGTGCATGGGAAGAGCTTCGTGTTAATTATTTCTATTATTCAATGTGTCATAGGGAATAAGAAAAATGGGTACTCTCACTAATAATTAAAGAAATGCAAATGAAGACAAGGTACCATTATCACCTGTTGGCAAAGAATTTTTTAAAAAATTATTTGCGGGGCTTCCCTGGTGGCGCAGTGGTTGGGAGTCTGCCTGCCAATGCAGGGGACACGGCTTCGTGCCCCGGTCCGGGAAGATCCCACATGCCGCGGAGCGGCTGTGCCCGTGAGCCATGACCACTGAGCCTGCGCGTCCGGAGCCTGTGCTCCGCAACGGGAGAGGCCACAGCAGTGAGAGGCCCGCGTACCGCAAAAAAAAAAAAAAAATTATTTGCAGTTCTTGAACTCTTCACATTCTATGAAGATATAGAAGAAATTGGGGGATGGCGACTGGGGAGGAAAGATTAAGAGGATTTCTTGGGAGAGAACTGTGCTGAGAATCACACACGCACACACACACACGCACACACTCACACATATCATCAAGGGTAGGATGCCAGTGCCCATTCCGCAGCTCAAGCCTGGTGAAGGGGCATACCACAGGACTCATCTCAGGGGGCCTCGGCCTGCAGCAGCTTAAAGTAGAATTTTAGTTCCCGGCCAGAGATTGAAGTCAGGTCGTGGCAGTGAGAGCGCTGAATCCTAGCCACAAGACCAGTGGCCAGTGACAAGGCCCTGGCCCATCAGCTGTGTAGAAATGAATTTCCACAGAGAGGTGGAAAGTAATGAAACAAGTAAAGTGTTTATTTGGAGGAAAAAGTGTACGTGTGGATAGACACATGGGTGAGCTCAGAGAGAGAATCTTGCCCTCGTGGTAGTGTGAATCGCTATTATATGGGGCATTTCTTCTGGGTTTCTTTTGGCCAATCATCTTGCTTCGCCTGGTTCTGAGTTCATATTCGGTTTATCTCAGGCTCCTCTCGTGTGTGCACGCGCATCTCTTAGCCAAGATGGATTCTAGCGAAGAGGCCTGTGGGTAGGTTCACATCACTCCCTTTCTGACCTCCTAGGAGCATTTCTGCACATGTGTAGTCAGGAAGGTCTCCTTGACTTGGAGAATGAGGACCATGTGGTCTTTTATCTCTTATCTGGGCAGAGCTCAGCTTCTTCTCCTCTTCATCTTGGAGTATCTGTCCACAGGGGACAAACTCCAGCTGTTCAGCCAGGGGCCCATCTGTCTCCTGCCTCAGGACCACTCAGAAAACTAAACATGGGACCCCCTACAGTTGGAGGAGGGGAGCACGGGAGACTGGTACCTGCTCCCACGAACCTAGAGGGCAAGAGAGGGAGGTTGGCTGCTTGGGAGGCTGAGAGCAGGAGAGTTGCAAAGAGACCCAGCAGGGAAGTCTCAAAGAGTACATGGAAGTGCCCACAAGAGAGTCAGTTTTTTTTGTTTTTTTTGGTTTTTTTTGAGAGTCAGTTTTAAATACGTGCTGTGCTATGAGAGCACAAAGCCATCTTGTGACAGTACCCGTTAAAGAAAAACTTTCTTTTCCTCCTTCCCACTCCTTCTTCCTCTGCTGCGACCACGAAGGGATGAGAAGCAGCAGGTAGTGAGAAGAGAAACTAGGCTGCCCACTCTCATTGCCAAAGGCAGGCAGCTTGCTTGCAACTGATCCCAGCTGGGGCAATGGGGGCAAGTCTTATCTTTGAATGAAGATGAAAGTGCTAAGAGAATTAACGTTCCATTACTGACTTTAAGGTTGTGTTTGCATCTTAGAGTGATCAGAGGCTGTTTCATTATTTAAAAGCGAGTAGAGTTTGTACATTCAGACACGGGGAATAGATTTCCTCTACTAAGCAGGTTTAATGAGACATGCGGAGCAGGAAAATAATTGTTTTCTCATTACATCCAGTGAGTCCTCTTTACTGACGGTGCATTGTTTTCCAGCAGTGCTCAGGTGGTGCTGTGGATGGCTGCACTGGCCTGCCCACTATCCAGCTCCCTCTGGTAGCAGCACCCTGATTTCCCTGTAGGGAGTGACTCTGCTCCCTTGCTGCAGTTTTGGTAGACATGTTAATCAAGGTGCCCACTCCCTCTGGCTAAGAGAAAGGCATGTATCCAAGCTAAGCCAATTAGGCTTCCTCTCCAGACCCTTGGACCTTGAGGACGGAACTGGCATGCTGGGGTTAATTCATCCCAGCAGCTCTGATTAGCTCCTCTACCCAGATCTCTGGAACTTCCCTTGACTCTTTGAGCTTCCCCATGTCTGTCAAATAAATTCCTTTCCACATAAATTAGCCATTGCCAGTTTCTGCTGCTTGCAATGGAAAAATCCTAAGTGTCAAACTGGAGCGAAACCACATGTGCCAGAACAGAGCTGGCGACGTGACAAGTGTCATCCTATGAAGGATTCCCACGTTCCTCTAATGAAAATGTCACAAAATGTCTCAACTTTTGTGGAATGTGGAGAGTTTAAAAGGTGGCAGGTAGGTAGGTAGGTCAATAGCCAGGCATACAGGTAGATATGGATAAACTTTTTATTTTATGTATCATATAGTCATCCTGTCTCTGGCCCAGTGCTAACTGAAACAGCAAATGCATTTGAATGAGCAAGTGTGGTTGATGGAGTCATGTATTTTTTGAGAAACTGCTTTAGCGTTTCAAAATGAGACACAGAATTAGAAGGTTATACCACGTTAGTGAAAAGTAACCACTGTCCTGAAGCTATAGACCAATTTTGTGGCTTTTTCAAGGAACTCTTTTCTGAATACTGTCTCTCTTGAGCAGTTTTATAGTGTTTCTGAAACCAGTTTATTGTGTGAGGCTTAATGATCTCCCTCCCAGTACATGTCAGTGAATCAAATGTCCTGGGGTTTAAGAGAATAAAATAGATTAAAATCAAGAAACGTGTATTGAGCCCTGTAGCAGACACTGTTGGTGCCCTGCCCAATAGCCATCCCCCCACCCCCACTTCAGTTTAGATATCAGGCAGTCATGTATTTTAAGGATAGGTCACCCCAACCCCAATCCAACAAGCAGCCTTAGTCATTCAAAATGATTCTATTTATTTTGTTAGTGATTGTCCTTGTAAAGGACATGTGACTGAATTTCTGTCCAGTGAGATATTAGTATCCATTTGCTGAGGAGAATATTCCAAGAGAAGTTTCTTAGTCTTAAACAGAGGCACAGGAAAGAGACTTCCCCTCTTCTGCCTCTAAATGGTGATATGTGAGGATGTGATGCCTGGAGAGAGTGCAGCTATCTTGTGACCATGAGGAAAGCTAGCTAGCATACTTAGGTGGCAAAAAGGAAAGATAGAAGTTGGATCATTGATAATTTAAGCTAATTAACTGACCAACCCTAAAACTGCCTTACCTCTAGCCTTCTTTATTGTTTCAATCATTTTGAGTTGTTTTCTGTTATTTGAAAGCCTATTACCTTGGGCAGTTTGCAATTTCTTTTTAAAATGTCACAGACTGGATCTTTCAAATATATGGCAACAGTTGCTCTCAAAGATATTTTTCCTAACTGGTACTGTTAAAAAACTAAATTCAACTAAGTAAACTTTTTCTGATTGGCTTTATTCAATGATTCATGAAGCAGGCAGCATCCCATCTAGCAAATAGAAATCTCTGAAGAGCTACAGAAAAGGAAAAGTTTTTAACATCAGAGAGGGGGTGGGATAAGGAAGTCATAAATGAAAAAAGGATTTTTTCGGGCAAGGTCACCTTCCTTGGGGGTACAAAAGGATCTGTTAAGCAGAGTGCCTCACTCACTGGTGCTGACTGGGAAATTTCAGACTGATGGGTTAAGATTACATTCCCGAGGAAAGTAGGGACTGCAGTTAGGTTAGGTATTAAGCTTTGGTGTGGTGACATGAGCTTAGCACACGTGATTCCATTTTGGTACCTGTTGTTTCTTTCTTTCTTTCTTTTTCTTTCTTTCTTTTTTTTTTTTTAACAATTTCCCCTTTGCGATCAAACTCTCAGCTTAACTGAGAGATGTGAACAAAATTTAAGCTATTGGCATCACTCCCAGCTACTACTCACAGCTTTTGTTGATCCTTTGTGTGTTATCTATAGGTCATGACATCTTTGCTTAATCTCTGTGACATTCACAGGTCATGGCTCCGGTTTTACAATCCTTAAGCCGGTCATTCTCTTGGCTTCTTTTCTAATGTCCTAGTCTTAGGGAGATCATTTCCTGGGTGGTCAGTGGTTGCAAACATGCATTTAAAGCCTTTGAGAGAATACAAAGCGCCAGAGAGAGTCCTATGATTATTTATTATAAGCAGGATAATAACCAATGTTTAGAGTGTTCTTTGGAGACAAGATCCCCATCACCCAAACCAGTCAAAATCAAATAAGTCAAAGAAAGCCCCCATTGAAGGAGTCACCTTTTAAAGCCAAGTGGCTTGGTCAGTGATCTTATGTAACTGAGCCTTAACTTCCCCAGAAGAGTTAACCCAGGTACAGCAGGCGGTGGTGGCCACAGCACAGATACCTCCTTGCTCAGCTCAAAGATAATCAAGGGCTATTCTATTATCAGGAGCAGCTTGGCCACAGAGTCTAAGGATTTGGGGTGGTGGGGAGGCAGCTATTGCTTTAACAGTGGATTCTGCAATATCTTTAAGAATTAAGGAGATGTTTCCGATCGTAGCCCCATGTGTAGTCATTCCTAAACAGGGAAGTAGCGACCTGTCAAAGGAAGTGAATTCTGAATTATAGAAGCCTCCTAGTAGGTCCTTTCTAATTTGATGATGTAAATTCAGGGGAGTTGACCAATGATGTGTCTCTGTGTAAACAGGGGCATAATTAGATAACCTAAGAGGCGTGGCCTGGTTAGGCACCAGCCATCGAGGCATTCATAGACCCAAGGAGAATGATAACCACCACAGACAAGGATAAATCCTGTCAGGGTACAAACCACTTTCACTAAGATGGCACTGTTAATATATTCATTTGCAGAGACTGTTGCATTTGCCTATTCAAACCAAAGGTCAGTTAGGTTTTTCCTAACCTGAAATAAAAAGTTGCTCTAAATTCCATAGGTTACCCCCCTTATTGTTATTATTATTATTGCTAAGGGGGGTAACCTATGGAATTTAGAGCAACTTTTTATTTCAGGTCAGGAAAAACCTAACTGACCCATATCCCCTTAGATATGGATGATGGCATTATATTTCCAGGCCAATACCAGAGTAAAGGGAAGAAAAAATGATTTCATGTTTAGTTTAGGTATGAAGTCTTGATCTGGCATCTTGGGAGGAAGCAGTCTACCTCGACTATTTCTCTTCCTAGTTGATTTGATATGGATGTCTCTTAAAATTTGTGCAGGACCAGATGACGGGGGAGCCTTCTTCAGCTGTGAGATGTACATCCAAGGTTCAAGTCCCTGAAGTCTAGCTGCCATCTGAGTAGTGAGGATAATCTGGCTTAGTTCCTTCCAAGAAAATTCAAGGGCAGTCTTTGTTTTTACTGATTACAAATCAGAAGGGTGGGAGAAAATTGGAATCATTAGTTTGGAGAGTCATAGCCTGATATTTGAGGAAACTGGATTTCAGAATCCAGTCCAATTTATAGATATATATATAACAAAACCTCAAAGACAATTAACAGGACTAGAATCTAATATAGACAAAGATGCAAACACAATTTTTCTCTCTACAATTATCCCTATTTCTTTTTTCCAAGGACAATAATAATAAAACAATTTGTATGCATTAAATTTGGCTTGATTATTTACATAAATACAGCAAGAATATTGATTGACCATATAGGTTATTTTTAAGATGGCTTTGCTGGAACCTTGTGAGCAAGGTACCAGGTTGGTTTTCCAAGAGGCCTTTATTGGCTCCAAAAAGTCAACTTTAATTCCTTAAAGCTGAATTAACCATATCTGAGTCTATGCATGTCTCTGTCAAATATCACAATCCAGTCAAAGCCTTGGTAATATAGCCAATGTTTCACATTGTGTTCTGTTACAAGGAGAATAGATTTTTATTTGAACTTATGCAAATGACTGTGTTGCCATGAAAAAAATATGTAAGAGTTTCCAAATTTTGGCAAGATCAGGTAGGGGAAAGTAGTAAATGTTTCATCATTGTTCACAGAGTTATATCTTATCGAATTGTTGCTAAGCTTTAAGAGAAAAGAGAAAAAGGTTTTGTTAAATCTGGAAAAATAAAATGTAAAAGAATCAGCAATGTTTCAAACAAAAAGTCATTAAAAATTATGTAATCCTCCTCAGTTTATTCAGTCCATGTTATTAATTCTTGTTCTGCTTGAATCCATTTTTCCCGTTAGTTCTGGAAATTTTTACCCAGCTCTGTTTTATGATCTTAAATTTATCATAAACTTGTACTTGTCAAAAGTCCTTTCCTTAAATTTCCATGAAGATGAAGTATTTTTGTAGGAATGCTTTTGTAAAGGCATCAGAGTAAAACAATAAATGTCTGTAATTGACAAAAGATTTTTAAAAAAATGCCCATTGTTAAAGATCTGATGAGAATTAATTATAATGGAACTGATGAGGAAATTTGTTGTTTCTGTGACACACAGCACTTTAAAATGATAACTGGAATTATGTTGATAACATCATACCAGGTCATATCAGACTTTTGGAATTTTACACAATGTCTGGAACACTCATAGCATATAACTATACAAATACAACATAAAGAAGGCTTAGTATTACATCTTATTTGGCAATGCTTCCCATGTAATTTTACATATCAAATAAGCTGAATTCAAATTATCAAGTAAGTTTAACATCTCCTTTCCTATAAGGAGAGAACAAATCTTTAGAGATGTTCTGGGGCCCTCTGGAAAACCCCAAAACTAGTTCAAGGTCAGAAAGATTTCACCTGGAATTTGATTTGGGGAAGTTTGTCAAAAATATCAAAAGTTTAAAAATACTTGCCCAGGACTTCCCTGGTGGCGCAGTGGTTAAGAATCTGCCTGCCAATGCAAGGGACCTGGGTTTGAGCCCTGGTCTGGGAAGATCCCACATGCCACAGAGCAACTAAGCCTGTGCGCCACAACTACTGAGCCTGCACTCTAGAGCCCGCGAGCCACAACTACTGAAGCCCGTGCACCTAGAGCCCGTGCTCTGCAATAAAGAGAAGCCACCGCAATGAGAAGCCCACGCCCTGCAATGAAGAGTAGCCTGCACGCTGCGACGAAGACCCAACGCAGCCAAAAATAAATAAATAAATTTATATTAAAAAAAGGATAAACAGGGGAGGTTTGGGGACTGGTAAAAATGAACTTTGAATTGCTTCTAGAGCTGCATTTCTATTTTTGTAAAGATTTGTAAGGTAAGGACAGTAGCTTTTAATTCCTCAAGGAATTAGGTTGTAACTTAAATGACATCATAGGGGATTCCATTCACAAATCCTTTTACAAGGGCTTTAAAATTTTTTTGTTTCCCTACAGGTACATAGTTTCATTTTACCTTAGTGGAGGAGGCCTTAAAAAAATAATCTTATCAGACTCAATATCAGCTTCCAATATCTGGCTAATTTCTGACTGCAGAGCTACTTAAAAATCCTTTTAAGTATAATCTTGTCAGTTTTCAACCAGGATAAACAGTAAATATTTCTGGCAGTATTGAATAACCCCTTGGATTAAAGAGGGGTCCCCAAAGAGGGTGCAAAAGAAATTTTATTTTTCTCTTTATCGGGTACTACAGACAGTGTTTCAGGAGCGCTGACTCTGCTAAGAATTCTTATCCTTAGCCAGCTTCTGCCAGTTCTTGCAGGATCCCAACTACACATTCTGAGTGGGGTTTAAGTGGAGTGTACAGCTCTGATGCTTACCAAAATTTGGAAAAGTTTTTTATTAATTTCAATTTTAGTTTCCCCTTGGCTGTTTAAAGGGAATATCATAGTAATTTATAAGCAAAATCCCTCAGAGTCTTGTGAACTCTGGGCGAGGCCGATACAAGAGCCCTCCTTTAAAGGAAGATATGAGGATGTCTGTAAGACTATTAACTTGGCTGACTTTTGTTTATGGTCTTGTAGTCTCTTCAGAGAGGAAAGACAATCTGGACAGAGATTGCTAGAACGAATACTCAAGTAAAGGATGATAGAGGGGAGCAGTAGGAGTTGCAACAATCTTATAGTCTTTTTTTTTTTTTTGGCAGTATGTGAGCCTCTCCCTGTTGTGGCCTCTCCCATCGTGGAGCACAGGCTCCGGACACACAGGCTCAACGGCCATGGCTCATGGGCCCAGCCGCTCCATGGCATTCGGGATCCCTGCGTCCCCTGCATCGGCAGGCGGACTCTCAACCACTGCGCCACCAGGGAAGCCCAATCTTATAGTCTTTTACTTTAGGTACCTCTTGTATCTTTAATTTTTTATTAGCCTTTTGCAACAAATCTTTCAATGAAGGTATTTTGGAATTTTGAAGCCTTTTGGAGCCTTCTGTATACAAATTAAAACATGTATCCCATTCTGTTAGTTTGATTTGCAGGCCCTTGCTTTAAAATGTACTTCTTAAATGATCTTACCTACTTGGAACCTTCCTCATAGTAGTCACTGTAGTTCTAGGTTGTAATTCCCATGAGGGCTGGCAACAATTTGGTAGGACCCTTGGCCACAAATGAAGGTCAACCCACATTTCTGTCAGCCATATCTAGCTGCAAATGGGGTGCAGCCCGCATTTCTTTTTTTAAAAAAATATTTATTTGGTCGTGCTGGGTCTTAGTTGCAGCAGGCGGGCTCCTTGGCTGTGGTGTGTAAACTCTTAGTGGTGGCATGCATGTGAGATCTAGTTCCTTGACCAGGGATCGAACCCAGGCCCCCTGCATTGGGAGTGTGGAGTCTTATCCACTGCGCTACCAGGAAAGTCCCCACAGCCCACATTTCTGCCAGCCATATTTTGGGGACCCCAACCTGACGATTATCAAGCCAAGTTCTCAGGACACAAAATTCTAGGTTGTCTTTAGTAAGATTTTAGCCATTTTCTGTAGTTATTTATAGCTTCCAGGACTGCAGCTCTTAGACATAAAATAAGCAGGTGTGCTGAAAGGTGGCTCACTTAGCTCTTTGGATTTAAAGATTCCATTTCTTAAAAATTATTTATTTATTTATTTAAGCTAAGCCTTTGCATCTCTTGAGCCAAACTAATACCTAAGAGGGGTGTGCTGAGGGGTTGGGGATTATGCTGTGTTTTACAGTGTACTTCTTGCATGGACATTTTCTTGAGATTGGCAGGTGACTTAGCGTCAATCTAACCTGTTCCGTGACCACTTATCCTAACACAGGAGTCTTTGGGCAAGGTGGCAATTGCTCTAACAGCTCTTAAATGCTTGACCTGTGCCCATGAATTTTTGCAGCTTCTTTGACTTCTGAGATTCCCATTAGCAATTAGCCTTTATCTACATAAAACCACAAACAAACATGTGCACCTTAATATATTGGCAGTAACCGAGAGATGTTACTACATCCTAGTCAAGAAAAGGACCTGTGGGTACCACTACCAATTCCCCCCCTTGGAACCTTGGACTGGGGAAAGGACTGAACCAGCGGATTTCAACAAATGGGAACTGCAGACTAGGAGCGCCGCATAAATGGGGAACTGTGCACTGTCATTAACAGTTCTTATGTGGATCTTGGGGCAGAATTAAGCTCTGGGGTTTCTACTCAAAAACCTGGGAACTGTGGTCCGAAATAAATGGTAGGGTCTGAGCTCCAGGTAGAACTGTCTACCAGCTCAAGCTGACCTGCTCTACAAAGGAAAACTAGTTAGTTAGATCAGGAGCTCAGTGCAAAGACAGTGGAGCTCAGAACCGAGAGGAACTTACCCCTGGCTCTCAGAAATGTCAGGGACCTCAAAAAGAGGTTTGAGGGTATCACACCTGTGTTTCTCAGTATCTCTGAACACCGTCAGATGTTCACTTTGCTGCCACCAAATTTTTGCTGAAAAACAAAATTCAACGGAGTAAAATTTAAAAATCTAATTGTCTTTATTCAGTGATTCATGAATCAGGCAGCAGCCCATCTAGCAACAAAAAGGAGCTCCAAAGAGCTACAGAAAAGGAAAAGCATTTAAAGGCAGAGAGGGGATGGGACAAGGAAGTCACAAAGAAAAAAAAAAAGAATTATTTCAGGCAATGTCACCCTTCTTTGGGGGACAAAAGGATCTATTAGGTGCATTGCCTCACTGGTGCTGACAGGGAAATTCCAGGCTGAGCAGTTAAGATTACATTCCTGGAAAAGGTTGAAACTGCGATTAGATTAGGTATTGTCCTGATCTGGTGACATGGGCTTAGCACAGGTGCCTCCATTTTGGACCTGTTTCTTTTTTTTTTTTTTAAACAGTACTAATATCCTTCTGAACCTTATATGAAAGATTACTTGAGAACCACAGAGCTATCTAGGTAAGCAAAGCTACCTTATTACTAGATAATTATAAAGTGCTCTCTGAGGTTATTGTCTGATGATATTTTTACCAGCTTCCCGCCATCTCCATCATCCCCTCCATGTTACTTCCCTGATCTAACCTATGGACCAGGGAAATATTCTGAATATGAAATATTATTACAAAACAAATGTCATGAGCAAGCTGCTCTAACAAGTAGACACTACAGAGGATTTCTGCAGCCTTGTGACAGTATTAAAGATATGGTTTTCATATTGCTTGTGCCTAAGAGTCTGTTGAAAGTCAAACATTAAAAAGAACTTGAGGAGGGCTTCCCTGGTAGTGCAGTGGTTAAGAATCCACCTGCCAGTGCAGGGGACATGGTTCGATCCCTGGTCCGGAAAGATCCCACATGCTGTGGAGCAACTAAGCCCATGCACCACAACTACTGAGCCTGCGCTCTAGACCCCGCGAGCCACAACTACTGAGGCTGCGTGCCACAACTACTGAAGCCCGTGCGCCCAGAGCCTGTGCTCCGCAGCAAGAGAAGCCACCGCAATGAGAAGCCCGCGCACCACAATGAAGAGTAGCCCCCGCTCACAACTAGAGAAAGCCCATGTGCAGCAGTGAAGACCCAACGCAAGCAAAAGTAAATAAATAAAAATAAATAAATAAAGGTACTTTAGCAAAAATAGTATACTTAAAAAAAGTACTTTAGCAGTATTAAAAAAAAAAAAAGAACTTGAGGAAATTGTGACCAATGGCATATTTGGAGAAAAGTGACATCCGATGAAGAGGAGGAGGATAATAGTGATGCTTTGAATAAATTTGTATCAAAACACTTCTGCACAATTTCTTGGCAACGGTGAAAGATAATTTTCCTTCACATCCAAACACAAACCTCCTACATGTGAAGGCACAGTGGGTCCCAATCTAGTTCACGATGGTAGAGATGCAGAAATAACTGATACGGTTGCCACAGCTGCTGAAGGGTTAAAAGACATGGATGGCCACAGTGAAGAGGAAAAAGCTATTCTGGAGGCCAGAGCAATCACTGGGGAGAAGGCGGCTCTGACCTTTGATTCGCTAATTAATTTTGCAGAAAGGCAACTTGCAGTACATTGCCCCCAAGAGCAGGCAGGATACAACCTTCACCTAGCTTTATGAGAGAGAAACAAATAGCCAAAAAGCAAGCTGACTTTGGGGCTTTTCCAAGAGAGCAATTTACAGGGAGTTTCCTGGGGTCAGTGATCATTCACCCCTATGGGCCATCCCATCTGCTACAGTTACCGCAGTGCAGGGTGATGGCCACAGTTTGGGTGGCTGACCAGAGACTGCACGGCATGGAGAGACGCCCAGGCTTGGAAGACACCTAGCTCCTACCACCCTGCCTGCAGTCTCCTCCACCTTTACCTAGTAGTGTGACCTTGGGCAAATTCTGTATCTTTTTTCAACCTTAGTTTTCTCACTTAAAAAGTGCAGATAGGGCTTCCCCTGATGACACAGTGGTTAAGAATCCGCCTGCCAATGCAGGGGACACGGGTTGGAGCCCTGGTCCGGGAAGATCCCACATGCCACGGAGCAACGAAGCCCGTGAGCCACAGCTACTGAGCCTGAGCTCTAGAGCCTGTGATCCACAACTACTGAGCCCACGTGCCACAACCACTGAAGCCCGTGCACCTAGAGCCCATGCTCCGCAACAAGAGAAGCCACCGCAATGAGAAGCCTGCGCACCACAACAAAGAGTAGCTCCCGCTCGCCACAACTAGAGAAAGCCCGCACGCAGCAACGGAGACCCAACGCAGCCAAAACTAAATAAAAGTAAAAATAAATAAATTTATTTTAAAAATAAAGTGCAGATAACAGGCTCACCCACCTTAAAGGTTATTGTAAAGATCAATGGAGATAATGTGAATGTTGTCAGTGCCTACTGTTTCGTGAATCCATACTCCTTTATCTGGGGATCCCTCCAACTCCACCAATAAAGTTTCCAGGGTGGTCATCCTATTGTTCTGAGATCCACACCAACCAAACTGGGCCAAATGGAGCCCTATCCCTGGAAGTTTAGGAACTGAAACAACTGAAAAGAAGGGCTAGTCTCTTTCTGAAGCTGAGGACCTATAAATGAAGAACCACTTCCTGGGGAGGGTGGGAGGGAGGGAGACGCAAGAGGCAAGAGATATGGGAACACATGTATATGTATAACTGATTCACTTTGTTATAAAGCAGAGCAGAAAAAGATGGTCAGCAATGAGGGAGAATATGAAAGGAGGAGCCCAAAGATAAGCAGAGAGAAGAAGGAATTTCCTTGGGTACCCCCCAGCCCCCAGGACTCCAGCCTAGTCCCAGTGAATGCCTGGTGCTCAGACTCCAGTTAGAGACACCGTAAATCCCTCTGACTATCTCCATTTTGCCTAGCTTAGCATGAGTCCTTTTCTGATACTTACGACCAACAGAGTTCTTCATAATACGGTGTATTATACAGCAAGGGTTCTCTCTCATTCAACAAACATGTCTTGAGTGCCTGCTCTGGGCCAGGCATGTCCTAGACAGTCCAGTGGGGAATACAGGCATTCACAGATAATCACCCCCCAAATATATAACTCCTGATTCCATTCCCTTGTGTTATTAGAAAAAGTCTAAATTATGTTCCATACAGACACTTAAGAAGATCGAGAAGCATTCTAATGGGGTTAAGGGTCAAGTCCCGGCACTTGGACAGTTAAACTTCAGTCACGTGGAAAATGTATTAATCCCAGCAGCATATTCCTTCCTACCAGATGAGTCAAGCCTCACTGTGTATCCCTGGGCCTCACATTTCCCATCATCACCTTTATTGCTCTCTTTAAATCCTGGGATTTCAATTTCTCTTCCCCTCAGAGTGATTCTGCTTTTAACAACTCCAGACCTTTCTCCCTGTTATTCTGTAGCCTCAGGCTGGTGCATCCACATCATATAAGAGAGACACCTCTCCCGAGCGGAGGGCTGCGCAGCCCCAGTGAGCCGTGTTGTCACTGATTTATGGCTCCCCGTCCTCTGCCTGTTGAGGAAAATCACTTTATCAAGATGAAAAGTCCGGGTGTGCGTGTGTGTGTGTGTGTGTGTGTGTGTGTGTGTGTGTGGAACAGGGCTTCCTGTTTGGCTTCACGCAATCTCCTGCATATTCCAGAGGCACTTACATTTGCAAGTCATCAGGACTATATGTGAGTGATGTGGAGAGAAACTACCAAATATTGAAGAGAGGTGTGTGATTTGCCTTACATTTATTCAGTTATGCTTTTCAGGATTTAAATGTGGGGCAGGGAAGGGGAGAGATTCTGAATGTGGAAATAAGGAACAGAGGTAGCCTGCCTGCAGAGGTTTTAGGGGAGATACTTTTCTGCCTCTTAGTCTGCCATTTAATGCTGCTGAATGCACTTAGGGTTCATTAACATCGTCTTCATTGTCGTCAATATCATGCTCACCACGTTTCAGAGCCGGAAGGTTCTGAGCACCCTTCTAGTTGAATCTGTTGTTTCACAGATGAAGGAACTGAGGTTCAGAAAGGAGGAATGATTTGCTCAAGATCAAACTGTGAAACTGGGGCAGGGGCTAAAAACCAGATCTTTGTTTGTTTGTTTGTTTTTTCTTTTTTGCGGTATGCGGGCCTCTCACTGTTGTGGCCTCTCCCGTTGCGGAGCACAGGCTCCAGACGCGCAGGCTCAGTGGCCATGCCTCATGCGCGCAGCCACTCCGCGGCATGTGGGATCTTCCCGGACCGGGGCACGAACCCGTGTCCCCTGCACCAGCAGGCAGACGCTCAGCCACTGCGCCACCAGGGAAGCCCCAAAACCAGATCTTCTGACTTCTTATCCACTACTATCAAGCTTTTGTGTTGGGTGAAGTGCTGGCTGAAGCCTGAAGCACTAGATTTTGGCCTCAGCATGGTAGGTGAAGACCTGAACATTAGGATGCCCCAGGTCTCAGACAGACATGAACAAATACACAAGGCAGAATTTTCTTACAATTTGTTTCCATCTAAGTAGCAATGTAAAAACTTCGAAAGTTGTCATCCTAACACAATCTATGTTAGCATTTTGTGCTTTTCCTTTATAATTTTTTCCTTTACATTCAGTTTTCTCTGCATGCAGTTGTGATCAAAGTGTATCCATACACTTGTACCCCCTGTTTTCATTTAACATTATGGCACAAGCAGTTTCCATATCATTGCTTTGTCTTCATAGCAATAATTTTAATGATTACTTAATATTCTAGCAAATAGTTGTACCACAGTTTACTTACCCATACCTGTATCACTGGACATTTAGGTTTCTCCAGTTTTCCATTAATACGAATAATGCTGCAATGAACATCTTATGCATATAGCCTTTCCCCCATATTTATGTTACTTCTCTAGGATGGATTCCGAAAGTGGAATAAGTAGGCCAATGATTTTGAACAGTTTTATGGCTCTTGATACATATTACCAAATTGCCTGCTAAAAGATTCTTACCAGTTTACATAAACGATTTTGAATGAGTCAGTGACCAAATAAATACTCAGCAAGGATTGAATAAGAACCACTTCCTGGGGAGGGTGGGAGGGAGGGAGATGCAAGAGAGAGGAGACATGGGGATATATGTATACGTATAGCTGATTCACTTTGTTATAAAGCAGAAACTAACACACCATTGTAAAGCAATTATACCCCAATAAAGATGTTAAAAAAAAAAAAGAACCACTTCCTGTATGCATCATGCATGCATGCTGGCTAAATGCATTCTAGGTTGTTTGCTGTGGGATAATCCTACCTCTCTCGTAGGGTTGAAATAAGAGGAAGAAAGTAAAGGCCCTCAGGTTTGCCATGCCATTTTTATCTCCAGGCTTCTGGGCTGTGGTTTTTGTGACTGCACAGTAGAATCACTTGAAATAATTATCATAC
Organism: Phocoena sinus; assembly: GCF_008692025.1. Lineage (NCBI taxonomy): Eukaryota > Metazoa > Chordata > Mammalia > Artiodactyla > Phocoenidae > Phocoena > Phocoena sinus. The sequence goes on along the minus strand of NC_045766.1, from coordinate 76,120,092 downwards.
TGGATGTCTTGGGCGAGATCACAGAGATTTTGGTTTAATTAACCTGGGGTGTGGTCCAGCTCTGAGATTGTAAAGTTCCCTAGGTGATTCTAATAAGAGAGTGAGCTTCCCCGCATAGACCCAGAGACAGGCAGGGAGGCTGAGAAGGTCAACAGAGGCAATGACCCTGAGAGATGTCCCCAGACCTACTTCCTTCTCTGCTTCCTGTGCCCTAGGGAGACCTCAACCCACACCACTGCTCCTCCCATCCTGAGGGCGGATGTGCCTGGCTGCATTCAGCTCCCACAAGCCCTGACTTTGGAGGCCCAGGAATTCCGGTGAGGAGGGAACCCAGAGGAACACAATGTTAGGGACAATTGTAGAGTCTCCAATCTGCCAGCCTGAAGGGCCTTAAATGGATGGGAATCTTGAATGTCTAACTTTAAGGGATTGGTAAACATGTCATAGTACGTTCACAGAGTGGAGTATCACACAGCCATTAAAGAGTAGATTTGTGCTAAATGCAAAGATCTGCAAAATACTAAAGGAAAAAGCCAGGTACAGAAGAGATGTACAATATGTTCTGATTTGGAGATAAAAAGAACCTATTGCATGCATATTCACTTGCATGAGCACAGAAGGTGTCTAAGATAGATAAGAAATGAACAGGAGTGGTGGTCTTAGGAGGATGGGATGGGGGCATTGGGAGAGAGAGGATGAAGGGGGATTGAACTGTTCACCTTAGGCCCTTCTCTACTGCTTGGATTGTGTGCTTCAAGCATGTATCACTTTTAATTTTATTTTTTAAAAATATTACAAGGTTTTTGAATAGCAAGGTGGCAAGAAAGAGAGACAATAGTAAAGAATAATAATCTCATACATTCCTCATAGCAAAGTACACTTTTAAAAGTGCTACCACTAACCCTTTTGAGATGAGTTGGGTCAGTATTATTCCCATTTTATAGACAAGGAAACTAAAGCTCAGAGAAGTAAAGAAATAGCAAAAGCATCAGGGCCTGTCAAGAAGTGGACTGATGTCCAGGGCTCTGGACTCCCAGCTTCTGACCCCCCAGCATCCTTTTTACATTTCCATACTTCAGAAATAAATCCCAGAGGAGCAGCATTCTGATGTCCCAGAAACCACTAATTTCCATTGGCCACGGTTTTTCCTGCTCCCACCCTATACATAGTGAAGCCCAGAGTAGGGATCTAAGTGTGCCTGAGGACCCATCTCCCAGAGGAGATGGGAGGTCAAGAAGTGCTGGGGAGCTAACCTTCCAGGAGGCCAATGGCAGAGATGAGGCCTAAGAGGCAAACAGGGCTCTACTCTGGAGGTTTTACTGTTACAGCTCCTCTCCTTCCAAGGGTGTGGGTTGAACAGAGGAGAGAGGCAGTCTGAAGGTGAACTGGCTGGAAGTCACGTGGGGAAAGGAGGAAATACAATAATTGAGAACTGAAAATGCAACACGAACCATGAAGCTTACTGGTAGCCCTTCAGGGAGCCACGACCCAGCTTCCAGCCCAACCCCATCCAAGTACCACCTGAGTCTGGGCCTGGATTCCGCTAGGCCAGGGGTAGAGCCCTTCAGAGCAGGGAAGAGAGACAGAGATACAGAGAGAGAGAGAAAATAGGTCACAAATTCCATCAGAGTCCCATAAAACACCACACCTAAGAGAGAATCTTCTAAGGATCATCTGTGTACCTGGCTTCCACACTGTACCTTCTTCACCTCTCCCCACTATATCTGGAGTGCTTGGGGAGGTGGGAGAGATGCATCTTCCTAACCTCTGTGTCCTCTGCGGCACCTTTCCAGCTGGTTGTATAAAACTCCTCTATAGGGACTTCTCTGGTGGCGCAGTGGTTAAGAATCTGCCTGCCAATGCAGGAGACACTGGTTCGAGCCCTGGTTCAGGAAGATCCCACATGCCGTGGAGCAACTAAGCCCGTGCGCCACAACTACTGAGCCTGTGCTCTAGAGCCTGCGAGCCACAACTACTGAGCCCGCGTGCCACAACTATGGAAGCCTGCGTGCCCTAGAGCCCGTGCTCTGCAACAAGAGAAGCCACTACAATGAGAAGCCCGTGCACCAAAATGAAGAGTAACCCCTGCTCACCGCAACTAGAGAAAGCCCGCATGCAGCAACGCGGCCAAAAAATAAATAAATAAAATATAAATAAATATTAAAAATAATAAAACTCCTCTAAAAATGTATATCAAAGTAAAATGGAATGGACACCAACAAAGATGGTGACGGCCAATATTTACTCCATTTTATTAATCAATTTATTAATTTTATACATTGTATAAATTAGATGTATTATATATAATAATGATATATTGCATCAATTTTATAAATTTCTATAAATTATAGAAATTCTAGAAATTATGAAAGAAGCTAACCATTATTGACTCCATTTACAGATGAAGACTGAGACCAACAGAGGTAAGGGAACCTGCCTAAAGCCACACCAAGAGTAAGGGGAGCCAGGCCCAGCTGGACAGGGTGACTCAGAGTCCTCCAGCTCTGCCACTGCCCATACCACTTTCCAAGAGCAGCGCAATTCTCAGACAACATGTTGAATCATAGTTAAGCAGTAGGAGATTTCCGACTGCAGGATGGGGCAGTTAGAGTGATGGTTTCAGAGGTGGCTTTGATAGGGGAGGATACAGGATCATTAAGTGAAGAATGAACCTAAGGGCTATGTTCATCTGATGAAAAATCAATCAAGCCACACTTCTGAGTTGTGCACTTTTTTGTATGTAGGTTATGCTTCGATAAAAATTAAATTGAAACGAATGAGCCAGCAAACAGTCCCTGGTGCTCCTGGTGCTGTCTTATACAGAAGGATGACTGGTTAATTCTTCTCCCCCGCGGGGTGGGGAGATGGCAGGTGTTGGCTTTTCTGGAACCTCTCCCTGCTTCTCAGCATCCTCCACACTGCCACCGAGCTGTCATCCTGAAATAAAGGCCCAATCAGGTCCTCCTCTGCCTACAGTTCCTCATGAGCTTCTTGTGTCCTCCAGAATAAACCCCAGATTCCTTGGCAAAACCGGCCATGTTTTGTGCCTAACCAGCTCTCCAATCTAATCTTTCAGAGGAGACGAGGCATAAGACCCTGGGTTCTACCATCTCCTGGCTATGTGACTTGGGCAAGTCACTGAACCTTATCTGTAAAACAAGAGTGATGGCAGTGTACAGAGATCATGGTGAAGATAGCAGAGATTATGCACGTGGAATGCATAAAACAGTGTCGGGCTCCCAATTACTACTCGGTAAATGTTTGCTATCACTTCTCATTTTTCACTTGACTACCCAGACACAGTAGGTTATTTCCCCACTATTCTCTGATTCCTTATTGCTCTCTCACCACCCCTAAATTTTCTTTACTTATCCCAGTTCTCCTCTCTGAAGAATAGCTCAGCTGTCACTCCTCCAGTGGAGCTCCTTCCGGCCCCCTCCACCCTACTTCCAATGGGGGACTTCTCAATCCTCTCTCACACTCTCATGATGCTTTTTTTTTTTTTTTTTTTTTTGCGGTACGCGGGCCTCTCACTGTTGTGACCTCTCCCGCTGTGGAGCACAGGCTCCGGACGCGCAGGCTCAGCGGCCATGGTTCACGGGCCCAGCCGCTCCACGGCACGTGGGATCCTCCCGGACCGGGGCACGAACCCGTGTCCCCTGCATCGGCAGGCGGACTCTCAACCACTGCGCCACCAGGGAAGCCCTCTCATGATGCTTTGTCTGTGCTTCCACTAGAGCACTAATGCTGTGGTACCTGCCATTAGTGCTTTCATAGGGGCCCTTCTCCCTTGCTCTAGTGTCAACATCTTCTTGCTCATCTCCAGGAACCTCCCAGCGACTGGCACTCTGCGTGTTGGAGATGTTTGTGCAGCAGGTGAGCCAACATCCCAGCCCTTTCTCTGAGGCATGCCCACTGTCCCCAGCAGTTATTTTGGGCAGTGTGACTCCTTGTCCCCACTGTCCCCTCCAGCAGCTGTTGATAGGACCAGGGATGAGCAACTGACCCAAGCTGGGCTGATCAGGATGTTTGGTCCTAGGAGTTAGAAATGGAGGGGACATTTACTGTTGGTCTGCCCCAGTACTGCCCCAAATCTGTTATGAGTTGAATTGTGTGTTCCCACCCCACCCCTACTAAAAAGTAATGTCGAAGACCCAATCCCCAGTACCTGTGAATGTGACCTTATTTGAAAATAGAGTCTACGCAGATGATTAAGATGAGGTCATCGGTGTGAGCCCTAATCTAAAACACTGGTGTCCTGGGACTTTGCTGGTGGTCCGGTGGTTAAGACTGCACGCTTCCAGTGCAGGGGGTGCGGGTTCAATCCCTGGTCGGGGAACTAAGATCCCACATGTCGCGTGGCCAATAAAATAACTAAATAAATAAAGGGAAATTAAAAAAAAAAAAACACTGGTGTCCTTATAAGAAGAGGAAATCAAGACACAGAGACAGATACATACAAAGGAAAGATGTGAAGACACAGGAGAACCTGCATCTACAAGCCAAGGAAGGCCTAAGGCTACCAAAAGTGAGGAGGGAAACGTGGAACAGATTCTCCCTTGCAGCTCACAGAAGAATCCACCCTGCCTACATCTTGACTTCAGACTTCTACACTCCAGAGCCGAGACAATGAACTTCAGTTCTAAGTCACCCAGTCTGCAGGACTTCGTTAAGGCAGCCCTAGAAAACTAACATACACTCCTTTGGTTGAACTTCTGCTCCTGTCTCAAGCATATGGTTCAAGAAGAGGGAATCTCCTCTCGTCTTCCCTTGCTGTGGTGTCGTCATCATCATTACTGCTGACACAGAGCCTACTTTGTGGTAGACACTATTCTAAGCGCTCTAAATTTAATCTTAATAACAATCTCTGAGATGGGTCCTGTTGTTATCCTTATTTTACAGACAAAGAAACTGAGGCACAGAGAGGTTACGTGCCAAGAGTCACACAGCTAATATGTGACAGAGCCAGGCTTTAAGCCCAGGCAGTCTTATTCCAGAGTCTATGCTTTCTGCTCTACCCTTATCTAGTGCCCCTGCCACCTAACCCATGGATGGAGACATGCCCTAAGCTGGATCAGTTAGAGCCCACTCTAAGAATTTTTCTTGAATTAGAATTTGTGGAGAAGAGCCAACCTTCTCAGGTGGCAAGATTAATCAGGTGTCGTTAGTGTCCTTTAACATGTGGAAGGAGCGGGTCTACCTTAAGCAAAGAACACTCACAGGCATACACGGGAAATGGAGAGATAAGTGACATTCAGTCCCTGTAACCTTCTGTCCAGAAGGCCTTGCCCCAGCCTGCCCTTTCCAAGGCTTGTTTATCAGAGCCCATAAATGACACTTTTGCCCAAGCTAGTTGTGTTGGGTGTCCATTATTTGCAAGCAGACGATTCCTGACTGGCACACCGGCAAACTGGAAACGGGGACTGAAAGACTCCATTTCCACTGAGGACTGGTCTCTTTAGTGCCTTGGCTCCTGTGAGGCAGGCATCTTCTGCAAGGGGCTGAATACCCGGGAGAGCTGGGGTCTGCAGGGGAGGTAGAGGAGCAGATGCTGAGAAAGGCAGAGTTCGGATGGAGAGAGAGCACATGGAGTCCTAAGAGTTTTTCAGGTCTGAGGCTTGGCTGCATTCCTGCCTGTGGGTTCTGCGAGATCTCCCCGTAGCCATGTCATCAGCTCCCATTTTCAGTTTAAACCGACACATGTTGGTTTCAGTAGGTTGTATGCAAAGAATCATAAATAATTCACCTGCAGCTGGTACTTAATACTGTTGAATATAATAGAAGGTTTCTAAATGAAATGATAGGATAAGGACTGTTCCTTAGGAATACTGCTCTGGAGGCTGTATGTAGGAACAATTCCTTTTGGGGAACATGGATGGGAAGCAGAGATAATAATAGAGAGGTGCCCGCAGAGGCCAGTCTGAGAGGTGAGTAGAGCCTGAGTGACTGGAGAGAGATGTGGGGAATACCAAGGGAAGGGATGTGGTGGACTCAGCCTCTGAGGGGATGGGGCAGTAAAGGAGAAGGACCTGTCAAAGGGGATGGGAGTTTAAGCCTGGTTTCCGGAAGGAAGGATGGTACCATTAATAGAAGGAGGGCAGTCAGGAGAGAAGATGAGTGGCTCTGAAACATTGACATTGAGCTGAGGTGCCAGTGACAGAAATAATAATTAGGTTCAGGAGAGGAGTCGGCTGTAGAAGCAGAGGCTGGGGGTGGGTCACTCTCAGCTGAGGGCTGGAGCCGCCAGCGATGCCAAGGCAGCTGGAGGAGAGCACAGAGGAAGAGAAGGCAGCAGGCTCCTTACTCAGCAAGTGAGAGAATGAAAACCAGAGAAGGAGCAGTCAGGAGGTAGGGCAGAAACACAGCATGGGCAAAGTTGAGGAAACTGAGGAAGGAGATGGTTTCCACAAAAGAGGACGAGCTCACAGGAAACCTATAAGGGAGCAGGGAGTGGGTGATGAGGGGAGAAGGCGGACGGCAAGGCTTGCAGGAGAGGTGGGCTGGAAGTAATTGAGTGCCACTATGGTCTGCAGCTGCGTTTGCCTTCTCAGGGAGTGGTGAGAGTGATTTTGCAGCTAGGAAGATGTTTGGACAGCCTGCTTGAGTGAGGAAGGTGAAAGGTCCAGGAAATAAACTGGGTAGGCTGGTGAGATCATGAGAAACCCAAATCTGAACTACCCTGCCTGATAAAGGGGGAGGGTGAGAGGCTGGGGCTGTGGATTGGGGTTGAGGGCGAAGATGTGAAGAAGTGGTTCCAGTCATGGCTCTTGGTTGTAAACAACAGAAACTGGCTAATTTATGTAGAAATAGAAATTACTGGAAGGCTTTTCGGTGGCTCACAGAATCTGGAAGTATAATAGCTATTTATGCTCCATAACAAATTATGCCCCCAAAAAGCAATGCACATTTATTATCTCCTACTTTCTATGGATCAGGCATTTGGGAGCAGCTCAGGTGGGGCTTCCGTTAGCTGAAGTTTGACTGGGGCTGGGGAGCTGCTTTCAAGACGGCTCACTTGCTTGGGTGTTGGCAGGAAAACTCAGTACTTCGCTGGCTATTGGTAGGAAGCTTTTTTCCCTTATATATGGGCTTTCCCACGAGACTGCCTGAATGTCCTTATGGCATTGGAGCTGGCCTCCCCCAGAGTGAGGGATCCAAGCAAGAGTGTAAGGAGGAAGCTGCGATGCCTTTCATGACCCAGTCTTGCAAGTCACACACTGTCACTTCTACCATATTCTATTCATGAAAAGACTAAGTCTAGCCCATCCTCAGGGGAAGGGGAATTAAGTCCCAGCTCTTGAAGAGCAGAGTATCCAAAAATTTGTGGATGTATTTTTAAATGAAAACCATTATAGGACAGTTGGAGGATTAGACTTGAAAAACAGGCTAGAAGCTGGATATCCAGGACCCCAGCCAAGGTCACACCAAGGAACACCTGGTTAGGGGTGGATACTGTGGGACCTGCTGCCCAAGCATGGGTCCTCCTCTTCTAAATATTCCCTGCTTTTTTGTAGCACTTGCTCCAAAGACAAAGTCACTGGCTTAAGCAGCTGATTGGCTGATTTGGATCACAGAGCCCACACCCTGCCTGCAATACGGCCTTTGGGGCTTCTGTAATATGATGCAGGACCTGACTCTCACCAAGACCTACATAGTTGCAGATCCCCCAAACACACACACCCCATAAGAGCAATGCCCATCACAGAAAGACTCCTGTCTGATTCTCCAACGGGGGTCCAATAATTCAATTCTGACACCAACTCTCAGAGTTGGCATAAACCCCATAGGTTAAGGGCTCAGTCCCATAAGACTGCCCCCATTTCAGATGCCAGCCAAAAATGGAGTCCCCAGGAGACCCACAATTCTGCCTGGCTGACTAAAAATTTGGCGGTTCCCACAATCACCCTCAGGTTTGCTAATTCACTAGAATGCAGGAAAACACGGTACTTACATTTACTAGCTTATTATAAAGGGCACCACTCTGGCACAGCCTAATGGGCACGGTATTTAAGGGGAGGGCACAGAGCTTCCACGTCCTCTCCAGATACACCAAACTCCCAGCACATCAATGTGTTTGCCAATTCGGAAATCTTATTGTTCAAGAGTTTTTATATCTCAGTCTCCAGCTTGCTACCCCTCCCTGGAGCTAATCAGGTGTTTGGTCTTTATACGGACAGGTCCTATTCAGAAGCTTTCTAAGGGTTCCACCCTGAGTCACTCATTAGCATAAACTCAGGTGTAGTCCAAAGAGGCTCTTTGGGAATAAAAAAATGCACTCCCGTCACCACTCAGGAAATTCCAAGAGTTTCAGGAACTCTGTGCCAGAAACCCAAGACAGGTGATGCAACAGATTGGTTGGGCGGGGGGTGGGATGGGGTGGTGGTGGTGGGGGGGTGGGCAGGGACTCTGAGAAGCATTAGCCAGAGGAGTTCCCTGGGATGGAGTGCTGCGGGCTTTTAGTATTTATTCCATTTAGGTCATTTGCCATCTGTGGTGTTGCCTAGTAGTTGCGTGGTGATATAACTGTCCTCTGTAATCAATAAATCCTTCAATAAAACTCTGCTATATTCTTGTGTTTGTGCTCACCTTGGAGAATCAAAGGCAAGGGGGCTGCCTCATGTTCGTGTCAGCACAGGGTGGAGAGAAACCAAAGTGCCAGTGAGATTCAAATGCTTCAGTGGAAACCAGATATTGGAGCTCTTATCCTTGACACTTCCCAGAATCCCATCCTGGATTGTTCCAGGGACTCTTCAGAGGTATCTGGCGGAAGAAGGTGTTGGGTTTCCCATCACATGTGTGACGAGGTTTTGAGTCATTTACGTGTGACTATCAACAGAAGGGTGAGCCCACAAGGTAGAGGATGAGAGGACATCCTGGCTTTTGACACTTGGCTTTAAATACAAACTTGAAGTCGTTAGTAATGTGAATACTATTGTTAAGGGAGAAAATGGTATCATCTAAGGTCAACTCTGGATTTAGTTTTAGCAAGCCAAATTTTTTTTTAATGAGCTCGAGCCTGGGGCCCTGTAGTTGAAGCCATTTAGAGAGCTAAATCCTGAGAAAAAAAGGAGAAGGTGAAAAACATACAGAGACATCAGGGATATGGCCCTCTAGGAGACCTGACCAGAACAAAGAAGTGAAAAGCACAACTTCAGGCCGCCATGGTCTCACTCCGGGGGTCCAGGCCAGGGGGACATGGCTAGGTAGAGTGTTGGAGGCTTAGGGGGAACACAGTCACATGGGGAAGATGACTGTTCTAAGCGAAGGCCAAGGGGTTGGCTTGCGGGGCCTCAGGTTTAAGCATCCTGCTAGCTGGCGCCAGGACAGACAGGTGGAAAGGGGTGTGTGAGACAGGTGGAAGAGCTAAGGATCAATGCCGGAGAGGACAAGCAGGAAGTGCTCTTACTGAGTTGAGGACTGGGCTTTTTAACGTGATGTTTTCTTAATGAAATGTCAGAGGGAGGCCCTGCAATGAGTCTATGATGAATGTTCAATCAATGCCCAATAATGGTTATTAATTATTATTCAATAACCAAGCACACTCTTTCCAGGCCTGCCGTAGAAACAAGGGGCTGACAGAGACACCCTTAAGCTGTCTATTCTATACCCCTGTTTTTATTTTCATTTATTTATTTATTTTTAATAAATTAATTTTATTTATTTATTTTTGGCTGTGTTGGGTCTTCGTTGCTGCACACGGGCTTTCACTAGTTGCTGCGAGCAGGGGCTACTCTTGGTTGCGGTGCGCAGGCTTCTCATTGCAGTGGCTCCTCTTGTTGCGGGGCACAGGCTCTAGGTGCGTGGGCTTCAGTAGCTGTGGCATGTGTATTCAGTAGTTGTGGTGCACGGGCTTAGTTGCTCTGCGGCGTGTGGGATCTTCCCAGACCAGGGCTCGAACCCATGTCCCCTGCATTGGCAGGTGGATTCTTAACCACTGCGCCACCAGGGAAGCCCTATACCCCTGTTTTTAGAAGGATGTACTCTAACCCAGGTCTCTGAGGATTCTCTTTTTGGTCTTAAAATAACTTGGCCTGTTCTGCTGTTTGTCCATATTAATGTCGAGAAGGTTTCCCTTCTTCCTTGTCAAGCCCTCTTGTTAAAGTTTATTTTAAACATTTAAGGAGCCCCTACCATGTGCTGGGCACTGGCCTGACCACTGGGGGACACAAAGAAAAACAAGGTAAACCAGATGCAGTCTTTGTTCTTAAGAGTTCATATGTAGGAACCTAAAAAAATGGTACAAATGAACTTATTTACAGAACAGAAATAGAGTCACATGTAGAAAACAAACTTATGGTTACCAGAGGGGGAAGGGGGGGGATAAACTGGGAGATTTGGACTGACATATACACACTACTATATATAAAATAGATAACTAATTAGGACCTACTGTATAGCACAGGGAACCCTACTCAGTACTGTATATGGGAAAAGAATCTAAAGAAAGAGTGGATATATGTATATGCAAAACTGATTCACTTTTTTGTACAGCAGAAACTAATACAACATTGTAAATCAACTATACTCCAGTAAAAATTAATTAAAAAATAAAAAGAGTTCACATCTAGTGTGTGTGTGTTGAGATGCAGGGGTTAGGGTGGTTGAGGAACTAGACACTAGAGGAAATTATATTATGAACAGGGCTATCAAAGAAGAGAGACATATTTATCCAGTACAAATGCAAGCTAGATATTTTGCATATATAATCTCATTTAATCCTCAGTATAGCCCAATGGGGAAAGTACTATTATTATCCCCATTTTACAGAATGGGGATCTGAAGTCATGTGACCTCTCTAAGGCCACACAGCTAGTAAGTGGCAGAGACAGGACTCAAACCCATGCCTTTCTAAGGTCACAGCTCATATTCTTTTGTGTGTGTGTGTGTGTGTTTGTGTGTGTGTGTGGTAAAATATATACAACATAAAATTTACCATTTTAACCATCTTTTTTTAAAAACTGAAGTCTTTTTTTTACTTTATTTTGAAATTTTCACATTTTCTTTCTTATAATTTAAAATTTTTTTAAATTGTGGTAAAATATACATAACAAAATTTACCATCTTAACTATTTTTAAATGTACATTCTAGAGTGTTAAGTACATTTTCAACCAACTGATTGATTGTTGTGCAACCAATCTCTACAACTCTTTTCATCTTTTAAAACTGAAACTCTGTATCCATTAAATAACAACTCCCCATCCCCACCCTGCAGCCCGACTCCTGGCAACTATCACTCTGCTTTCTGTTTCCATGAATTTGACTACTCTAGGTATCTCATATAAGAGGTCTCATACAGTATTTGTCATCTCGGAGACTGGTTTATTTCACTTATAATGTTCTCAAGATTCATCTATATTGTAGCATGTGTCAGAATTTCCTTATTGTTTAAGGTCGAATGTATGTATATACTGCATTTTATTTATCCATTTATCTGTTGATGGACACTTGGGTGGCTTCCACCTTTGGCTACTGTGCTGCTCTGAACATGAGCGTACAAATATCTCTTTGAGACCCTACTTTCAATTCTTTCGGGTATATACCCAGAAGTGGTATTGCTGGTTCATATGGTAGTTTTATTTTTAATTTTTTGAGGAATCATCATACTGTTTTCCACAGCTGCGGAACCATTTTGCATTCCCACCAAGAGGGCATAAGTGTTCAAGTTTCTCCACATCCTCGCCAACACTTGATTTTTTCTGGGTTGGTTTGTTTGTTCTTTTATAGTAGCCACCCTAATGGATGTGACGAGGTAGCTCATTGTGGTTTTGATTTGCATTTCCCTGATGATTAGTAATGTTGAACATCTTTTCATATGCTTGTTGGCCATTTGCATATCTTCTTTGGAGAAATGTGTATCGAAGTTCTTTGCCCATTTTTAAATCAGGCTGGTTTTTGTTGTTGCTGAGTTGTAGGAGTTCTTTTTATATTCTGGATATTTACCCCTGCCAAAAAAATCCAGAAAGCTTTACTTGATATGAATATTTTATTGAGGGAGAAATAAACTGATCAGGGAGAAATAAACTAAACAGGGAGACTTTAGAAGTTTGCTTTCAGCAGTTATGGCTCAGTTTATAAAGCATGAACGAGGGGTACGTTGTTTTCTGTTGTTGACTGGTTCCTAGAAACTCATGTTCCTTTTCATTGCATTAGCTTGTTTGTTTGTAACTAATTAGCTAGGAAGCCATAAGATCACACTGACATGAAGAAAGTTTAAGCTTTGTTTTTGGGAAAATCAGGACAGTCTTAAGTTTTGGTTATGTGACTGTGAGTGTTGTGTCTCTGAGTATATTCAAACTGTGGTCTCTGTTTTGGTTTTCTTCAGTGCCTCTTATTGGATATATGATTTGCAAATATTTTCTCCTACTGTGTGGGCTGCCTTTTCACTCTGTTAATTGTGTCGTTTGACGTGTAGAAGTTTTTAATTTTGATGTAGTCCAGTTAATCTATTTTTACTTTTGTTGCCTGTGCTTTTGGTTTCATATCCAAGAAATCATTGCCAAATCCAGTGTCATGAAGCTTTCCCTCTATGTTTTCTTCTAAGAGTTTTATACTTTGGGCGCTTACATTTAGGTCTGTGACCGATTTGAGTTAATTTTTGTATATGGTGTGAGGTAAGGGTCCAACTTCAATCTTTTGTGTGTGGATATCTGGTTTGCCCAGCATCATTTGTTGAGAAGACTATCCTCCATCTTAAAACATTTTAAAGTCCACAGTTCAGTGGTACTAAGTACATTCATATGGTAGGGCAACTAACCCCACTCTCCATCTCCAGAACTTTTTCATCATCCTACTGAAATTCTATAACTATTAAACACAAACTCATTTCCCTCTCCCCTCAAGCCCTGGAAACCACTGTTTTACTTTCTGTCTCTATGAATTTGTCATGGTCCATGATCTTAAGGACCACATTCCACACAGGAAAGTGTGGGAGCACAGAGAAGGGACACTTAGCCCTGGACTGCTGGGGGTGGTGGTGGGAAAATGATGAGTATCGGAAGAAGCTTTTGGAGGAGGGGATGCCCAAGCTGGGTGGGTATCAGCCAAGTGGGAGTACGGGTGTAGCGGCATGCCAGCAGACTTGACGAACAGAGGCAAAGGCTTGTGAGCAGCACGGGGTGTTCTGGTGGGACTAGGTGCTCGCCCAGGTGTAGGGATTACTAATGATTTCCCAGCTGTCTCTTCTTTAGTATCCTCCTCTCCTTCCACCTTCCCTACTCAGAGCTGACTTCTCTTTCTCTCCATCTCATTCCTCCTCTTTTTTTTAAAAAAAACTGTGAACTTCCTACTCAAATATAAGTTAAGGACAGCATAACCCATGAATGTGTGTGATGAATTTTTACAGAGTTAACATACCCAGGTACCCTGTACTCGGGTGGAGGAGAAGAACCTCAGCACCACAAGAGACCCCTTCCTGTGAGTACCCACACCCTTCCCTCAAAGGTAACCACGATCCTGACTTCTAACAAAACAGAGACCTTTTGCCCTTTTCGTAGCTTATGTAAGTGGAATTATACAGAACATATTCTTTTGTGTTTGGAAGTAACATTCCTCCCATTTTGTTCTGGCCAATTCTCCTCCATGCTTGAATGTCAGAACACGGTCATTGTGCTGGTCCTCATCTCAGTTCAGATGATGGAGAGGAACTGGCTACACAAATATAAGGTGGCGTCACAATTCACCATAAACCGCAGGACGAGAAGTTCCTCTGGCCGGGCCCCGTGGGGCTGCTGCTGGAGAATGGATGGTTCCCATCGAGGGCTGTAATGGAGGAGGGACAGCACTTGCCCTGTGCTATTCTCCTAATATTTCAAAGAGAGTGAAGCTTAGAATTGTTAAACATTCCCAGAAGGGCCATAAATCTCATTTTAGCTAGTTTCAATTTCAGGATGAAATGGCTTGTTTTCTTGGCAATTTTTATTTTTCCCTCTCAGTCCCCTGCCCTCTGGTTCTCTGGCTCATAGACCCATGGCTTCCTTCCTTCCTTCCTCTCCTGGACTCTTTCCCTTTTGGCAGTTAATTTCTGCAGAGTTCAGCCCTCCTCTGGACCCAGGAGCTTTTAGCCAGTCTTGGACTCAGGAGATACATACAAGAGTTACAAGGGATCCTGAAGATTAGCTGATTCACTCTAACCTTCAGTTTTTGAACTTTAAAAAAATCAAGATATGATTTACATAAAGTGTACAAATCTTAGCATACAGCTCAACTAATTCAGCTCAATTAATAAATTAATTTGTATACATGTAGACTCATGTAACCATCATTTAATCAAGATCTAGAACATTTCTCGCACCCAGGGGTTTGCTCCTATTTCTTCCCAGTTGATCTCTTCTCCTCCCCGTCCCCACCACGGGAACCCCCATTTTCCTTCTATCACCATAGATTACGCTTACCTGTTCTTGAACTTCAGATAAATGGAATCATACAGTATGTGCTTTTTTGTGTCTGGCTACTTTTGTTCAACATCAGGGTTTTGAGATTCATCCATGTTCTTGTATATATCTGTAGTTCATTCTTTTTTGTTGCAGAATAGGATATCATTTACTTATTTACTTTTACAAGGACATTTGGATTGTTTTCAGTTTAGCCACTGTATTAGTTTTCTAGGGCTGTCATCACAAAGTACCATAGAAGGAGTGGTTTAGACAACATAAATTTACTTTCTCACAATTCTGGAGGCTAGAAGTCCAAGATCAAGGTATCATCAGGGTTGATTTCTTCTGAGGACCTCGCTCCTTGACTTGTAGCTGCCCATCTTCTCTTTGTGTCTTCACACAGTCTTTCCTTTTCTTTGTGTGTCCTAATGTCCTCTTTTTATAAGGACACCAGTCATATTGGATTAGGGCTCATCCCAATGGCTTCATTCAACTTAATTACTTCTTAAGGCCTTATCTCCAAATATAGTCACATTCTAAGGTACTGGGGGTTAGGACATCAATATATGAACTTGTGGGGGAGCAGGCACAATTAAGCCCTATTACGAATAAAGCGGCTATGAACATTTTGGTACATATTTTATACATATACTGTTGTCCAAAGTGGACGAACCAATTTACACTCCCATCATCAACGCATGGGAGTACAGGTGCTCTATATCTTTACCAGCCACTTCATTTTACAGATGAGAAACAGAAGGAATTCCCTGGTGGTCCAATGGTTGGGACTCTGCGCTTTCACTGCCGAGGGCCGGGGTTCCATTCCTGGCCTGGCGCAGAGTCACCAAAAAAAACAGAGAGGAGGAGCTGAAAGGCCCACTTTCCCATATGCAGATCATGAGCTTGAGGATGCAGAGCATGCAGAGGAAGCCCTGTCTCCCGCCTGATTCAGGAATTTCTGAAACTCTCCAAGACATCACGTCATTCGATCAGCTAGTTATCAAAAAGAACTCTGAGAACCACCTGAGGCTCAGGTCCTATGCTAGGCTCTGCAGTTAGGTGGCTAACAAGAGAGACATGAACCTACGTTCCACTTGTAGCAGGAGACCGTGGACACACCAACTCAACGAGTAGTGGCAGATTGTGGCAAGCGCTGGCAAGGAATCAGCAGAACCTGAGCTAGAGGATAAGGGGCTTGGGGGTGGAGGTCCTTTAGATGGGTTGCTCCAAGGGCCTTTCTGAGGATGTACATGTAGGAGAGCCCTGAAGGGATTAGAAGGTGGCAGTCAGACCAAGGACCAGGGAGAGTGTTAAGGCAGAGAGGATAGGAAAAGTACTAGCCCTGAAGTTGGAACAGCTCTGATGGTGGGGGATGGGCAGGAAATGATGGTTTGTGTAACTGGAGCCAAGTGGACAGCATAGGGGAGAGGCAGGAGATGAAGTCTAGAGGCCAGGCCCAGACCATGCATGGCTCACAGGTCATGGGGAAGTGTTTGGATTTCATTTTATGGGCAATGGGAAACCATTGGAGGGTTTCAAGGAAATGGCTAACAAAATCCGACTGACATTAACAACTGCATTGTAGGGGGTGCAAGGAGGAAGGAGCAGGCAAATGGAAGGCGCAGTCTTGCCCTTGAGTGGCTGAGACATGTCAGTGACTTAGACTTGGGAGGTGGCAGAAGAGTTATATTTTGGAGGTAGAACTGACAGGATGTGGTGATGGGTTGGATGGGCCTGTTGAGAAGTGAGGATGAATCAAGGATGACTTCTAGGTTTTGAGCTTGGAACCTCCAGACAGTGAGCAAAGGTCTTCCAGCTATAACCTATCAATCCTAGACTGTGCACTTCCTTGTCCATCTCACTACTATATATCTTGAGCCTCAGGATGTAGTAGGTATTTAGTAAAAATTCTTGAATGAATAACTGATTCCACACATGAATGTTTTAGCACAAGGAATGGATTCAATGATGGTTTTTTCTTTTAAAAATTTTTTTATTGAGATAAAGTTCACATAACATAAAAGTAACCATTTTAAAGAGTACAATTCAGTGGCACTTAGTATCTTCACTATGTTGTGCAATCATCGTTTCTGTCTTTTTCCAAAATATTTTCATCCTTCCCAAGGAGATCTTGTACCCACTGAGCAGTCACTCCCCAATTCCTCCTCCCCCCAGCCCCAGGCAATCATTACTCTGCTTTCTGTCACTATGAATTTGCCTATTTCTGGATGGTTCATATAAATGTAATCATACAATATGCATACTTTTGTGTCTGGCTCCATTCTTAGCATAATATTTTCGAGTTTCATCCACATTGCTGCATACATCTGTAGTTCATTCCTTTTAATGACTGAATAATATCCCACTGTATGAATATATCACATTTTGTTTATTCATTTATCTCTCAATAGACACTTGGGTTGTTTCCACCTCTTGGCTATTGTGAATAATGCTGCTATGAACATTTGTGTACAAGTATCTGTTTGAATACCTGTTTTCAAGTCTTTTGCCCAGGAATGGAATTGTTGGGTTATAAGGTCATCTCTGTTCAACTTTTTGAGGAAATGTCAAACTGTTTTCCAACAGCTCAATACAGTTTTCTGAATGAAAAAAAGAAACAGTAGGAGGGAGGCAGGGACGACGGCTTTTCCTATCCTCCACAAGCAGCACCGGACTCTGCCATTTCCAGGCTGTGTGATCTGGGTCATATTAAGTTCTCCGGGCCGCCACCTCATCCTCAAAGTGTGGAAAATAAAACTTACCTGAGCTGAAGGAGATCTTGTTTCTAAAGTTCTAGGCACAGAGCAAGCCCCCCAAATTAACTGCTTTCCCTTACTCTTTGACCCTGACCATGCCGCACTCCACTCAGACTTCTACCTGGCCTGGGGGCCAAGTTCACACCCGCGGACCCCTGCTCAGCCATGCTGCAAACTACAACTCCCAGCACGCACTTCCCCCCGGCAGGCTCTGCCAGCGCGGTGCGCATGCTTTGGCAGACGTGGCACCGGGAACTCGGAGGCGGGGAGCGGCTGGGAAGTGGCGGCGGTGGCTGCCCCCGGCGGAGCTGCGGTCGCGGGAGCCCGAGTGGGGACCAGAACCGGCCGTGGGCAGCTGCGGCGGGGATGGCGCGGGTCGTGCCGGCGTGGTTGCTGCTGCTGCTGGCGGTCTGGGTGAGGCTGTGGCGCTGGGGTCCGGGCCGGGACGGCACGTGCGCCCGGCGAGGGTCCGAGGTCCCTGCTCCCGGCCCTCCCGGGACGTGCGGGGAGATAGATGCCTCCGGGCGCCTGATTGGGGGCGTGCGTGCCGAGCAGGCGGGGACCCGGTGGCTGCGGGGGAGGCAGCGGGGCGGTCGCCGTGCACTCCCAGCGGGGTGCTCCGGGGCTCAAAGGTCGAAAGGAGCCCGGGGTGGGGGACCCCGGGGGCGCTGGGCGATACCTCGCGGGGGTGGGGGGTTTGCGCCGCGGACACAACTTTGCAGGGGCGCAGGTCAGGTGCGGCCGCGGGCTAGGGCCGGACGCCGGCGGCTTGCGGCGGTGCTGTACCCCAGACTCCGGGCCCTGCACCTGTGTGAGTACGGGGTAAGAAGGGGGTGGGTGCTTGCCACCAGCACTGCCGGAAACCTTGTTCTGGAGCCAGCCACCTAGTTCTTGGTTTCGGCTCTGAGCAGCCGCGAACCTCCAGTCACCACGTGGATCTCCGCCAGCCGGCCAGGCTTGGCGGGGCCGGGTGGGGTCACCGCGGGGGAGTTAAGCTCCTTCACCCAACTGAGGCTGGCTGGAACCTCAGCCACTTTCTGGCTTGTGACGCGGCCTATCGTTTAATGTACCTGACTTAATCTTCTCATCCATGAAATGGGGACGCTTTAAATACCACTCTAACAAGGTTGCCAGGAGGGTCGGATGAGAAATCAGAGGACGTAGCTCTAAACTGCAAAACCGTACAGGAGTGGAGAAGGGGTGGGCCAGGGTGATGGGAGTGCAGGCTCTCCGGAGGAGTTTGCTACCCTTGTGGGGTGGGGGAGGAATGCCGCAGGGCATCCCTGAGAGAGGTTGGAATGGGTGTGTCTACAGCACCCAGGGCCCCGGGTTTGGCCTTGGTGTTGCTGTGGGTGTGTGATAGGATAATACGGCCTCCTTCCACACCTCTAGTATAACTTCTGGTCTGCCTTATTTTAGGACAATCTTGGCTCCTTTTTTACCTGAAGTTCCTGAAGGGAACCTCCTGCTGCTGGCACTGTCTCCAACCCAGATTTTACAGGTTTTTTCTTTTGGGTGTGGCGAGGATGCTGGACGAAACGTGAGGAGAAAAAAATGGAGTGTGGCTTGAGTTGCTTTAAATACTTCCATCTCTCAATACCCTGACCTTCTGGGTTCGCCAGTGAGGAGTGGCCCTGTATTTTCTAGTTGTATGAAAATGGGTGGGAAAGGAAGGTCCTTGCCCCTCTAGATCTGACCATTCTCTTGGAGAGAAACGAGGCTGGAGTGGGGCAGTGTCACTTCCCCGAATCTAGGTGTGTTTGATCTGTTTGTATTCTGTTCCTGCTGCCGGTTGGTCTGGGCTGGTTTCTAGGCCAGGCAGGACTGCTGGACTGTGCACAGGGGGCCATCTCCAGTGCCACCCGCTATCACGTCTTTGCACTTGGGCTGTTTTAGGAGGTCCTACTTTCCTCTCTTCTTCCCCTTTCCTCTCCCTCCTGTGAAAATAAAAGGCTTGAGACTCAGACCAGAAAGAAGTTTCATTCAGCAAACATTTATTTATCAACTCCATTGTTTGGCTGGCACTGGGTTGGATTTTGGGCAGGGAGCAAAACACACATTGTTCCTGCCCTCTGGTGTTGCCCTGCGTTGGGCAGGGGAGTCAGTCCTGTGAGCAGATAAAGACAGAACAGTGAGTGCTGATACTTGAAGTTCTGGGAGCACCCCTGAAGGGGAGCCATACATTAATTTAGAGGGAGGTCACCCATGACTTTCCTAAGGGATGGGTTGAGCCCTCAGGAGGGGCTGTGGGAGTCCTCTAGGCAATTGAGGTCTGCTGATGCCCTCCACCTGGAGGTGTGGAGAGTGGGTAGGTTTGCTGAGAGCCCTAGAACCTGGGAGGCCTCAACAAGGAATTGACATCTTCTCCTTTCCCCAAGCCCAAGATTGACTTAGCAGGTGTGAGCCTGAGGTGTAGGGTCAGTGATGAGTGGCGGGTGGACACCAGGGTGGGCCTTTGTAAATATAAACTCTACGTCCATCTGATAAGGGTTCCGAAGCTCCTGGGAGTGGATTGGGTTTCTTTGTCCACTCAGTATTTACTGGGGGCAGATACGCGCAGAGCACTGGGCTGTGACCCAAGAGATACAGAGAAGTGTAAAGGGGTCTACAGAGATTCATGGGCAGGGGTGTACACCCACCACGTTTTTTACAATAGCAAAAATATGGAAGTGGCTTAAATGCTTAACAACGGCAGCATGTTTAAATGATTTCTGGCCCTATCCATACCACGGAAAGTAATGTTTATAAAGAATATTGGTATTTACTACAATGCTGGGTTTATTATCAAAATATGTTATGATGCTATGAAGAATATCTAAGGACATGGAGGAGTATTTGAGTGTGATAACTAGGGGAAAGGCAGGATACAAAACTGAATCCCAGGGTGGCTGAAGATAGCTACAAAAGTGTTTGAGGGATTAGCAGTGCATCAAAATGTTTATAGTGATTGTTCTGGAAGGTGGAGTTGTGGGTGACCTTTGCCTACTTCTTTGCTTATGCTTTTTTGGTACTTACCAGGTTTTCTATATGAATGTGCATTAGTTTTTGATCAGAAAAAGTTAGTAAAGGAACTTTTAAAAAAGTTTCTTTGGGGACTCGCAGCCTTCCACACTCTGGGGTGGAAACAGCGCTAGTCAACACTTGGGACAGGTTAGTTCCAGCCCTTCCAGGCTGGGTGTCTCTGCCCTGGGCCTGCGGCTGGGGAGGCCAGGCTGTCCTGTCCCTACCCCTGTAGCCGACTGCCCCTTCCTGCTGTCCCACTCAGCTCCTTCCTGCAGCTGACCCTTCCCCAGGGCCATCCATGCTGATTGTTGTATAGTCTCCATCCAGAGCTCGCTCAGAGTGGAGTAATGTCAGAGCTGGAGAGGACTCAGCCTCACCCAGCTCAAGGGTTCCATCGTCAGGCTGAGGCCTGGAGCTGGGCTGTGATGAAGTTTGCACTGGTTCATGGACAAATTGGAAAAATAACAATGGTGAATGGCTTTTTTTTTTTCATGATTCCAAATATTTCCGGTTTAAAAACTTCATTTCTCTGACACGGTGTCCATATTGAGGGAGTGCATGTGGGGGGTGGGGTGGGGTGGAGGAGTGGTTTATAATGTCCTTTTGAAAAAAATGAAAGCAGTGATAGTATATTGTGATTTTTTTTAAAAGCCTTTAATTGATAAAATTTATTTTAAAATATATATGTAATACACATTATATATTTTTAAACTTATACTTTAAATACATGTTTAAAAATATATCCTGCCAATCTGTAAGCTTCAGAGGTCTGAGAACTACTGACCTAACTCAGCTCCCTGATTTTAAAAGAGAAAAGTGAGGTTTTGAGAGGGAAGGGACTCACCCACTTGAGGCTGCCTAGTTTGTAAAGACAGAGTGGGGATGGGAGCCAGGCCCCTGAATTACACATCAGCGTTCTTCCCCCTCCATCTCTGTCGTGCCAGCTCCCACCTGCTTCCCTCCTCCCAAGCCACTGCTCAGGCCTCTGCCCCAGAGGGTGGCGTGAAGCTCAGAACTTGATGGCACAGTGGGTAGGGGTGCAGGAAGCAGCAGATGTTTGCCCTGTTCTCTCCTGCAGAGCTTTTAATGTACACGTATTTAGGCTCTACACCTCTATATATTTAATAGGCTTTTGTGGGCTGGCATGAGAGCCTAATTGCCATTGATAATGCTGCTTGGAACCTGGAGTGCACTTTTCCCACAGAAGTAAACACATTACAGAGGAAGTTTTAAAACAGAACTAGCACATGAGTTGGAATGACTGAGTGCCGTAGGAGTGGCAAACACAGTGCTGTGGATTCGGACAAGGGTCATGCTCTGGGGCACCAAGGGGCCAGAGAAGGGCCGCAGCTCATGCCTCACAAGGAAGGCAGACTCTGAGCTCTGTGACAGCGGGGATCCTCCCTGTCCCAGCACCTCGCCCAGACCTGGCGTGCAGTTACCCCCAGTCTGTGTTTGGTTGAAGGAATTAGTGTTGCAGGCAGGGAAGGCAAGACAGAAACGTGGGCAATGAGGAGTGATGGGCTGGGCTGGATGGAAGGGAGGATTTGAGTGTGGGGTTGGGGAAACGAGGCTGGAAAAGTGAATTGGAAAGAATCTTAAATGCCTGACAAAGCTTTTGGGACTTGATTCTTAAGGCAATGGAGAGATATGATGAAAACGGCCCTTTTAATAACAAGAGCAGTTACGCCACAGTGGAGGGTTGGGTTGGAGCGGGAGAGACTGGATTAATTTTCCCAAAACAACACTTTCTTCCTCTTACTTCCTTCTCTGTTATCTACGAGATGTAGTCCAGTGCGATGGTATAGAAAGAACATGGGCTTTTAGCCAGCTAGACACTCAGGAGCTATGTGACCTTAGGCCCTGACTGTTTTCTTGTTGTCAGTGGTGGTAATGATATCCATCTTGCAAAGCTGAAAGGATCAGAAATAATACAGGAAGCACCCAGCACACTGTGTGGCACGTGGACGTGCCCAATAAATAGGAGCCACAGCAGTCACCTCAGATCGTTGGAGAAGGGGCGCCCGGAAGCCAGTGAAGGGCCAGAGCGGGTGTGAGCGGAGGCTGCGAGACACGGCTGGGGGGCCCGTGCAGCCAGGACTCTCCCCGTCACAGTCCCATGGAGCTGAGCTCCTGATGGCTCCTTGCCCCTCTGCACTGGGCCGCTGCAGAGCCTCTGGATGGGTGTGTGTGTGTGTGTGTGTGTGTGTGTGTGTGTGCGCGCGCGCACGCACGCACAGGCACGCGTGCATGCGGACAGAGGAACTGAGGATTCAAGTGCTCTGTGTTTCCCCTTTCTTCTGAAAGTGGATCCTCTCTTGAGAATGGAGATACCAACCACACCGCCTCCCTGGAAGGTATGCCCCAGCTTTGTGGTTTTGTTCTGTGGGGCTCTTGTGTCTCCCTTGGTGATTGTGGTAGGTTTTGGAGGCTAAATGACAGTGGACCAGAGAGTGCGCATGGGGTGTAGGAGAGCCTAAGTTCTCCTACGTTGCGGGACTTCCATGGTTTACTTGCCCCCCACTTCCTTTTCCCCCTAGGGAAACCTGGTGTCCTAGGTTTCAGTGGGAGAGGGAAGGAGCTCTGTTCCTCCTGCCTGGCCCATCCTGTGGCCCTGACCCAGGCCTCTGGCTACCCATTTGACCTGGCAACGAGAATTAGAAGACCCCTGGTACATTTGTAGAGGGCTTTAGAGTTTGCAAAGCATTTCCACATATTTCACACCTGTGTAGTTTTGAGTCCCACATGAACTGGGTGAAGTAAGCTGGTTGAGTACTGTTACCCCAAAAGAGGGATGAGTAGGCTGACAGAGCAGGAAGAGAGAGACCATTGATGGTCATGGCCTGGAAGGGGAGGACATAGGCAGATGAGTGGGTCGCCTGAATGTTTGAGCAGCCTCCTTGGCAGGTGCTATTTTCTGAAATCGCAGCACCAGCCATTTACCTGGGGAGTCCGTGAACCTTGCCCTTTAGCTCCCTGATGGCCTGAGTAGGGGCCATAGCCAGGCCCTCACTGACCATCCTTCCTGCCCTTCTCATTACCCTCCTGCATGGCTCTAGATAGCTGTCCCCTCTGACCACCTACGTCCAACAGGGCCTCTTTCCACACACCAGTTTATGACCACTTCTAAATGATTAGCTTTGCAGTCATGCAGTGCTGGGGAGTCGGGGTTAAACACTCAGGAGTATGGGATTAGAATAGCCTTTTTGCGTCTTTTTATCCCCCAAGGTCATACTGAGCCCCCAGGTGGATGTGTGCTCTGTTCCCAGATGGCCTGATGGTGAGCTTGTGCCCCGCTTCAGAGTTCCCCACTCCTCACAGCTGGCTGGGGCAGGGGTAGAGAATCCATCGCCCCAAAGAATCCCACCATTTGTCTAACCCCTTGGCTCGAGCAGATGTCTTTAATTTGTGAGCAGATCCTTTAATCCTTCGCGTGGAAACTATTAATGGAGATCTAGGTCGACGGCCTTACATTGGGGCTTAAAACATTAGGGTGATCTAGCTTCTGAGCCAAGATGTGGGCTTGGCTGGAAAGCTCTGTTATAGGGCCAAGTAGGGCAGGCTCCCGAGGAACAAGCAGGTTTGTTGTCATCAAGGGGTCTGACCCGCTGGGTCCTGGGCAGAGTGTTGTACATGCTCCTCATTTCAAAGAAGCATGGACCACTGTCTGCATGTTGCACGTGTCACAGATGTTCATTTATTCCACAGATCTTTCTTTTTTGTTGGTGTTTTGTTTGTTTTTAATTATTTATTTATTTATTTTTGGCTGCGTTGGGTCCTCGTTGCTGCATGCAGGCTTTCTCTAGGTGCGGCGAGTGGGGGCTACTCTTCCTTGCGGTGCGCAGGCTTCTCATTGCGTTGACTTCTCTTATCGCGGAGCATGGGTTCTAGACACGCTGGCTTCAGTAGTTGTGGCACGTGGGCTCAGTAGTTGTGGCTCACGGGCTCAACGGCACAGGCTCAGTAGCTGTGCTGCACGGGCTTAGTTGCTCCACTGCATGTGGCATCTTCCCGGACCAGGGCTCCAACCCGTGTCCCCTGCATTGGCAGGTGGATTCTTAACCACTGTGCCAACAGGGAAGCCCCCTTTTTTTTGTTTTTAACAGATACTTCTTGAGAGTATTTTATGAGCCAGACATACTATACCAAAGCATTTGGGACAAAATATAACTAAGATGGACACCATCCCTTCCTCCCATTGCCTAGTGAGAGAGCCACTAATTTATTATTTAATTCAGGTAGTAAGTGCTGGAAGGAGGAAGATAAGGTGGTAAGAGAATGTGTAACAGGGGTCCCTATCCTACTGCAGGGAGTCAGGAAAGGCCTCTCTGAAGACTTATGGACCCTTTCTTAGAAAAATGTTTTTAAATGTATAAAACAGAATGCATAGGATTACGAAAGAAACCAGTGATATTGAAATATAGTTATTAAAATATAATAAATTGTGACAAAATAGTATGTATTTTTTAAATGCATCATATAAGAAGATCTAGCGGCAAGTTTGATAATTTCTGTAATTTTAAGTAGTGATAAGCATAGACAGTGTTTCAGGATATCTGCAGCAAACCTCTTGTGATGAGAAAATGTGACTTCTGTTGATGGTAAAGTCACAGACACTGCAAGTGCTACTGTAATTAGTTACCTACATTTATAATAAAGGGAAGGCTAAATTTCAGTGAAATTAGTGAAAATAGAGATGTGATATTTCCCCATCCAAATTCATAGACCCCAGCGTAAGGAAAATTATCGCCAAACTTGGAAATAAAAGATGATCTAGTGACTTTCTAATGTCACACTGGAGCATTGTCTAGGAAGCCCACCTCAGCGGCATCCAGTACTTTAGGGAATGTCACTTTGTTTATTATTCCTGAGGACCCATACTCTGTAAAGTTAGAAAGGATGCAAATGATTTCTGTTTGGTAGAGAAGAGAGATCCTTCAGGACATTAACCGGCTTGGTATCTCATTTAGCAATCATATCATACCTGTTTTTCATCCACCACTTGTAAGTTTCTTATAACTACTTCTTTTTTTGGGGGGGGGGCCGTGCTGCACGGCTTGCGGGATCTTAGTTCCCCGACTAGGGATTGAACCCAGGCCCCCGGCAGTGGAAGCATGGAGTCTTAACCACTGGGCCGCCAGGGAATTCCCTATAACCTCTTTTTAAAATCTTTTTATTAACCTTTTTCTTCTTATATCCTCTTTTGACCAAGCTTTGTCATTTTAGTGGGTCCCTTATTAATGAGTTAATAACCCTTTGAAATGTGCTCAGTCTTTCTTTGTATGAGAACTGGGTTTTTAACATTTGAGAATTACACTTGACCCCGGTTTAGAGCCGCTGAGTGAGCAGGATGTGAGGGTGTGGCGCTCAGAAAGGAGGTCTGGGCTGAGGATGTTAATTTAGGGGTGCTGCTCAGGTGGGGGACCCCAGGGGAGGGTGTGGGGCAGGAAGAGAAGATGGACTGAGTGAGTGAGCCCTGAAGAACTCCCGCATTTGCAGGATGGTGGAGGTGGATTTACAAAGAAGATAGGAAGGGTGGCTGGAGAGGTAGAAGGGAGACCAAGCGAGTTCTGCCTGGGTTCAAGAGGCTGAGCGAAACGAGAAATGGAGGTGCCCGTTGGGTTATCCATGTGGAGGTCATTGCTGGACCTCCACCAAGAGCCTCTTTGATGGTGGGGGGCTGACAGCTCTGACAATGCTGAGGAGTGGGTAGAAGGCGGGGAGGGAGATGGAACATTCTGGCTGTGAGGGAGAGGGGAGTGGTATGGAGTCCAGGGAGGGGTTTTTAAAAAGATGGAATAATGGCCTTCCAACCTGGCTGTGAATCCAACCGCCTTAAGGAGGTATGCGTAAAAATGGATTCCTGGGCTCTCCAGATCCACGAGGTGATTTTCTTGAAGGGGAAGGCCCAGGGATCTGTATTTCCAAAGAGCTTATACTTATTGCTGTTGTCCAACTACAAACTGGAGACATTTACAAGTTAACATTAATTTTACGTGGTGGACAGTATTTTGCCAGCCAAGGTTGCAGCTTTGGGCCGAGTGGTGTGGCACAACTTCTGCCCATGTTACAAGCCACATACACTAGTGACACTGTGAGGCATCACTTGGCTGAAGCATGTGCCGTTTTTGCGTTTCTCTGCAGGCGTTTAGGGAAGTGTGCACAAGCGGGTAGCAGAGAAGATGGCTCAGGCAGTCATCGAAGCTCTTTCTCGTTGGTTGTGCTCAGTAGCTAGATCGGAAGGGAAAGCAGACTTGCTGGCCTTTCGGGTCTTGTTCTGGGTGGAGCTCTGGGGAGTGGAGAGACCTCGAGGGATACCAGTGGGAAGTGTGCACATTGATGGGCAAAGAGAAGAGCTTCTAATCTGTGCCCAGAAGACCTCTGAGTCCCGGCTCTGCCCTTTTAGACTTCACCCAAGTTGAATTCCTTAAGTTCTTTTTTTTTTTTTGCGGTATGTGGGCCTCTCACCATTGTGGCCTCTCCCATTACGGAGCACAGGCTCCGGACGCGCAGGCTCAGCGGCCATGGCTCACGGGCCCAGCCGCTCCGCGGCATGTGGGATCTTCCCGGACCGGGGCACGAACCCACGTCCCCTGCATTGGCAGGCAGACTCTCAACCACTGTGCCACCAGGGAAGCCCTCCTTAAGTTCTTTGAACCTCAGTTTTCACATCTGTAAAGTGGGGATGGTACCACCTCCCACACAGATTGTTTATAGCAGTTTTTCAAACGTTTTTACTGCAACTCCTGGAAGAACAATTTTGCATTTTACATTATAATCAAGTACATATATGTCTATATGAATATAACAGATGCAGATTTTTCACCCAAAACAGTCTTGCTGCTTATGGTACAGACTGATGTTTCCTTTTCTCTTTAATTTTTAAAAATTAATTAATTTTTGGCTGTGTTGGGTCTTCGTTGCTGAATGCGGGCTTTCTCTAGTTGCGGCGAAGAGGGGCTACTCTTCGTTGCGGGGCGCAGGCTTCTCGTTGCAGTGGCTTCTCTTGTTGCAGAGCACGGACTCTAGGCACGCGGGCTTCAGTAGTTGTGGCTCGTGGGCTCTAGAGCGCAGGCTCAGTATTTGTGGTGCACGGGCTTAGTTGCTCCGTGGCATGTGGGATCTTCCCAGACCAGGGCTCAAACCCATGTCCCTTGCATTCTTAGCCACTGTGCCACCAGGGAAGCATGGATGTTTCCTTTTTAATGTTATTTTTAAAAATGCTGGTGGTAACCCACCGAGGTGATTTTATGACTTGGCTCTTGGGTTAAGGCCAGAGGGGTAGAAAATGCCGGTTTAGACCCTCAGCTTTAGGGGACTGAATGATATACTGTATGTCAAAGCACAGATGTACCTCATGAGTCATGAGCACTTGAATTGTTATTTTCTTTTCAATTAATGGAGCTTTGAGGCAGGGTTGGGTTTCCGGAGTGGGAATTCACCTGCTCTTCCTTCGTCCCTGCTACCTAATTCTCTGCTCCCTCCACCAGCTCTTCCTCGTTAGCAGGCCTGGCACACCAGGCTGGCAGCAACCCAGAGCCCTCTTGGCTCTAGAAGAGGTTTTCCACAACATTAAAAGCTTTAGGACTTAAGTCCTGGTTAAATGCACTGCAGTTGCAATTTCAGGATAAGAAAACCTGTTTTCATAAGCTCTCAGATCAGTTGTCCTGCCTCTGAACTCTCCCTTGTTGACAGCCACATTTGTGCTGTGGAAACAGGTGGGAAAACTGTGTAGCCCATGTATAAGGTGTGGCTTTTAAAGGAAGCAAAATATAAGACGTGCAGCTGGCTGTGCATTTATAGGAGCAAGCAGTGAGACGTGTGTGGCTCTAGGAATCGGTCTTTCCACTTCATCTTGGGTCTGAGTCACAGCTCTCTTACCTACTTGCCAGTGACGTTGAGCAAGTTTCTAACTGTTCTTTGTCTCCACTTCCTTATCTATAGAATAGGTATAATGAAATTACCTACTTAATTCACTTGCCAAGAGAATGAACTAGATAGTCATATGAGCAGCTTAGCTGGCTCCTGGTCACGCAACAAACACTCTGTACTTGCAGCTCTTATCATTATCATGGCCGCATCCCTAGGCCCTCGATGTAGGGATTAAAGAATCCTCTCTTGGGTTCTGTGCCAGCCAAGCGCTTTCCTACTTCTCTCTTTCTTAAGCACATTTAGCTCCTCAGCTGTAGCTAGCCAGGGGTCCACATCCCAGGGCCAGGCTTCTGTCTTTCTGTCACTCTCACACATACACAGACACACACACACACACACACACACACACACGCACACGCACACACACACACACACACGCCATCCAGGCGGTGCTCATTTTTATTTCAAAGCCTGCTGGGTGGTGGACATTTATTTGAACATTGGGAAATATCAGTGGCGAAATCTTCAAACTAGGTTTGAGGTTAGGCCTTATTAGCTCCTTGTGAAGGGGGTATTTAGCCGTAGTGCTCGGTGACAGATGCTTAAAATTTGCCCATTTAAGGGGCATAAATTACCTATATTTAAAAATTAGCATTTCTCCCCCGCACCCTCACTCATCAAAGCCATTCTAGGTATGTGTTGCATGCAAAGTTCTTTGCAGATTCTGTATAATAGTTCTTATTAAAAAAACTACACCATGTCAGGTGAGCAGAGGAGAGCAGTCAGTCAGCTGGAAGTGAAGAAGGGCAGATAAGCACTGCTCTTACATGGGAAAGTGCCAGTGACACTGGATAGATGGCCGAGGATTTCAGGAAGCCTGTGGAAGAGGTGGGGGCAGTATTTGGTTGTATTCTAGGCATCTCTTTTTTTTCTGTCTTATTTTAGGTGTTTTCCCCCTAACTCTAAGTTTGAAATAGCCTTAGAGAAGAGCTGCAAGAAGAATATAAAAGATTTCCATCTGCCCTTCGGCCAGATTAACATTTTATCACATTTGTTTTATCATATTCTCCCTCTGCATATATAAAGTTTACAGACATGACTCTCCTTTGCCCCCATAAACACTTCAGTGTTTCCATTCTCTTACATAACCAGAGTACAATGATCAAAGTCAGGAATGTAGTGCTTGGCTCGGGACTTAATCCAGAATCACATGTTGAACTTAATTGTCATATCTCTTTAGTCTCCTTTAATCTGGGCCAGTTTCTCAGTCTTTGTCTTTCGGGACCTTGACATTTTTGTTTGTTTGTTTTTGTTTTTTTGTTTTTTTCCCTGGGTGCGCGGGCCTCTCACTGTTGTGGCCTCTCCCGTTGCGGAGCACAGGCTCCGGACGCGCAGGCTCAGCGGCCATGGCTCACGGGCCCAGCCGCTCCGCGGCATGTGGGATCTTCCCGGACTGGGGCACAAACGCGTGTCCCCCTGCATCGGCAGGCGGACTCTCAACCACTGCGCCACCAGGGAAGCCCGGGACCTTGACATTTTTGAAGAATGTCCCTCAATTTGGTTTTGGATGTTTCCCTTCAGTGCATTGTATCAGGAGACATAAGTTGATTTGACCCATTACTGGTGGTGTTATTGTTGGTTCCTTAGTTGAGGAGGTTTCTGCCAGGTTTCGCAACTGTAAAGTTATATTTTCTTGCGTGGGGAAATACTTTGAGATTGTTAATTATTTCCGTGACGGTAATCAAATGATGGTAAATTTTTTTTCTTTAAGTATTTCTATTGGACATGCCTATTATGGTAAGTTAGAAAAATACGCACAAGGACGAAGCCTTACTTTGGTGCATTTCTTCTTCCAGTTATTTTCTGAGCATAATTTTGTGTATAGTTGTAATCATACCATGTACATTTTGAATTCTATTTTTAAAAACTTAACATTAAGAAAATATCTTTTCATTGCACAATCTTTGAAAACATCGTGTAAATGCACGTTTTATTCTGTTGAGTGGTTTACTCTAAGTAATCACTCCCCCGCTGTTGAATATTTAGGTCGTTTACAATTTTTGACTCTTATGAGTAGGACCGAGCAAGTCATGTATGTGTCAGAATCTCTGCTAATTTCCTCGGGACACATTCCCAAAAGTGGAGTTACAAAGTCGAGGAGCGTAAATACTTTTAAGATACTTGATTAATTGTGCCAAATAGCTTTCCAAAAGAATTGTACTGGTTTAGGCTTTTGCCAGCACTGTATGACAGTTGGGTGCCGTATTTTAAGAGATTCACTAATGGTGTTTCTCAGTTTTTTTAAGAAAACCATGATCCAAAAATCAAGATTTGTGTTGAGATTAATTTCCTGTATTTTGAATTATGAAAGCATAGGTATTTATTTCCAAAAGTAAATTATAGTGTAATATGGCACGTTACCCTCTTCAGGCTCTGCCACCGTGCTCCCAGCCTTGGGGTCAGTCACATTGGGAACCAGGAACATGGCGGTGTCTAGGGCAGATCATTCAGGACAGTGAGGGGCTTGGGGGCACATGAGGAGTCGGGGAATTTCACCGACAGAATCCTAAGAGGGAATGTGTTTGCTGTCTTCAGAGTGTGATAGGCTGGCAGAATGGCTTGGGAGGGGGAGGAATTTGACTTTCTAATGATTGGAGCCATCCAAAATGAAATGGTAGGACACCGATTTCTATGTATTAACATGTTTAGTTTCCACAGCCTTCCGGGCTCCTCTGTACTGCGCAGCCTCAGGAGATTTTGAGGCCTTGGCTCTGGAGGGCCACCTGGAGGCTGGAGAATGGCATGTGAGGAATGTTGAGAGGAGTCTTGTATCTGGGAAACCAACCAGCCCAGCTCAAGCCTGTGAACCACAAGGAATGTCCTGGCCTTCTGGTAGCCTGCAGTGGTCCCCTTACTAGTAAAGGGCTGAGGTTGTGGGGAAACTGGAGAGTTACTAGCTAATTTTCCCTTCACTTGTGGGTTGCTGCCACCAGGTGACCAAGATACTGTTAGGAACAGGCATAGTGCAACTCGGGTAATTAGGAGGAACACAGTAAATCAGATCCTTGATAGTCTCGCTGTCTCCTTCCTTGTAACAGTTTATCTAAAGTATAATGCACGATTCAATGATTTGAAATATCCCAAGTGGAGCAGATGTTAGTATTTCTTTCTAGTTAAAGCTTTTGTTTCAGTAGGCACACAAGATCTATTTGCATGTGTGCCAGAAAACCCAGAATGATAGTGCCTTAAAGCGACTGTTTATTTCACTCGCATAGAAGCTGGAAAGGGGTGTTCTAGGGCCAGTATATCCATCTGTGGTATCAGGGTCCCGGGTACCTTCTATCTTGATAACTCCACATTTTTAGCAAGTCCTTCTACCTCATTGTCTCAAGGTGGCTGCTTGAGTTCCAGCCATCTTTCCAAATTCTAGCAAGCAGGAAGGGGGAAGAGGCTAAGAAGACTTATACCAGGTGTCTATGAGGGACAGTTCCTAAAAGTTGCCACATAACACTTCTGTTTACATGCCAGGGGCACTTGCTGCAAGGAGGACTGAGAGGTTTGACTTTTAATGTGGGTGGCCACATGCCCAGGGCAACTCAGCAGTTCCTTCATGAGGTGTAATTACCTCACCGTACTTCTCTGGTAGTGGTCATGAAACTAGGTTTGCAGAATATCACAATTGGAAGGGACTTTGGAAATCACTTTCAACCCCTTCATTTTACAGAGAAAGGAGAGAGGAGACATGGCTTGTCCAAGGTCACATAGTCAGTAAGTATCAAAGCCAGCACAAAACTTGGGTCTCTGACTCTTTCTAACAAACCTCTAGCTCTCAAATACTCAGCCAGCTGGATTCTCTGACCTTGGGTTCAAGTCATCTGTTTTTAACCTTATTCCTGGATCCCTTTACCACTAGCTTCCTAAGAGTCTAGACTTAGATTCTGACATTTCAAAACTATTTTGAGCAAAATGTGGGCTACACTAAATTAAACCAGTTTCTTCACAGCTCCCAACATTAGAAGGGTATCTTTTTTCAGGTGACAGAGCAAAAAAGGTCAAGTCCCACCTCCACCCTTTTTCCGTAATGTTAACCTTCTGTCTTCAACTCTTTTTCCTTTAGCAAGTTGCTTTGACATAATAGAATACCTCTGGCTTCATGATCTGCATTGAATAGTGAATCTATAATGACAGACAGCCTCCCGGGCTATAGAGAATGTGAGGGTGCTGGCATGCGCCCCAGAGATCTGGAGCTTTTTAAAGCTGAGGGTGTAATGTGGCAAGGACTGTTCTCCCTGTTATTTTCCAGAATTGTATGACTCTTTATGTCTAGGCTGGTGGTGATGGTGGGTGAGGTTAAGTGAAGAGAGGAGCTTGTGAGTGTGGTGTGTTAGAGGGACAGCGAGGCAGAAGGGAGCCCGGACCCCTGTACACACCTCTGATTAATGGCAGATCTGGGCTGACTGCCCCAGGGTCCCGAGAAGGGTGGTCGACAACAGGGTGCTCTAGGCTTGCGGGAAGCAGAGGGTTAGTGCAAATCCCTGCTGGGACTCTCCTTGCCAGGGGATTCTGGAAGATTTGGGCTTTTCCTGGCTGCTTTGATGGGCCTGGCTGGGGAAGGAGGTGCTCCTGGGAAGGAGGTACTTCTGGGAAGGTGGTCCACTTGGGTCGCTGCGAGTCCAAGGAGCTTGTGGGGTGGAGGGAAGCAAACACCTCTGGCCAGGACCCGAGAGGCCCGAGCTCTAGTCCGAGCTCTGCAACTTGACCTACTGTGTGTGACCTTGGTAAGTAAGCTAACCTCTCTGAGCCTCAGTTTCCTCATCTGTAGGATGAGGCTAGTGCCCGCTCATCAGGTTATTGTGAGGGGCAAATGGGCACAAAACCTGGAAGGACCGTCCTCCATGTGCTGTGTGGCCCGTTGGTTGCTGTGCTGACGGGTGATCCTTTGAGGTTTTGATGCTGCATGTGTGTACGTGCGCATTTCTTCCTGCCTGGATGTGCTGTTTTGCCTGATTGCTGGCAGGGCCCTGGAGAGGAAAAGGTGGTGCCGTTTCTCCTCTTGCCCTTGCTCTGTGATTTGTCTCACTAATGGTACTAATACAGATAATTACCATGATTGTGTACTGTGTGCCAAGCATTATGTTAGGTTCTCTATGTACTTTTCTCCCCCTCCTTTAATCCTCAGCCAACCCTGCAACCGCGCAGATATCAGTATTATCTTCACTTTATAGGCAGGGAAATGACACTCGTAACATCTGAGATCATTTAGCTATAAGTGATAGTGCCTGGCTTTGACCCCAGGTCTGTCTGACTCCAGAAGCAGTGCTCTTTCTGTGGTGTCTAAGGGGTGTGGGGAAACCACAAAGGGAGGAGAGGAGCGTGAGCCTCCAGGCTGGAGGACCATTTGTCTGGTGGGCCCTGAACAGGGCAGACACCTGTTAGGAGAGCACTGCAGGGAGTCTGGAAGGTGAGGGGGAGAAGTCAGTGTCCTCAACCTCATTGCCTGCAGCCGTGGTGGAGGGTGGAGGTGAGGACTTCGTGCCAGGCACCCTGAGTGGGCTCTGCAGAGCACCTTGCACTCTGATGGGGGAAGGGGCTCAGGGTGGAGGGGGCTGCTTCTCTGATGGAGGGGCCCAGTGTTCTGAGGCGGGTGTAGTACTATGACAGGGGTTGGAGGCTGGGGGGACCGGTACTTTGATGGCGGGGTGGGGGGGCGGGCACTGACTCTGATGCAAGCAGGACCTGGCTTTGGGGGCCTGTATTCCCTAGCAGTAGCGGAAGGGAGCTGTTCTTCCTGGCAGTGTTCTGCCCTGCACCCAGGCAAAGGTTTTATGGATCTCAGCCCAGCCCATGGGGTAGCTCAGCCCTGATGTAAATACTGTTAAGGCTGGGGCAGAAAGAAAACAATTATTGGGGGAAAGAAGAAGTTTGCATAGGGCACAAAGGGGATTTTTTTCCTCTCCTCTACCTCCAAAGGGAAAGACTTAGAATGTAATGAGCCTGCGGAACCCAGGAACAGTTCCATGGCTGGCTCCGAAGGTGGCTGGCTTCCTTCTCAAACATTGCCCCATCCCCTCTGAGGACTTGACAAAGCAGAGAGTTTGTGCATCATTAACGTTGTTATAGTTGCCTTAGTTGTTGTTGTTAGCAAGGTTTGTGGGTTGTGCCTTATGAAGTCTGCAGGAAGGCTCTTGGCAAGGAGACCCAAGGCTTACTGGAGCTGTATCTTAAGGAAAGGAAGGAGCGTGCACACTGGAAAGGTTAAAATCGACTGAAGTGGAGGAGAAAGGAGAATGTTAAGTGGCCGGAGGAGAGTCCCCTTGGGGTTAGGGGAGGGAGGAAAGGGCCTCGCTCCCTTTGCCCCTGTGGTTGCTTGCTAAGGTGAGGGTCTGTCTAAGGCCAGACACAAGGGCCTTTCCCCCTCCTCTCTCAGGGATCTTACACTGAGCATCTTAGCTCTTTGCACACCAAAGTCCCCTGGTTCCCCCTAGTTCCCCCTGGACCTACCTATCCTATTTTCCTCTTGTTCCCAAATTTTCAAATCCTCTCCAGTGCCCACAAACGTCCATGCAGCTCCCTGTCTTAGGTGGAGACAGCCCATCCTTCTCCCGACCCTGCGGCCGCCTGTGCTCCCCGCTGCGTGGGGTGTGCTTCTCTCTGCAGCCTGGCTTCCGGCCGGCCTCCCATCACCAGAATGCTCTCAGAACATCCCTGGGGACTTGGCCCTGACCTTCACCTGCAAATCACACCTGATTTCCTGTGTGTCTCCTCCCTGGTCTGTGTTGACCAGGTACCAGGTCTGTGGTACCTCCTACCTTCTTCCCACCTTTCTCCTGGTCCTTCCTCCTCCTCCTCAGCTGAGGGTTTTCCTGACTTCTTCCCCTGGACCCTGACCCCTGAGACTTCATTGACCTTGAGGCTCACTCTCCAGCCTGGAGGACACCTGCATTGGGGCGTCTTGTCCACATGTCTGTACCCAAGCTTATTATCACCTTCCTCAACATAAGACAGAAGCCTCTTCTGCTGCTGCTGCTTCCCAGTTCTTCCAGTTTTGGTTCTTGTTCCATTTCTGAGCACAGAATCCTTGGGTCATTTTAGCCTCTACTCTCTTTCTTCCTCGCTTACATATGAATAATCATTGAGTTCTGTTGTTTTTCCCTTGAGGCTCTTGGATTAACCCATTTCGCTCCACTTGGGCAGCCACCCAGCAGGTCCCTTCACTCCAGCCTTCTGACGACTGTCCAGTCTGAGATGGGGCCAGAAGGGGCTCTTGAGCCAGGCTTTGAAGACCCCACCCTCCACCCCAGCCTGGCCCCATCTGCCTTCTCCCACCACTCTCCAGCCCAGACCCTCTCGGACTGCCCTAGGTCTGTCTGGTTTCCGTGGTCCCTCTGGGTCTCCTGAGAGCTGTCATGGACTTACCTTGTAACATGCTCCCAGCAGGGCACCTCTGCAAAGCTCAAGAGTGTGGCGGCCAGTGTGTTTGTCATGTTTATTATGCTGGACAAACAGGGCTTTCAAGGGGCCAGGTGCTCCTAGTCTAGGGGGTGGAATAGGGATGGGACGAGATGAAGAGGAGATGGACCCTCCATAAAGGGTTCTTTTTTTTTTTTTTTTTTTTTTTATTTATTTTTGGCTGTGTTGGGTCTTCGTTTCTGTGCGAAGGCTTTCTCCAGTTGTGGCGAGTGGGGGCCACTCTTCATCGCGGTGCTGTTGTGGCCTCTCCCGTTGCGGAGCACAGGCTCCGGACGCGCAGGACCAGTGGCCACAGCTCACGGGCCCAGCCGCTCTGCAGCATGTGGGATCCTCCCGGACCGGGGCACGAACCCATGCCCCCGGCATCGGCAGGCGGACTCTCAACCACTGCGCCACCAGGGAAGCCCTCCATAAAGGGTTCTTAACCAGGCCGGCCGCAGACCGTGAGTTTAAGCCCCCAGCATCATTGTATTTCTGGCAGAGCTGAAGTTCTCTGCTGTGTGAGGGTGAACACTGGCTCAGAGGCTTTGGTGGCTGGCTGAAAAGTGGTTTGTTTACTCTGAGAGTGGCTGTTGGTTAGATGACCTGAGGGACTCGCTGGGCTTTCTAGGAAGGAAGCTGTGGATAAGCCTTGAAACTTGGTGCTCTTGTGGTTTTTGCTGTAGACACTTTGCTGTCGCTTGGCCCAGCTCTACCCT
Source organism: Phocoena sinus (assembly GCF_008692025.1). Classification (NCBI taxonomy): domain Eukaryota; kingdom Metazoa; phylum Chordata; class Mammalia; order Artiodactyla; family Phocoenidae; genus Phocoena; species Phocoena sinus. The sequence continues at coordinate 76,083,920 of NC_045766.1, read as the reverse complement.
GCCGTGCTACCCAGGCAGGTGGGCACTGGGCCTGCCCTCCCTTCCCCTTTCCTGCTCCCCTGTCCAGAAGTGCAGGTGCCGGCCAGCCTCAGGAGAGCTGCTCTTCGGGTCAGAGTCCTGAGGCACTGGGCAAGGGTAATTGTTTTTCTGACTGACCAGGTTATTTGAGGATTTAAAACAGCAGTGTCCAACAGATTCTTTTATTTTTTTCCTTTAACCATGTGCACTGTGCTATGGACCTTTTAGTCTAAAGTGCGTTAGCTCCCTGGGAGCAATGGAATAACGTTATAATAAGGTGGAATGAGCTTTTTGGTGAGCTCTCAAGGTCGCCGCATGAGGGCAGGGGGTCCTCAGGCATCATGCACTGCCCTGCTGGGGCAGAATAAGGGAGAAATCATTCTTGGACAGCTCCTCCTGATGGTTTTACCCTGGAGAGAAGGGTAAAGTTGCATCCAATGGCAGATTATATTTAGAAACACTAAAATATGGCCACATTTCCATCTCCTACTCTGCTGAGATGGAAATTTGTATTATATATTACGGTAACTGATCCTATTAGAGTGCTTTATGATTTATAAAGCATTTTCGATAAGTTACCCCATTTCATCCTCACAGCTGTCCCATGAGGGAGGTATCATTTTCTCCACATCAGATGCGAAGCACTAAGCGTCTGAAAGATTGAGTGATGTTGCCCAGGCATCTTAGCTATTGAGTGGTAGAGCTCAGACTCAATGCGAGACTTCTGGCTACAAAGAGGCAGTGGCATGAGAGGGCCTGGGGTCAAATAGAGAGACTGGGGTTCAGATGCTGGACCTGCTTCTTATTAGCTGTGTGACTTTCGTCAGATTATTTAACTGATCTATAAGATCAAGCATATAGGATAATCTGTGGTTGCCTCTTCTTATTGACCACGTTCCTCTGTCCTCTGTCCTTGTTCCATTCTGGGCTGGTTGCTCCATGGGGCCAGGATGTTTGTTCTGGGACTTCTCTTCACCATCAACATGGTACTTCTTGCCTCTCTCCTCTGTTCGATCCTTTGTTTCCTAGGTTCCATGTCTTTCTCATTTTTTATTTATTTCTTGTTTTGGTAGAGCATGAGTTGCAATTGCTTCCTGAGAATGGGAGATTTGGTGGTAAATTTTTCACATCTGAGACCTTAAGTCTGTCTGAGTCAATCTCTACTCACAATTGACAGGTAGTTTGGCTGGTTATAGAATTCCAGTTGGAAATCATGTTACTTGGGGAATTGTGGAGGCAGTGCTTCATTGTCTTTTGGTGTGCTGATGAAATGTCCTATGCCAGTTCTGACCCCGATCTTTTGCGTGTGGTGGTTTTCTTGTTTTGTTTTTTTTCCCTTTGGAACTTTCAGAATCTCCTCTTTGTCAGCAGTGTTCTGAAAATTTTCAGTGATGTACTTGGTGAGAGTCTTTTTTTTATTGGTGATGTTGGGCCCTCTCACCTGGAACTCAACATCCTTCAGTTCTGGGATATTTTCTTGAATTATTTCCTTGATAATTTCTTTTCCTGTTTTCTTCTTTTTTTTCTTTAGTTCCTTTAATTTGGCTCTTGCACTTAGTGAATACCTATTATTTGTCTTATCTTGTTCTTCTGCTTTTTATTTCTTGATCTTTTTGTTTTTTAGGAGTTTTTTCAGTTCTACCTTCAGCCCTATTGAAATTTTTTATTTCTGCAAGGATTTTACTTTCTAAGAGGTTTTCATCATTCTCTTTGACTATTCCTTTTTCATAGCATTCTATTCTTGTCTTATGGATGCACCATTTTATTTCTCTGAGGATAATAATTTTAGTTGTTTTCTTCTGTTCTTTTTAAGTTTCATCTTTCCATTGTTTTGTTCTCATCTCTGTCTTTGTGTTGAGGGCTTCCCTCAGACGTCTGGTGAATCTTGGTTATCTGTGTGTAATGAAGATCAAGACATGGGCTGTGGGTTGCAGACTCTTGAGTGTGGTGAGGGGGTGGAGGGCACTTGTTTACTGGGAGGGCCTCACAGTGGGTATTTGAATGGGAAGTCAGCTGTTTCATTGGAAGAGTCTCCAAATCACTGTCTTTTGGTTGTTTTTCTTATGCTCCTCAGTTAACCTAGAGAAAAATTCTCTAACCTGCTTGGGGGGGATCAGATTGGCAACATTCTGGAAAAGGGAAGGGAGATGCTGGGGGGTAGGGGCTTAGGGGAGATGGGTGATCTCTAGGTTCAATTTGTCCATACTCCCTCCCACCTTTGCCTGGTGTCTCCTGGCAGAGCTTTTCTTATTCAGTCTTTGTAGATGGTAACCCCTGTGTTTTCTGCCGGCTAGGCAGGGGGCTGTGTGGATTGGGTGAGGGGATCTGCTGTGTGACAGCTCTTTGTTCAAACATTTAACAACCTCCCCTTCCCTGCCGCTGCTTTTCAGCCCACCTCTCTTCATGCCTGCGGAGGTGCCTGGTACTTCTAGGGCCCAAGGTTTTTTAGGGTTTTCTCTGGGAGAATTGGCTTGTTTCTTGTTGGCTGATCTCCTGAGATCATTGGCTCAGTGGGGAAAGTGGAAAACCCCTCACCCATCCATTCCCACCCTAAACGGGATCACATTAAGAGGTGATCATACTTCTCTGTGGACTTGGGGCTTTGGTGCTGCTAGGTGGGATGGAGTTTTCACATTGCTCCAGTGTGTGGTGTTTGGGTGCAGTGTAGGGTACAGACATTGACCTCCCAGAGAGGTCTTGATTGAAAGGATGGCAAGAATGTCCATGCAGCATGCTTATGTACCTGTGCAGTCCATACGGCTTCATAAAAAAGATGAAGGGTGAGCTGGCGACTGGAAGTGGTCCGGAAGAGTCCCTGTGGGAGGGGGGGCGATTTGGAGAGGGGATGAGGCGAAAGGCAGGTGTAGAGTTGAGAGAAGGAGGGGTGAGCCTTATCCCTCCCAAGGCAACTGTGCCTAGAGGCAGCACATCTGGGGCACCCCTTCTTGCGCAGCCTCAGCCGGGACCTGAGACTCATGGTCCTTGGCTCCTTGATCCCCAGGTGGTCCTGCCGACGTGGCTGTCCTCTACAAAGTTCTCCTCACTCATCGAGAGAATCTCTGACCCCAAGGACTTGAAAAAACTTCTCAGGACCCGGAATAACGTACTGGTGCTTTACTCCAAATCTGGTGAGTGCCCCTCCTGGCCTTGGGGCCATCGTCAGGGATGCGGCGGGATGGAAAGGAAGGAACGGGGACAGAAGTGGGAGGCAGAGACCCCGGGACTAAAAACCTCTCAGGGAAGGTCCGTCAGAAGATGCAGGGGTGTCAGTTCTGCTGCTTTTGGATCCCTAAGAGGGCGTTTCAGTTCCCTTTTACCAGTGTTTCTTAGGAAAAGCCCTCTGGAGTCCCTCAGTACCTCAGGAGGGAGAGGATGTGTGTGTGAAGGAGGACAGAGGACAGTGACCACCTGGCATGGACGCTCTGGCTCTCTGGACAGCACGGCCGGCCCTGCCAGGGCGTGCTTCCCCAGAGCTGTTGATTAATTGACTGGGCCAACCTGTCGCCAGCTGAATTGGTCCCAGGCTTGGGGGAACGCACCCAGGCTGGCAGCCCTGGCCCTGCCTGGCCCCAGTCTGTCCCGCTCTGGGGTCAGAACAAGAGACTGAGTTTGGAGTGGGCTTCACGCTCAGGACAGGGTGGCTTCAGTGGGGGTAGGACTAGTGGTTTGCCTCTTCTGACCTTGAAGCTGGCGAGGGCATCACGGATGGAGAGAGGTTTGCTCAGCTCTTGGCCGCGACTTTGAACGTCTGACTGTTGATGCTGTTCCAGTAGAGTTAAGTGTTTTCGCTGCTCCTAAGGATACCAAGTATTCTGTGCCCTGAAGGAGCAGTAGCCAGTGGCTGGGCTGGTTCCGGGCACAGCTCTCCCTGGCAGCTCATCCTCGACTCCCATTGGCATGGGGGACCGATGGATGTTTTGGATGTGTGTCCCTCCTGAAGCCTGCATCCTCCAAGCACCCGGGCACGTGCTTGCCCTTCCCAGGGCCTGGCACACACTCCCCGGGGTTGTTGTTGGGAGCCCAGCGTGTGACTAGCATTCCTTTCCTGTCGAGAATAGGGGGAAACCGAGGCAAGGGGAAAGCAGAGTTGCTCCTGAGGCCTGGGGTCTAGGGCCCTGGACAAGCGTGGCTCAGCCCCCTTGGCTGCTTCCGGAGCTGGGGGGGTCGTCAGTGCCCTCCAGGGACTCGCTCAGGTCCTTTCCTGGGTGGGTCCTCTCACATAAGCTCATCTTCTTAGAAGGACTCTGACAGGAACTTGTGTGACACGCTCTCACTTGCTGCTTTGCTGTGAGGTTGCGGGTAATGTCCAGTTGAGGGAGGAATTAGAGTTCAGGGAGAACAGCTGCCTGATCTGAGGTCCACCAGCCGGTGGGCGGTAGAGCTGGTCCCGCTGCTGCCTCCGTCTCGCTTCCTCTGCTGGAGCGCGCGGAGAGATGTTCTGAGTCTGCAGCGACAGGAGGCTCGCCACCAGGAAAGGATTCAGAAAGAAGAGAGTGGGAAGGCGAGGTGTCCAGACCAGGGCTTGCAGGGGCCGGAGGCAGGGCTGGGAGCACTCTTGTTTTCTCTCCGGCCGTCGCCCAGCCTCTGTCTCTGCCTCTTGGTAGTGGAACTCTCAGTGCTGCCCGTGTGCCCGGCTCCTGCCTGCTTTGGACCGCTGGTCGCGGGCCGGGTGATTTTGCCTCCTTGCCTCTTGCCCAGCCCTGCTCCTGAGACTTGGGGACCTCCAGGGGCTTTGGGAGCAGCGCTGGGAACTGGCTTCTCTCCCCCCCGCCACCCCTTCCAGCCAGTGCCTCCCCTTCCACGGCTGAAAGGCAGTGTTGGGAGGGCCTTCACATGGCTCTACATTCCCTCCCCTGCCTCCCAGAGCCCAGCTGGAAGGGTGGGGGGCGGCCTTTCCCACCTCGGCTACGCCCCCTCCTCCTGTGGGCCTAGGGGGGTTCCTGGGAGGGCCTCCTGCAGGTGGCTCCGTGCACGGCTCTTGCGGGATGCTTTCCGTTCGCTGCGTGAAAGGCTCAGCATGCTTTGTGTTCACAGACAGCTTCCGTTAGCCGCACTAGAAGAGGAGATCTGAGGAGACAGCTAGTTCGCATATCACTTCTGCTTGGCTGTGGAGTGTGTCCTGTGGTTTCTGCTGGGGGAAGGCGGCAGGCAGCCTGCGCTCTCCTTAGTGTCTGCGTGGAGGCCTTTGCCAGGGAGCTCACAGGGGTGACGGGGCAAGGTGACAGCCTGGCCACAGCCGCCCAGCAGTGGACCGCTGCAGGCTGGCAGCGTGGAAATCCTGGCCACAGAGGCCCCGTTTCTAAGCACCCGCCCTCCTAGTTTCCAGGGGCTTTGCCCAAAGCCTCTTCCTTTCTCATGTTCATCCGCCCGGCCCCGAGGCGCAGTCCACGGTCCTGCGGTTGTCCCCCAAGGTACTGCCAGTGCTGGGAAAGAGGGCCGTGAAAGTGACTCAGGTACATTTAGTATCAGTCCATCAGAGACTAGTGTCACACGTAAACCTCATTAAATCACCACGTTGTACCGAGTCCCTAGGTGAGTGTGTGACGCACAAGTGAAGGAAGGGTCTGGTCCCTCCCTTGTCAGCTCCCAGGTTGGGCACCAGGGCAGACCAGTGTGGAATCAGCAGACTCGGTCCCCCTTAGTTATAGAATTGTAATTGTTCGGTTATAGAATTTTCAAAATGTGTCCCAGAATGGTAATGAGTCAGAGATTCTACTGGAAGTTGAGGATCCGGCCGAGAGATTCTGGGAAGAGTGAGGCGTGAGGTGTGGCTTGAAGGCGGGTTAGGGTTAGGGTTAGGGTTAGGGTTAGGGTTCTGCGTCTGTGAGGATGGCGGGAGCAGAGCTTTCTGAGAAGAGCTGGGCTGTTCTTACAGAACCGTTGCCACAGGGACGGCGTTCTAACTGGTGCTCAGGACCTCACCTCTAGGACTGGTCTCTGTCCTTCCCTGCCCCTGAGGGAAGATGGCAGGGGAGGCCGTGGTGCACTTGGGCACAGATGTTTTTTTTGTTTTTTCACAGAGGCTGCAGCTGAAAGTCATCTCAGGTTATTGTCTACTGTGGCCCAGGCAGTGAAAGGACAAGGCACCATCTGCTGGGTGGACTGTGGGTATGTCCTGGGGATGTGGGGTATGGTGGCTGGAGGGCCGGGCGTGGGCTCTGGTGGGTGGGGTGGGAATTGTTCCTGATTGATACTCTGGGAGAGGGGATGTGATGGAGAGATGGCTGCAGAAGGACCGCCCCCCTTCCCCGGCCCAGCAATGCTGCAGGACCGCCGTGGGCTGGAGGAGGAGCAGGTGTGGCTCCCGCTCCTGTCTTTCCGGCCCCACCCCTCTTCTTCCCTCTTCCGTAGTGCTTTTACTTTTTTCTGTTGTCATGTGTCACTTGATTTTGCCTTCTCAGTGGGTGGCAGAGGGGGCCTTGGTGCCCAAAGAGGCAAGATGATTTCCAGGGCCACTCGGGGGGCTTGCTTATTGGGTGGGGGGGTCTGCAGCAAGAACTGTGGGCTTTGCCTGTAGCCCGGGCCCTTAATAGAGGTCTCCAGTGCCCACGGTGCAAAAGCGGTGGAGCCAGCTGACGACCTGTCTGTTGCCTTGGCTCCAAGGTGGCTCCATTAGATGTGTCAGTCCTGAACAGGTGGCTCAGTCCTTCCGGCTCTCTCCTCTGGCCTGCGTCCCTACCCCCACGCGTCCTGATGATGATGCTGTGAGCTACTTCTCCTCCTGCCTCGCCTGCCCCTCCCGGAGACTTCCTTGTCGGTGTTGCGGTGGCAGAATCGAGCGCCGGCCCGTGGGAGGGAGAGCTGCTCCTGAGTGTGGCGAAGGGGGCTCTTGCTCGAATTCTTCTGATGCTTTTGAGTTTGGGAGTTTTGAGTCCACGGTGTGCTCAGCTTCCCTTTCCTTTCAGTCATTAGGAGTAATTGCCACATCTCCCTGTGTTCAGTGCTTTTGCTGCTGGGATTTCCATACACACACCTTTTGTCACATAATTAACTCCCAGTTGGGCATAGATCGGCAAAAACAGAGCAAAGACACACAGACCGTGAAACATATGGAAAAGGTCGGGAAGAATAGGTTTATTCTTTGCACGTTTGTTGAGCACTGGCTGCACGCAAGGCACTGCGCTGCACTTGGTGGATGCCAGCATTTACATGTCCTTTTGACAAGGACAGGAGGTGTTTCCAGAGCCGCTGAGTGCAGCCACTCCTCACCTGGACTTGGGGTTTATCGGGAGTGTGGGCTTGGGAAGAGGAGAGGAGAGGAGCATAGGCGGTATGTCAGTCTTGTTAGTACGGGGATGAGGTGGGCTCTCCTGGGAAAAGAGGCAGTTCTTTTCCTGCATGGCCCATAAAGATCTTTGTAACCTTTACTGTCTCTGTCTTTGCCCGAGTCACAAGCCCTGCTACTACCCTGTGGGGTTCAGTGAGCTTTTATGGGCTCCACTCCAGTGCAATCTTCTTCGTCTTTATTCTGAGTTCTAAGTGGCTATTTTGCAAATGAACTTCTGGGACACAACAGTTTTATAAGTTGATAGCCTCAAGCTGGTCCTGCCCATCGTTGGAGAGAATTGAAGGAGATTCATATTTTGACAAAGCACTGAATGAGACCAGGAGAAGTCTTAGCCAGTCGGTGTTTGCTGTAGGGTGTGTGAGTGTGTGTGTGTGTGTGTGTGTGTGTGTGTTTGTGTTTGTGTATGTGCGCGCATGTACACACACACGTGCCTGTCTGGCCTCACGCCTCCCAGTTGATTCAAACACCAGCGAAATGGAACAGACGGCTCACTAGACAGTTAGCGAGATTGTAGCTGTTGGTTACTTCTAGTTCATAGTTGGTCTGGAAGTGTGCTTATTTTCCAGGTGTGTCTCTGTCTCCCATATTTTACCAGGCGTGATCTGTGTGACTGGCAAAGTACTAAAGCCTATTAGAGGGGACAGGGTGCTTGGGAATCTCCATACCCGAAGATGACATCAGTCCTGCCAAGCTGACAGAGCCTCATCACAGGGAGTTCTCATCAGGCTTGTAGGTGGCAGAAGTGGGCGGAAGAGCTTCGTTTAGCTGCGCCATCCATCTGGGTCCATTCAGCAGACGTTCCCGAGCACTTACTCTGTGCTTTGAGGGACACACATGGCTAACAGTGTCCTCGAGGAGCGCTGTGTGCAAGGAGGAGAGGAAGCAGACACCCGGCCAGGTGATTAGTCACTTCGTTCTGCCTGGAACGAAGGTTGGAAAGGTTGAGGAAAACTTCACAGAGGAGGTCGAATTCAAATCTGGGGCAAAGACCTCCGAGTAGCAGGTCTTTAAAGTGCCCTGGCTTTCCCTGCAGGCAGCTCCCTGTGGTGTGGGCCCCTCGGGTCATCTGGCCCTGGACAGGCAGGACTTTATGGGGCCGGGGTTAGTGTGTGAACACAGACCAAGAATAGAATTCAGGACTCATTTGGAGACATGCTGTCTGGAATCAATAAAAGTGCAAGTGGGAGAAATAATCCTGTGACTTTTGATGTTCTAAAATGAAAATCTGGGGACCTTGGAGCTTAAAAGAGGCAAAACCTTAAGACAGAAGGATTGACTGTGCGCATAATTGCTACTCCATTTATGCCTCCAAGAGGAAGTATAAACCGCAATATTAAATAGCTTTCAAAACTTTAGATGGGTAGGTGGATTATGGAGCTATAATGGATGATGTTGGAAGCAGGAATACCTCGGTTCGAGTTTGAAGTCAGAGGCAGGATACAGCTACATCTTCCCAGAACAGTCAAAGGGATAGAACTCAGAGCTCTGGTCTGTGCAGGCCACCCTGGGTGGCAGTTCACGGATCACCGTTACACAGAGAGATCCCCAAGGACATGAGCTGGTTCTGCCCGTCTGCTCAGCCACTCCTGCTCTGAGACTTCTGAATGTGCCCCGTTAATTAAGGGAACCCACCGTGTGCACTCCGGGCCCTGTGATGACAGCCCTCAGCTGTTGTCCTAAACGCACTCAGTCTGTGTTTGTGAGTCTGAATGAGACGCCCTGGGATGGGCAGAAGCGCTCCGGTGGGTGCTCTCTGCGGGAGAGCGGGCAGGGGAACAGCAGGTGGGCAGCCAGAGCACAGCTGCCCTCGAGTAGGCCCTGCTGTGTGTGGTTCCCCACCTCTGCTTCCTGCCCTGCCAGGGAAGGGTCGGAGCTGGGAATGGGGATTCCAGGGCTTGGGGTGGGCGATGGCCCCTCTGCTTTCCCCCCTTAAAAGGCAGGTGAGGGGGGCAGAGGGCATCCTAGGGGGAGAGAAGACAGTGCTCCGGGGTGAGGCGTCTGTAGAGGTGTGTGCAGTAAACACAGGCCCCGGTTGAGGGGTCAGCTCCACTACTTACTAGCCCCGTGACCCTGGACAGGTCGGTTACCCTGAGTCTGTTTCCTCATCTGTGAAATGGAACAATAATACATATTCTGCCTTCTTACCGGGTCTGTGTTGAAGATCTTCGTAGAATCGAATTTAATGTGAGATCCCATTCTACTCTCGTTGTTTTTCATCTGGGCCAGATTGTCAGGACATTCCAAGAAGCTGGAGGGAGGGAAACGGTGTGTTTGTCTTCAAGAGCTTTTCCTTGAGTGAGGACCCCTTGGCCATTGTGAGGATGCTCCTCACAACTTTCGGGTGTGAGAGTCAGCCCCAGCGGACAGGGGGTTTTGCTTTGGCCCTTAAGAACTGTGCGGTGCTGTGGAACTTGTAGGACTGCAGGTCAGGAGGCCTGGCTCTGAGTCTAGGCTCTGACAGCAAATAGCTGTGGGACCTTTGGCAAGTCACTGCCCCTCTCTGGGCTTCAGTTTGCTCTTGTGTGAAATATGGAGTTGAATCTTCCAAGTTGCTCCCATCCCTGCATAGACTGGTTCAGAGCGTTCCAGAAGCTGCCAGGCTCGTACGTGTGTACACGTACGTGCTCACGTGTATGCATGTGTGTACAGACCCATGTATTCATGGAAATGTGTGGGAGGGTGTGTCTTCTAGGCTTCGTGTCTCTCCCCACCCTGGGTGTCTGCCTCGTACGTCTCTCCGGTCCCTCCCTCACAGCATCTCTCCTCTCTCCCGCTTTGTTCCCTCTCCCTTGATAGTTTCTGTTGCTCCTTCCCTTCTGGGGTCCCTGCCTTCCCCATTCTTTTGGTCTTTTTCCTCCTCTCTTCTGTGTGTGGATATTTCTTCTCTTTTTCTTGCTTTTCTGGTGCTTTCCTCCCCGCTCCTGCCTGCGTGCCGGCAGGCACACATACCCCTCTCCGTTGGGCCCCGGGCCCCCGTAACCTGTTGCTCTGAAGTGTCCGTAGGGTTTCTGGCTTCTGTCCAGGGATTTGTCAGCTCTCCCTTCCCCTCACTCCACCTCCTGGCTCAGATCTTAGCAGCCATGCTCGGGTTGGCTGGTGGTAGTTGTCCAGCTCTTAAGTGGGTTGAGTGTGAGGGAGTTGGTATTCCCCACGTGCCCTGCAGCCTGGCATCGGGGCTCGGCCTTGGCACGGAGGGCTGCTTTCTGGGCGGCGGAGCTGGAGCCAGCAGGCGGGAGCCGTGCCCGGGGTGCTAATTCCTGGGGCTGGTTCTCACGGGGCTGAGGCTGCCCGATGGGCGCCTGCTGCCTTCCTTTCCTGAGGGTTTAAGGTCATTACCTTACTACCCGCTCTCATTCTCCCATCTGCTTTCTTTCCCCTGGAGCAGTGCTGGCTTCCCAGATCCAAGACGTGGGGCCTGCCAGGGCAGGCATAACATATTTTGAAGCCCATGTTTTCTTCCAAAAATTATTCGAACTTAGCATTTGCTCCTTTACATGTGAGCATGTTGAAATTACCATGGGATAAAGCAGGCTTCCAGAAGAGGCGCCATGTTTTGTGTCGTGGCTTCAGACACCTTGTGGCACACTGCTGTATCCTGGTGGGGGCGACGTGTCCCCCCTAGAACTGCTGGGCTGGGGAGGCAGGTGGAGGATGAGAAGGCACGCTCTTCTTTCTCGTATTCCCATCACGTTCATGAACTCTGCTACGTGATTCATGTGCCTTCTTGAGGTTGGCATCAAGGAGGACAGCCAGACTCCTGTTGTGGGAGTCCCTTCGTCATCAGGGCTAGTGACCAGCCACCCAGGTCCGGGCAAGTTGAAGGCCCAGCTGTTCTAGGCTGTTCTCTGTCTCCTGCCTTTGCCCTCCGGCTACCTCTTTCCACATTGTCCTCTGCATGGGGCACCTTGCAGGCATGCTGACGGTGTTGTTTTGCTCACTCGCTCCTTATCTTGCATTTTCTTCATGTCTCTGAAGTGGGGGCACGTCCCACCTCTCCTCTGCTACCCACCCTCTGGGGTCACAGGTCCATCCACTCAGAATCCCATGTTAGACCCAAGCAGATGGAAGAAAGGGATTTACCCCTTCTTTGATGGGGAAAGGGACCCCAGGAAGGCTGAGTTGGCCAAGGCACACAGTGTCCAAGACAGGCTGGGGGCCTCGCCTCTGGTCCTCAGTGTAGTGGTCCTCACCCGCTGCCGGAGGCGACCCAGTCTCCACCATCTGTCCTGGCTTCTGGCTCCTGGTCCATCCGTCAGGATACAGGCAGCCTGCCTTGATGCTTTAGTAATACTTGACCCTGTAGGGGAATAGAAAGCTCCATCCAGCTCATATGGACAACTCCTGCATTTTGCAGCTCGGGAAACCAAGGGCCCTGCCAGAGGTCACAGGCTGGCTAGCGGCAGAGCCAGATCTAGAAGCCATCAGCCACTCCAATTGACAGTGGCTCCGGGGAGGGTCTGATACTTAGGCTGCGACTTCTCAAAGTCGAGTACCTCCCCTTCCCGAGCCTCCAGCACCTTATTTCTTCTCTTTCTTCCTACTCTTACCCCCCACCTTTCATCCCTGGGTCTGACTCCCAGGAGTGTGAGCTACCAGGCTCTTGAATGATCGCCACTGCACGAGTACATCTGGTAAACACAACAGCACGTACCTGCAGCCACTCTGCACTGCTGGCCAGCAACCCACATCAAAGTCAAACGAAAACGCCCGTGTGTATGTGTCTGTCTGGGCCAGGGATGGGGAGGGAAGTGTGAAAAGGCCTCGGTGACCTTTCACATTCTCTGTAGAGGAGAGCCCAGAGAGGTGGGGGAGGAGGGGATGTAGCAGGTCATGGGTGAGTAAACGGGCAGAGGGTGTTGAGGCTCCAGCCTCCCCAGCAGAAAAGGCTGGTTCCTGCAGGACAGTCAGGGGTGGCAGACGAGGGCCTCTGCATGGCCAGTCCACTCTCTGTGGTTGTCCCCTCCCTCTCCATCCCCGGCAGAACAGCTCATTTTCCTGCTCACTGCCTTTGTCCTTTCCCCCCAGAGCCTTGGTCACTGGCTAGAGAAGGGCGGCAGCACAATTAATTGTGCATAAACTATCAACCCAGATCCTTTTAAGTCCCTGAGCTTGGGTAATTTCTCCCCTTCCTGAACTCTTATGACTTTTATTGTCCTGTGCAATTAGTTCTCTCTCTCTCTCTCTCTCTCTCTCTCTCTCTCTCTCTGACAGAATCATAGGAGGGAGGGGAGCCAATCTGAGAGCGCACTGGCAGGATTCCTGGAGCTCAGTAGGCAGAGCCCAGAGAGCCAGCAGTGAGTGCCTCATCCCAGCGCAACAGCCGGCATCATTCACTCACTCACTCACTCAGGCTATTTATAGAGCGCCTGCTATGTGCCAGCAGCTGTTGTAACCCTGGGGAACCAGCTGTGAACAAAATAGAGCCCTCGGCTTGGTGGAGCAAACCTCTCTGATGGGGGGTGACAGTGGACATGCTGGTCAGGTGTGGAGACAGCGGGGAAGGGCATGTGACAGTGCTGGATGAGGGGGGCTGAGGCTCTGGGGTCTGTGCCAGAGATGCTCGGAGAGGACGGGAGGCTGGCTCCCCACCTACCCCTCTGAGAATGTGTGCGTGTGCGTGCATGCGCGCGTGTGTGTGTGTGTGCGTGTGTGTGTGTGTGTGTGTGTAGGGGGCAGGGAGGAGGAGAGAATCCTCGGGGAGTGTCCTATAACTTAAGGGGGGAGAGGGTTGCACAGAGTCTGCCACAAGGAATCCTGTGGCAGTGACAGAGCTGTGGTCACTGGACAGCCGTGGGGGCCGTAGGCTGCGGGCTGGGCTGGATGTGCTCTCGGGGAACCTTCGTGCCCCTCCAGCTTTACCCAGTGTCTTTGGAATGTTGCTTCTAAGCCTGGCCTGGGCTCACCGGGATAGCGACACTTTTCCATGGAGTGGGTTCCCACACAGCCGGCAGGGATTGGGGTTGCAATGATGGGCCCCATCACTTCTCTCTCTGCTTTGTAAAGTCATAGGCAGAGGCTGCCAGCCAGGCTCAACGGAGGAGAGAGCTGACATGGGGCTGCCTTGCAGTCTGGGTGCCCCTGCTGGATGCCAGCATGGGGCGAGGGGAGCCGTGGGCACCTGGACCTGGTTCCTGCTGCAGCCACTATTTGATGTCACATTTGGGTGGACGGTGGGTGGTCACAGAAACAGTTGCACGCAACAGAACAAAGCCGGACAGGGAAAGTGCCAAGGGAACAGTTATAAACATCTAAGTCGAGCCCTCCTGTCTCCCCTGGGGCAGGGGAACGGCGCCTCAGACGCAGTTGTCACACACAGACCCTCTGCCTGTCAGGGTGGCTTCTCCACAGAGTGCCCTCAGGACAGGGCAGACCGAACTGTAGTCGCCACCGTCAGTGGAGGTGAGCCCAGCAACCCCACAGGGCTCTAGGGTAAGAGTTCAGCCACTGGCTGCGTGGGCTGCCCTTATAGGGCCTCCTGATGCACGCTCTCAGCCCTTCTGGGTCCCCTCCGCAGCCCAGCTTATCCCTTGTCTCTGGACTCCCTATCTCAGAAGGCCCTTTCCAGCCTGAGGGAGAGGCCACAGCCTTTCCTTTCTAAGTTCTTCGTGTGTTTCTTTAGTCCCCTGTTTGCTGGGGGTGCCGATGGGGGGTGCTGGAAGCTGCAGCGGCTGCAGTGATGGCCACCACAGGTAGGACTAGGCAGGAAGGGAAGGCTCTGGGCCTGGGCTGGGCTGGGGGGCCCCTGGGAGTGCCTGACACTCTCCCTCTCTGACCCACACACCTGTCCCGCAAGACATTCTTCTTGAACTGCAAATTGCACGTTTACACTTAAAATGAGGTCCCATAATTTTGCTTGTCCGTCGATGAGTGTGGCTTTTAGAATTGAGCTGAATGGTGTAATTAGTCCATCTGCTGTGGGGCTGGTGCTCAGCTGTGTGAAGCTGGTGGCCGTCGAAGGTGCTGAGGTAGGTAAACAGGTGGGAGCGGACAGGACTTCCCTCAGGTGGCTGTCATCCCTGGCAGAACAAGTTTTCTCATGTGGTGTAGACACCGGGGACCAGTGGGGGTGGGTGTGGGCGGAGGTGCCCTCGCTGAGTCCATTGAGATGTGGGGAAGGGTCCTGCAGTGAGGAGCACGGCCCTGCGGGCACGGTAGCTGGCTGCCTTTGGCTGGCTGGCTGTCGGGCAGACCTGGCTGAATGTGGTGAGGTGGTGGGGAGGCCGTGAGAACAGGTGAGGTCTCTGGGGGCGCCGGCGTAGGGCACACAGGAAGCCGAACCTCGTGGTGGGGCCAGAGATGTCGGGGAGAGGAGGAAGAGCAGAGCAGGGCAGGGGCAGGTGTCAGAATCACCTGGGAGGCTCCTTAAAACACAGTCGCTCGAGGACCCGCCGGGAGTTTGGACTGAGCAGGTGTGGCATGGGGCTGAGAATTTGCACTTCTGACAGGTTCCTGGGTGGTGGTGATGCTGCTGGTCTAGGGACCACATCTTGAGATCCCTGGTCTAACGGAAAGGGAGCCAAGATTAGAGGAGGTCGTGCATAGCTCGCGGTAGACGGTGAATGGCGCCCGGCAGACTCTTCTCATGAGAAGAGTTGCAGGAGTGTGATATTGTAGACGCTGGCACTTCACCAAACCTTTCCCCTTTGTCATTTCGGCTTTTGTCAATACCTGGTCAGATTTCATAACTCCTTCAACATCGCAGAACATTTCCCTCCTACTCTGGTTTGATGGTATATAGCAGGTGGCATATGGCACACATCAGAGGTGTAAAAACAAAAACTTGCTGGGGCTGCAGGTAGAGCTTCTGAAGTCATGATCTGCGGGAGGGTCAGGGAATCAGTATGCTTAAAAACTTCCCCAGGTGATTCTAATGAGCAGCCAGGACTGGGGACCACTGTCCTGAGCTTATTTTCCTTCTTAGAATGGACCATCTGCCTTCTAAGCTTCTGGGGCGCTTCCTTTGTCTGGATCCATCACGTTGCCCCTTACAAGTAGTGATGTGTCCTCCCCATCTGCTTGCCCCTGTCTTTCCAAATCAGTCCAGATCCTGTTGGTTTCTCTACTTCCTCCTGTTCTCTGAGAGCCCATGCGTAGTGAGGGCCTCACTTGCTACTGAGAATTCCAAGCCAACTGCCTTACTCTTGGGCCACCAGCAAATTTTACTCCGTTAGCACCTTCGTGAGGGCTTCAGGTAACAAGTGTCTTTTTCCTGACATTTGTGTCTTTCAGTGACGCAGAGAGTAGAAAATTGTGCAAGAAGATGAAAGTTGACCTAAGCGCAAAGGACAAAAAGGTCGAATTATTCCATTACCAGTAAGTACATGTGGGCATTTCCAAGTAAATGCTGAAAGCTTTCATTGGTATTCTCAGCAAACCGCGATTTTTAGTGAGATTAATTTTATTTCAGAATGGTTCTTTTTCTGTGTTTACAATTATTTCCTAAAAAAAAAAACACTTGACCTGTGTTCAGTAACTGGATCTTATTAAGATGCTGCAGGAAACCACAGGTAAGTAAGTGTCTTCACAACCATTCCTAAAGTTAACACGTTTTTCTCCTCATTTGACAGGGATGGTGCGTTTCATACTGAATATAACCGAGCTGTGACATTTAAGGTAAATTTCCCTCCCTCATTCTCAGCAGAGGAGGAAGGGCAGAGTGTACAAATGCCTTTCCAAATGACCTGAGGGATTCTCATCTCTAGAACATAGATCAGCAGAATACCTGGAAAAGTTTGTAACTGTTAAACGAGTGGGGATAACCGACCTTGTAGACAGTTTGTGACTCTATCAGCAGTTGTCCAGTGATACGTATGACATCATGCCCTCCCCTGCAAAGGCCTGAGTCTCCCTTCGCTGTGGCTTCAGAGCCCTCCCTCACCTCTGCAGTGGTGTCCACAGGGGCCGCCCACAGGCTGGAGGGGGCCAGCTGTGCCCAGGTGAGCACAGTGTTGTAGAACCCTGGCAAAGCAGCACCTTTGGGGCTGATGCAGCTCATTGCAGATGAGATGCCCATGTCAGTGAGATCGTTCCCTGCTACAAATGCAATTCGGAAGGAGATGAAAACGCATCAGTGAAAATAAATATGGAGATCCTCTGACCTGCAGGTGCTGTCCTGTTAATCACAAAGCAGCTCCCCCAGCCCTGAGTCCTTGCACTGCCCTTGGATTCTCCTCCTTCAACATGTGCATTCCCTTCCTCAAATCAGTCTTCTTTTGCCTCTGGTCCAGGCAGCATCCGCCTGCCCTGGCTGGGGCCATGTGTTTCTTCTGTTCCAGCGTATGCTGAACCCACCCTCTCTGACTCTCCTGCTTCTCAGACTGTGTTAGACCCTGGGCTCCTCTCTCATTGTCTCTCTCTTTCCATCTGTTTCCTTCCGTTCTTTTCTGTCTGTCCATCTGTCTGTGCAGCTGTGCCCCTCTCCCTCTGCCTCTCTCCCCCCACCTCCCTGGTCATTTCTTGTTTATCCACTAACACTTGTTCTTTTTTAAGTTGCTGCAGCTTTTACTGTACACAGGCTCAGCCTGATTACTCATCATCTTAACACCCACTTAGCCACTTAGAGAAAATTCTCCCAACTAGAATTACTTAACCCCTCTTATTCTGTGTTAAGACGTCAGCTGAAGTCCTTGGAGGGAACACGTGCTCCGCAGGAGTCAGACTTCGCTGGGTGGGGTGGGGGAGGTGCTGATGGAGAGAGGGGGCGGGGGCTTTCCGTTTTGTGTTTGGAGGTTGTGTTCAGTTTATATTTAGCTGGCCCTCTGAGGAGTCTGTCCTGGGCTTGTGGAGCAGAGAGCAGCAGCTGCTCAGAACTGCAGTAGCAGGAGAGGAGCCCAGGTGGTCTGGACTTGCCTGGGTGAGGGAGGCCAAGTCCTGGCCTCTGTCTACCTCCTTACAAAGACCAGGTGTGTGGGACCCGCTTGCTCCCGTCCTTCCTGTGATTTCAGCATCAAGAAGCTGGAGAAGTGGGCTGAGCATTGTACGGGGTCAGGGCCTTGGGCAGAGAGAGGGCATCCTTGGTCCCAGGGTCCCCGAAGTGCGTGGGACCATCGAGGACTGGAGTAGAGTCCCTGGGGTTCTCCAGGGTGCGGGGCGATGGCGGAGCTCCCCGTGACTGCCTGATGGCTCCTGCTTCTTACAGGGAGCAGCCACGAACAGAGCCCTCCTTGGTCACGGATCAGTTTTCCTTTCAGGGTTTCTCCTGAGCCTTTAACTCCGGAAAGATGAAGGAGGCCCCCAGCAGGGTGGGTGCACAGGCTCAGGCTCATGGTCTGGCTGTTGTTGCTGTCACCCTGTACGGTCCTGTGGGGGCCAGGTCACAGGGACTAGGCCAGGGTCCCTAGAGTCCAGAGGCCAGATAAGTGAGAGTGTAAAGAGCGGGGAACTCAAAGAGGGGGCCTTCCTGTATAAGCGGGCTTTTGCTTGTCAGCCGACTGTCCAGCAAAATCCTTACTGTATATGAGTGGTGAGGACCAGAGGTGCCTGGAAGGCGAAATTCGGGGGGCCCTCGGGTGACCTTCTCCCAAGGCCTGTGGCCGTGGGTGTGGTTTCCCAGCCATGCAGACCAAGGTGCGGAGTGTTGGGCAATCTTCCTGGGATTCAGAGCACCCAGAATAGGACAGCTGATGGCAGTGTCCCGGGTGCCCCTCCCTGCAGACCTTTCTACCCAAGGTCTTGTTGGTTAGACTGATTTGGAGACTAAGAACCTGTGGATGGAATTATTCAACTTCAATTAAAGAAGAATAATCACCTGAAAAGCAAAAGATTGGTAGTATGAACGTTTCAATTATTACATTAAAAGAAGTGATTTTTTTTCCTTTTTCCATCCACATTCGTCTTTTTTCCTTGATGCTGTGGCAGCGGTGGGGGTGGTAGCCCTTTAACTTAGCTCGTGCTGGGATGGGACAGGAGCCTCCCAGAGCAGTAGGTCCTACCTATTTTGGGTTCCTAACCCCACTGAGAATCTCCTGAAAGCCGTGGACCTTCTCCCTAGAAACAGTGTGCATGCGTACATTGAAGGAAGTGTTTTCCTGTGAGTCTGGGGCTTCACAGACTCTTGAAGTCCACTGTGTACCCCAAATTGAGAGCACCGGCACTGGATCTTCTGGAACAGCGGGCGGGTGGGCACTTATAAGCGTCTTTCTCACATGGCTCGTGGCTGTGAGTATGGGTTTCGGGACAGCCCTGCTGCTTCCACTTTGGCTTGTATTGTCACGGTGAAGCTCTCACTAGGGACTGAGAGAAGGCGATCTGCCTTTGCCTGGTGGAAATGGCCCACTTTTCTTACCAGCAGGCATTTCACAGCTCTGTTTGGACAGAGAGCGTTACCTGAATGAAATTCTGCGAAGTCCTAACTGTCTCCCACTCTCCCACAGTGCTCTTTCCAAATAGGAATTTCCAGAAATAACAAGCCTCCCAGGTTCTCTGTGTGTGACCGGTGGGTGGGCTGCATGCACAGGCTCACTACGGGGGTGTTTCCTTTCTCACTGCAGACCTCCTCCCTTCTCCACCCCAGCACACCCAGTTCCTCATCTGCTCCCTGGAGCTTGGTCAGAGTGGGCAGAAGTAACAGAATCTTGCATCAAACTGGGGGACACTGAGGGGTCATCTGTTGACATGGATGGCCAGCCACTCCCTTCCAGGGTTGGAGGGATGGAGCCTCGGCTGGTTTCTGTTACCCGTTTCTGGCTCTCACAGGCTTTGAGCAGCATTTCCCACATGACTGTCTGAGAGGGAAGGGAATGCAGCTTCTGTCCTGGATCAGTGAACTGTGGCAAGTGGGGAGGGGAGCAGAGGGATGTGCCCCCTGTTCCCTGCTGCATGTGTGTCCTGCCTGAGGGGAGCAGAGATTTGCATGTGCTCACTTGTCCACATGACAAAGGCTAAGTAAGCCCTTTATCCTGAAGGTCTTGGTCTGTCTAGAAGGGGGTCCTTAAGGAGAGAAATCCAGCAACCAGGGGGCCACAGCGATGAGCACCCTGCCCTGGGGGCTTCCCACCTGAGCCTCACAGGATGATCAGGATTTAACACACTCCCAAACCAGTTTAGATCATGAAATACCAAGCCGGTTACAAGCAGCTGTGATTACTTGCTTATGCGATTGACAGTTTTAGTGGCTGCCTGATGTGTAAGTATCTTACTTTGCACAGGATTGAAGACCTCTATTCAAATTGATCAGGGAGACTTTCTGGAGGAGGTGAGATTTATTAGAAGCACGTGCCTTTGTTTTGAATAAGCCAACTAATTGTCTCAAATTTCCTCTCTTGTCCATGAAGAAGCATTGTAGGTGTCAGTGGACCAGAGTTAGGTGTCATGTGGCTGAAAAATCCTGGTGGGGTGCATTTTTAGGGCCCTTAGTAAGCTGTCAGTGGGTGATAGTATGGCACACCCCCAGTCGTTTGCCCATAGGGCACAATGCATCCCGTTCCAGGCACTTGGGTCTCCAGGTAGGGAACAGGGCAGGTTCCTGATTCCCCCACCTCCCTCTTTTCCTGGCTAAAACGAGTTTTCCCTTCTCTCTTTTCGTCAGTCCATAGTGGCATTTCTGAAGGATCCAAAAGGGCCCCCACTGTGGGAAGAAGATCCTGGAGCCAAAGATGTTGTCCACATTGATAATGAAAAGGTAATTTTTCCGTATCAGTTCTGATGGGCTCTGGAAGCTCCCCCCCTAACCAGGGTCTCCCAGGAGAGATGCCCAAGGAACTGAGAAGTGGGAGTATTTGGGGGCCTCCAAGGGGGCTGGGCCAGGGCCCTAACATTTGGTTCCCCTTCCCAGCTCTGTGATGGAACGAACAGGAGATTACAGGCTGACTGCCTGAGCCCTTCCCCTGTTTTTTGCTGCCGTATATAATGTATTTTAACGTGTTTAGACTTTCCTTATAGGGATGTTGTTTAAATGTTTTCTCCTCATTAGGTTATTCGGTTGTTGGGACTGCCTTTGTGTTTTTTGGGTTTTATTTTAAAGTGGGTTTTGGTTTTTTGTTTGTTTAAGAATAATCTGTGAGGTTTGGGTTGGATT
Source organism: Phocoena sinus (assembly GCF_008692025.1). Classification (NCBI taxonomy): domain Eukaryota; kingdom Metazoa; phylum Chordata; class Mammalia; order Artiodactyla; family Phocoenidae; genus Phocoena; species Phocoena sinus. The sequence goes on along the minus strand of NC_045766.1, from coordinate 76,063,599 downwards.
GCCAGAGACTTGGGTCAGGTCTTCACAATTCTGGGTCACTGTGTTAACTTTGAACAAGTTATTTACTTCAGTTTCTGGATTTGGCTGGTGTGGGGGGCTGGGGTCAGAAGGATGGTTCCAATGTACGGTCTCCATACTACCCTGACCCTCCTCCTTTCAAAGCCTGCCCCGCCTGACCTGCATGTGCCTCTTATGCACACATGTGTGCCTTACTTGCTTGGCTGTGCCTTTACATTAGGATGGGCAAGAACTTCTCTGTCACATTTCAAATGGCCTGTGAGACAAGCAGGGCTTTTTTGTAGATGGAAGGAGAATGTTCGTTTTTCTCTTGATAACATAAAATGTGCCTTTTATCTTCCTCTGCCTCCCCTTTTCATTTAAAATTATTGACTCTTGATGCTTGTTAGCTCAGAAGAAAATGATGCCATTTATACTTTCTGCAGGAGAGATCATGTGTGATCATCGTGGGCTAACCCAGTGGGCCTTTCAGCTGAGGGGTGATTCGGTTTAGGGGATGGGCATCAACGTTTCTGGGATAGAAAGTGCCAGTGTCCTCAGCTTGAAGATGAAGCCTTTTTAATAGGCATGTTGGGGGAAAGGAGGAGGGGCAGGTGTTGAGAGGTGGCGGCACCTGTGCCTACAGCCAAGAAAAGACAAACAGCCTGAACTGCTGGTTTCTCCCGGGTAGATTTTGTGGTAATTCGTGCTTTCAGCCTCTCTGGAAAGTGGTTGCCTGCCGCCTCCCTCCCCCAAAATGTTCATGTCCTGAAACTCCTGAAATTGCTCTTCTGTAACTAGAAATATTAAGCAGAAATATTTTTTCTACACCTGTAGGCAATCCTCTTGTTATACTGTGTGCTGCTGCTTTTCTGCTAATAGAATCCCCGTAAAATACCAAGTTCCAAATTCAAGTTTGAATTGCCAATTTCTGTTTGTAAGCTTAGAGTTCCACACTTACTTTGAAGGTAATTAAGCATCTATGAACGTAATGGGATATTGTTACTGTTCAGGGTGTGAAACCAAATTGCTACAGGCTTAGAAAAACCTTTTCTTCTCAGATCTTTTACCGGTTTTAGCTCCAGGGATTCCAGAAGATCATTTTCAAAGCATTCTCCACCCCTAGTCAGGGTCAAAGATCTTCGTTACTAATTCTGTCTTAAAATGAGTGCCTTAACCCACTAGTTATGTAAATAAGAGTAAACATTTTCAGAATTTGTTATGCAGTGTTATAAATTCCCACAAAATATTTGTAATCTTTTTTATCTAACTGAAAAATTATAAGTACTATATGTTTATTGTTGAAAATTTAGAAAATTCAGCTTAAGCATAGAAGAAAAGAAAAATCATCCCATCCCTCCCCATTGAGAGATACCCACTGCCAGTATTTTCTGTAGCCTTCCAGGCTTTCTGCTTAATGCACACATAAATACTGTTACTCACAAAAGTGTCATCACATTTTACATGCTGTTTTGTAACTTGCTTTTCACCCTTACTTAATGTAACATGCACATCTTATTGTGACATTAAATATTCCTCTTCATCATTTTTAATAATGCAGTCGTATTCCATTGTGCAGGATGTACCATCATCTATTTACCTAATGCCTTGTTGCTGCCAGAAAGCTGCATTCTGAAATTTCCTCTTATTTTCCTTATTATTCAAGAGAGAAAAACCTCTAATTTTCTTCCATGGAAACTGGTTAGAGGAGCTTATTTTAATCAAAATATGCTCTGTCATGGTGCTACTCCGCAGTCCTTAACAGATTTGCTTTTTCCCAAACATCATTGATGTTTGGGAAAAAGTTGGAAGAAAATTCTCCTACCCTGCTTTACACTGAAGTATCTCCATTAGCACTGTTGTGACCATTTGTCTTTTTACATTTATTATATTCATTTAACAAATGATTATATATTGTCTGATAACGAGCCAGGCGCTGTTCTAAGGATACAAACACAAATGATCCATTTAGCTTGTAGCCTCCTGGGAATGGGGGCGCATCTCATCCTTATGCTCCTGTGTGCACCATGGTCTCCTCGGGCCCTGGATGGTGGCTGTAGGGCTGGGCTGGGGAAGATTCATAGCCGTGGGTTAACCCTGTGTTATGTGATGAGCAGATCCGCACCTGGCCAAGTTGGGCCTCCATGAATACAAGCACCACCACAACAGAGCCACTTCATAGATCGCATAAGAAGAGACAGCCTCACGGGACCCAGTTAGCTCCTTGCCATATTCATTGTTCAGTGGGAGCTGAAAGTAACGCTGGTAACCTGGTACCGACTACTTCATCCCACCAGGTGGCCTTTGGAAAGCCATCTGTCCCCTCGGGCGCTCAGTTTCCCCATCTGTAACATGTGAGGTGGCTAGAATAGATGGTCTCTGAGGGTCTTTCAGCCCCTGACGTGCCAGGACTCTGCACTGCACCCCCAGCCCCCAAGTCAGACGATGGGATTTCCAAACGCACGCCGCACTCCTCCTGCCACTGTGGTTCCCCCGGGAATGTCGTCTCCATTCCTGCGTTGTCTGTAACCTGCAGTGTTCTCTGTGCCTCAGGACTTCCGACGGCTCCTGAAGAAGGAAGAGAAGCCGATCTTGATGATGTTTTATGCTTCCTGTGAGTGACTTTCTCCTTTGGGTTCAAGTCAGACATTCAGACTCTGGGTGGGGCCGCTGGGGGCGCAAGGGGGACTGGGAACTAGTCCCGGGCCTCCACTTAGAACGCCCAGTCACGGTGCTCACACCGTCTCTCCGCCAGCACCTCTTTTCCTTTGTCTTTGCCTTTTCATCTGGCTCCGCCTCTCCTGTGGTCCACATCAGTTTTTCTCACACTGGCTTCCGCATCCTTCTGCCCTCTTCCCCCAGCAGCAACATGGGTCTCTGCTCCAGGTCCCTCCGCCTTCCCCGCCCTCTGCCTCCTGCGGGCCTGTGGCCCTTTGCTGGCAACCGTGTGCCCGGTGGAGCCGCACCTCGGCCCTGGCTCGCTCTCCTTGGCAGCTGCTGCTGACCGCCCGGAGCCTGGCCGGCCTCGGGGCGGCTGCACGTCCAGCTCTGGTTCCTGCAGAGCCACCTGGGAGGGCCAAGGGATCAGGACCAGGGAGAAAGGGGCCCACTGTTGGGGCTCAGTCTCTATATGAGGCAAGAGGTCGTGGGAACAGCAGTAGGATCATTGAGATGACGACCAGGAGACGTGGGTTCTGATTCCAGCTGTGCCACCCAGCAGGCTGGGTGACCTTGGTCAAGTCCTTCACTGCTGTGTGCCTCAGTTCCCATTTCTGTAAGGGAAGGAAGGGGTTGGATCAGTGCAGTGGCTTTCAAACTTTTTGACTGTATTTGTAGTATTAAACATATTTTACATTGCAGCCCAGTATATAAGTAAGCTGAAAAGTTTCACTAAACCATTCTTACCCTTACTATTTGCCGTCCACTCCACCAGATACAGAGCACGTTGATATTTTCTTTTTCATTGTTTTATTTAAACATTAATTGGTTTTTCCTACTACTTCGTAACCCTCTAATAAACAGTCAGCAAGTCATGGCCTGTGGGCCGGCTGCCTTTTTTGTAAGTTAATTTTTGTTGGAACACAGCCGCCTCTGCATTTGCATGTTGTCTGTGGCTGCTTTCAAGCTACACCCGTGGAGTAGAGTAGTTGACAGTATGTCCTCAAAGCCACAGATACTCCCCCATCTGGGCCACCTCTGAGGTCTAACTGGTCCCCCCCACAGACTGAAAAACCTCGGATTAGAGCCTGTGTGTGGCCTTAGAGCTCGATCTCTGTGAGCTACATGCGCCTTCAGGAAGCCAAAGGACTAAAGGCCGGAGCGAGGTGGGGGGTTGTATGTGATGGGAAGTGGGTGTGCCCAGGCAGGTCTGTGGCTCGAGTGGGTACCACAGGCTGTGGCACAGGGTTCTGTTTCCTCTTAAAAGCCTGCCTCCAATCCCCCTTCCTGAGAAGTTCTCCCAGCACAGGTTCCTCCCATCTCAACCCTGCTGACCATGCCTCCCCAGGCTGGATGCCCTTCTGTGGGTTCTGCCTGACTTGGGCCTGTGGCTTGTTCACTATGGCAACAGCCTCTCCCCAGCCCATGTTGATTGCTGGGTGCCCCCCACCCAGCCTCCCCCACCCCTCCCTGCCCCAGGGGTGTGCCTGCCTATGGAAAGAGGCCCTGGAGTCCCACTTCCTATTAGAGCCGGCTCTGCCCAGGCGGTCTGCTCTTTAACCCCGGGTCAGTCTCTCTATTAATATTCACTTGTTGGTTTCACCCCTTTTTGTTTCTCCTTGGAGGGATCTTACTACCTGCCCAGCTGTGAATTGCTTCAGGAATTATCCTGCCTGCGTAGTCCCTTGAGGACGGGCCTCCCTTCGTTTATCTTAGAACTCTTCAGGTCTCAACACGTTGGTTAAATGAGACTAAAACAGTGATGTCAGTATACAGTACGTGTCACAAGGCAGGGTCATGGTATAACCGTGCAGGTTTCAGCGTAACGACAGTAGGTAATCACGGGGAGAGGTCCACTAGCAATGTGCACCGAAGTGTGTGTGCCAGTCCCCCTGCCTCACCCCGACTCTCCAGGCTGTCAGGAAGGGCGACCATCCTCCTCATCACAGCAGGCAGAGCTGCGAGCAGGCTTATTATCTTTGTAGAATAGGAAGCTGGGGCAGAAGAAGCTAGGATCCTAGTAGGTGTCATAGAACAATGAGTAGTGGAGAGGGAGGGAGAAAACTCGGGGCTGTTAAGTTTACACTTGTGTGGGATCAGATTGGTTGGCCTCCTGGGTCCCAGGTATCCCCAGATTGTGTTGTTGCTGTTGTTTTTAATGAAACAAGCTTGTGCTTTTAGTCCAACGAAGCAGTCATGGCCTCATAATTCAGCTTATTCCTGGGAAACACCAATTCCCTAACTGGGAAGTCCTTTAGGATTCTTTGATCCTAACAGATCGAAGATTGGGATGAAGGAGCCTAAAGGCAGTGGAAGCCTTTAGTTGTGACAAATCTGGGTCCCAAGGACCTACGGATTATTCAGTGAATGTTCGTTGGCTGAATTAATGAGAAAATAAAAGGGCTGGTGCTCTCACTTTTGGGGTTTGAGAGTGATAATTAGTCTTCTGTCTTCCCCTTCCTCCCGAATGAATCAGTTGAAAGATAAACTCAAATAGGGATCACAGTACGAGCTCTATTTTTGGTAAAGCTCAAGTGGCAACTGGCTTGGCCCAGAGCTTCCTGTTACTCTTCATCTCTTCTTCCCCTCAATAACTTCTTCACCCGGTACTCCACCCATGGGGACAGCTGGCTGACTGACACTTGTTTAGGAGTCACGGGGGATACTGTTGTTGCAGGCTGTAGACCGGCAGAGCTGGGGGAGAGAGGCCAGGCAGTAAACTCCTGAGTGTGACCCAGTGGGTGTCCAACTTCCCCCATCTCATCAAGTCACTGACTAAAGCGGGGCGGGGGGGGGGGTGAAGGGCTTGATGTGTGCCCCCTTCATCCTCTCTCCTGGGGAGTGGAGTGACATCCTCATTCCCGGTGGAAGTGTCACCCCACCATGGACGGGGAGGCAGGCTCTCAGGCCTTGTGCTGGTAGAGGCCCCCCTGCTGGTGCCTAGTTCTGCCCGCCCTCCCAGGTGTTGGCTCTACCCTCAGCCTGCAGGGCAGGTGTTGTCTCCACCTTACAGATGGGGAGGCTGAGGCTCAGACCGCTTCCATTGCTAGCCCGGGGTCACACAGGCAGCAGTGGTCAAGGGGTGATGTACACCTGGGTCTCATTCTCCCCAGAGCTGAGCTCCTTCCTCTGCCGTGCGGCGTCCCATCCCTACCACGTGGCATCCACCTGGTGGAGCTTGGGCACCCCAGGGAGTTGGCATTGCTGTCTCTGGTTCCATTCTTCTCTCCGAATCCCCACAGAGGGAACAAGGCCCCCTGACAAGTGTCATATTCCTCCCTTCCAGTGCTTGTGGGGACCATGCTGTGGTGGCAGCTGCTGGGGAGAGGTGCCTCTTGTCTTCTGAGGGCAGATGCTATGGGATTGCGCTGCAGGCTGACCTCACAGCAGCTCCTGTGTCTCCTTGAGTCTGAGCCTGAACTAACAGCATGTACTTAAGCCGAGGCGTAATGCACTGATGTGTGTGTGTGTGTGTGTGTGTCCATCTGTTTGCCAGGCAGGAACGTCAAGGAGGGGGCTGTGGGCATTTTGAGAGTTCTATGTCAAAATATCCTGCATTGCATCTTGTCTAGTAGACTTGGTGCTGGGAGGTTCAGGTGGTCTCCGGGGAGTTTTGACCTGCTCACTGTTCTCCAGTGTCTGTATCTGGCCCAGTGGCTGAGAGCAGCTTTCTACCTGCGTTACTCTGCCCACAGCCTGCCAAGGCATTAGCTAAATGTGGGTTAGAGCTTGTTAGTCTGCTGCTGCGTGGCCCTGTCCCCACTGTGCCGTGTCGAGATGACATCCAGACTGACGTGGGTTCCAGGCAGCTTTGGTGTCTGTGGCCTTCAGAAGCATCTCAGAGCCTGTTTTGCAGCAGGGCGGCTGTCAGAAAGAGTAACAGCCTTGTGTGTCAGAATTCCTCCTGTCTGAGGAAACTGGGGCTCGTGTCCTGCGGTGTCGGTGCCCATGTGTGGCTTGTTCTGGTTGAAGGGAAGGGGTGGGTTTAAATCAGAGTCTCTCTGAAGTAGGAGTGGGTGTTTGGGGCCTGGCTCTCTTGGCCCTGAGCCCCCCAAATTTGGAGGTTTCACCACCCAGGAGAGGAGTGTGACCGTGGTGGACCAGAGAGGGTTGAGTCAAAGACATCACAGACTTCCCCAGTGTCAGTGCTGGAAGGGGCCTGAGGCCATCTGGTCCAACACCCCTCATTTGCCGGAAGGGGCAGCAGCCCAAAGAGGTGACCTGTCGGGGCCATCCAGCAGGTCGAAGGAAGATGAGAACTTGAGTGTCTGATTCTGGCCAGCGCTCGGCTGCCTCTAGCCATGGTGTGATTCATTGTTAATGAAGGAAAAGAGGCAGAAAATCCTCAAAGCCGTTGTTATGTATGGATGCACATTTTTCCTCCTGATAGCGTTCGCTTCAGGTTCATCTGCAGGCCCTGGCTGCACAGCGAGGGGAGGCTTTTAGTTGCGCACAAAGGGGGTGCTTTCCTGGCACCTGCTCCGGCTCCCTGAATTCCCGTTGAACTCATCCTCAGCTCTAAATTATTCAGTGCTTTGCCCTCCCCCAGCTGCGTCACATTTGCTTGTCAGTCCCGCGTTTATTGAGTGACTGCTGGGCTGGGGTTGTCAGCTCTTGGGGGTCAGGGGCCTCTGCCTCTGGCCCCATGTGCTCCCAGAGCCTGGGGCAGTCCTGGCTTCTGGAGGTGGGATAAGTGCTTGTTGGTGGAGGTTGGCCTGAGGGGAGAGAGGGTGGAGCATGGGGCCAGTTGTAACCGTTTGGTTTTTCTCCTGCCGGTGACTAGGGTGCAGCGTGTGCAAGAGGATAATGCCGCATTTCCAGAAGGCTGCGACCCAGCTGCGGGGCCAGTTCGTAAGTGAGGCGCCATGGGCCAGGCGGGGCTGCCTGCCAGCTCCCTACTTCTCCCTCTCTCCCTGCGAGATGGCGGAGGACGGGTGCAGGGCGAGGGGAGAGGGCAGGTTTTGAAATCACGGGAAGGACTTATTCTATTACTGCTGCCCCTGCTGCCCCAGGCGTGTGGTTCAGAGACCTGTCCTCAGTGGATGCTGAGAACTGGCCAGAATTGCTGGAACCAGGAGAATTTGGCGCCTGTCAAAGACCAGTAATGAAATAACCAGGAAACCAGCAAAGCACGTTCAGTGTCGCTGAGAGGCCAGGGGCCAACAGCAGACCGTCAGGGGCCTAGAATGACGGGGGCTGGGCTCCAAAGCAGGCCGAGGCTCTCTCGGTGCTCGGGAAGCCCAGTGGCAAAGAGAGGGGGGCACAGTGACACCAAGGTGGGCCCAAAGCACAAGAGGGTCCATGAGGCAGCCTCCTGCCCAGGCTTGCGGGGCTCTGTGGTTCCTGTGGGGCAGGAAGAACGTTGGAACCACAGCGGGGAGAGGCGGTGGGGAGCTGGAAACCTGAGCCCACGGGTTCTCGGAAGGAGAGTGTGCTGGGGAGCAGGCGGGAGACAGGGTTGTCTCAGGGATGCCCACCTTTAGGAGACAGGAGGGGAAGGGGAGCCACTGAGGAAACGGGCCTTCAGAGAAGTAGGAGCAACCGGGATGGTCAGTGAGGGAGGAGGGGAGGCCAGGGCAGTCAGACCTCACCCAGGGCTGAGCCTCAGTCGCTGACGGGCCTGGTCGTCTCTGTGTGTCCTTCACCTTGCCAGGCTTGTCTCTTCTGTGCCATAGGTCTGTCCATTTTTGCACTTACCCCGAGCCACAGAGGTTTGGGGGTTTTTGTGTCGTTAGTTTTGGGTGTTTGTTCTTTTTTTTTCTTCTTGGTGGCAACAGAAAAATAACTGCTAGCTCCTCTGAGAGCATGGCAAAATCCATATGCCTTTCATGAAAGGTCATCAGGTGCCATCTCAGTGGGGTGGGCCAGAGTCCCACCAAGGGAGTCCTGAGATCTTAAAACTGCACCATGATCTTTATGGATCAAACTAAGTTGATTAGTTCAGAGTCAATTAAAAAAGGTTTAAAGGGCAGCCCCTGAGCACCGTGACAGCTAGCAGCTGGCCCCAGGACTGGGTTGCAAAGAACCAGGTGCTTTCTCTTTTGACCTCATTTCTGGGGAGACACCAATGTCCTGCTTGTTTCTCACTAATAAACTTTTAGCAACTTGCCTGGAGACGTTTGGCCCCGGGGCACACATATATCACTCTGGCGAAGTTTCACTTCACATTTTGTGGCCTCAATAGATACCATATTTTAAGATTATTTCGCCTGGAGAAGAGACTTAATTACCCACAGAGTTCTTTCTGCTGCACCCGTATACACTTAGACAGACGTTCAGCTCACCCTCCGAACTCTGTAGTGCAGTGGAGGGTAAAGAAGTCCAACCCCATTCAGATGACAAATAAGCTGGCCAGCTCCGTCAAAGCAGGTGAGGTCTTGGTGCCAGTCTCGTGCACTTTCTGGAAGATTCTCAGCCAATGCTGCCTCTCCCTGCCGAACTCAGCATTCCTCCAGGCCCCTCCTGTGCTCCCCCAGAGCCTGTCCCTGCCTTGCATGGTCGTGTCTGCTCATCTTTGCTTCTGTTCTGGATCGCTTTGCCCACCAGTTGCTACTAATTATAATAAGGTTTTCTCACTGAGATGTGAGTTCCTGAGCATTTCTTCAGCACAGAGCACAGGCCAAGCTCAGAGGAGGTGCTCAACACATGCTGATGAATGAATGAATGAGCATCTGGCTTGCTGGATACATTTTATTTTAAGCTCTATATTTACATTAAAAGCGATATTCTCCTTTTTGAAAGGAATTCAGAGCATCGGTTCCTAAGGACAGAGGCAAAGTGGGAAGGATGTTTGTGGGACAAGGGCCCTGGGTTCTTTTCTGGCCCTGGGTTCACAATAGGCTCACTTGCAAGGTTAGCCCTGAAGATTACTTGTTAAGGGTACCTGCTTCCAAAAATGGAAAAAAAAAAAACACCCAGTACCTGCTTCTCCTGCTTGGGCCCAGGTCAAGAAATAGAAAAAGGTGACCCTCCCAGTTCCCTAGACAACGTTATAGAAAAGTCAGTGGGATTGTTCAGGTACCCAATGAGGCTGGCCGATTCAAGCCCAGCTTTGGCCAGGTGTTAGTTACCTCTGTGTTATGTGAACTCATCCGTTACTTTGCTTCTGTATTTTCTTACTTGGGGTTTGTTTTGTTCTGCTTTCCCGTTAGTTTCTTAGGAAAGCACCTTTTGAAAAGTTCTCACCCTTTCCCAGCTCCATAAAGGAGGAAGGGTCCGAGCCACCGGGACCATCACCTACTTCAGGAGGCCTCTAGAGGCCAGGGCTCATGGTGTAGCCACAGCTTCCCAGGAACGGGGCAGCCAGAGGTGTGGATTCCTTTTTGTCCTTGCACACGGGGCAGAGATGGGCTGCTGGTCCCCTGAAATCAAAAGCTTGCTCCTCACCACCCTGCTGAAATCCAGCTGGGTTAGCACCTCCTGTTTCCTCTTCATCTCTGTCATCTTTGGGCCCTTTTTGGCTGGCCGTGTCTGTGGCAGGGGTTAGAAACCTTCCTCCTCTACAGATTTCTTGGGAGGTGTCCAACCTAATGATGTCATTAAGTTGGAAGCGAGGCTGGGTCAGGGATGCACAGCCTTTGCCATTTTCCAGACTCAGATCTGCCTCTTTTTTTTTGCTGTCACTGACGGCTGGTGAGTCATCGGCATCTGTCCCACCTACTCCTGCTAATGGACATCCTCGTCAGCAGCCACTCCCCGTCTCAGAGCAGAGCCCATCCTTGTCTGTCTCCTCTTCCCAGCCTTGCCAGTTATTGATGTTCACACTGAGTCTTTTGTTAACCTTGGCCATGATGGGCCATCTGGGTGTAAACAGTGAAATGTGTCGGTCTTGGTGACAGATGTGTGCAGATCAGACTGTGGTGCTGGCTGTTACTAACCACTGGGAGATCTTGGGCAAGTTGCCTTGGAGCCTTTACTTCCCCCATCCTTAAAATGAGGATGATAACACCAACCCTGCCCACCTCACTGGGCTGTTGGATGCGTGAATGGGCTGGTGCGTGGAGACAGCTCTATAGCCTGCAGACACTTCACGGGTACAGATGACTGACACCTCCACGCGGCTCCCACTGCTCTGTGCTTACTGTTCCTTCCACTCACCGAACGGGGTGCTGCCAAGGGTCTGCTTTACACCCTCCTTCCTTTATTATTAACACATTGGAACAAGGGCCTGGCCCTGTACTCTCCTTGTCTCCTATGGACTGTCCCTCAGTGATTTTTATCTACATCTGTAGCTCAACAAAATGTAGCTCCATGGAGCCTGAGTCTCTAAGCTCCAGTACCACGTGGCAGACTGCTTGCTTCCCATCTTGGGCTGCATTCTTCTCCCTGGGTCCCAGATGCAGGATGTCTAAAATAAAATTCAGTGTCTTTCCATCGGGCAGGTGGCCAGCTTTCCTTCACGGCTCCTCCCGAGCGCCGCAGGCTCCTCTGCCAATGTGCCTTTTTGCCAGGCCATTGTCATCCACCTGTCCCCCTCACGTGCTCCATCCTCTCCCTGCCCACCAGCCCAGGTCAGACCCTGGTGAGCCCATACAGGGTGGTTGCCAAAGACTGCCGACTTGTCTCCCTGACCTGTGACTTTCCCCTTACAACCCCCGATAGCTCTCCGGCACTTCCTGAATAAAGTCCTGGTTTCTTAGACCTTAAAGCCTGGTCCACAGCGACCTCAGTGAACTCCCCCTACTCCCTTCTATGTGTCCTACAGTTAAGCCAACATGGTCTCGGTTCTTGAGCCACGTCTTGTTTTGTCTTGTCTCCATTTTCTCTTCCTGAAACGTCTGTGGAAATCTTACCCTCCTTGACCACTAGCTCACACGCTCCTGCTTTGTGGAGTTTCCTTGATGGTTCCTGTCACAGCATGGGCTGGACACGAGGAAGATGATGTTGTGTCAGCCGACTGGCCCCAAGCCCACATGGCTCGGTGTCAGGCACGGTGACCCTAACTTCTCCTTAGGTTGAGACCAGTTTTGCCTCATTTGGATTCACAGACTCCAAAAAGTGTTTGTAAGTAGTCGTTCAAAAAACAGTTATCTCATTAACTAATAAATGACCCCAAAGTAGTCAGAAGTGCTACAGAAACTCAGAGAATTAAGAGTTCATCCCAAGCAAAGGTGGTTTAGAAAGGCCACCTAGGGGACTGGGATGTGATTTGCCTTAAAAGATGGATGAGTCTTCGGTGGTAGCCGAGAGAGGGGGAGTGGGCAACATGGGCAAAGGGGGTAGAATACTCGAAGTCAGGGCCAGGAGAATACAGCATGTGTTCTGGGAGCGTGAGCACATCTGCAGAGCTTCTTAGTGGTATTAGTGAAGACGGCTAACAGATTTTGAGTGTTGTCGATACTTGTACCATCTCATTTAGTCTTCACAGCAACCAGAGGAGGGGCTGCAGATGCGGAGACTGGGGCACAGAGGTAACTGTGACTTGCTCAAGGAAAACATCTACTGAGAGAGGAGTTAGGATTTAGACCCAGCATCCTAACCCCTGAGCCCAGGCTCCTAGCCACTGTGGTATATTCCCATCTGCAAGGGGCCCCAGACGGCAAACAGTCCAACTTCCTCTCTGTGCAGAAATCTCAGACTGTCTCATTCCTGGGAGAATTAAAAACCTAGACCCTAGCAGGTGCACAATTAAGGCTTTTGTAGGAAAGAAGAGTTAAAAAACAAGGCAGGGACCATGTGGTCTTTGAGTGTGGAGTTAGACTTTAGCCTGCATTCAGTGGAGTTGAAAGGTTTTGCACCGGGAAGTGATGTAATGAAAGAGGAGGATGTGGAAGATTAACCTTGTGGTGAATGTGCACTGACACTGGGGAGACCAATTAGACATTAAAAAAGAACTCTAAAGTAGACAGTTATTACTGGAACAGGCTGCTGAATCAGTCTGGGGAAGTGAACAGACGGGCTTTTAGAGTGTTCCAGGGCTTCTAGTAAGTTCTGTCTCAGGCTTATTTTCCCTGTATTCCTTGTAGCATCCCACAAGGGGGCGGGAGGAAAAAAAAACAGATTTAGCAAGCATTTATTGTGTGTTTGCTGTATGCCAGGCACTGTGCTAGGTACTTAAAATGGTTCATAAGATAACGTTTAGATGCCTCTAGAGATGGAGCTGCCAGAGGCACAGGTAGCTCCCATCACCCAGGATTTGGTAGGAAATAAAGAACTTGAGCACCAGTTTTGTGCTAAAACCTCTGACTTGGGTCATCCCATTCAGTTCTCTCAAGAGCCCTGTGATAGTCTCCTCACCCACATCTTCCAAACAGGGAACCTCAGGGAGGGTGAGAGACTTGTCCAAGGTCACGCGACTGCCAAGTGGAAACAGTCCTCTGAATCAAGTTCATTGTCCACTGAGACTGCTCTTTCCCGTTTTCTCTCCCTGTACCTCCTTACGTATTATTCAGCAAAATTCCGCTTCCTGGTTTCTTCTGTCTGCCTTTGTAACTGCTGCTGACTTTTTTGAACTTCCTCTGCCTGCCCCTCTATGCCACCCGGCGTTGTGGAACAGCCCTCTTACATCTGGCCACACTGTGTTCTCTCGTGAGAACAGATTCAAAGTCCTTTGTCCAGGCACCTGATCCTGCCATACAGAAAAAAGTTCCTGCTTCAGGAAAGGAGTTCTAGGGGACTCATTCTGGGTTGTTCTCAGTACATAGGCTTGTCATCAGTAATACAAGCTACTACAGTTTTCCTTTCCCATTCAGGGGTGTTGGATATGTGGACCCCTGCCACCAGAACATGTTCAGACTTCAGAGATGATGCTTAAATGATGCTGTAGGTGATGGTCACCCACAGGAGGCCTAACAGGGTTTGGAGGGAGGAGAGTTAGGCAGGTGGATGGTCATGAGAACCGTGCAACCTCCTTGGCCACATTAACTGTGAGGTCTGAGAATGTTGCACATGAAGCCAGGGCGGACAGACTGAGGTATCCAGGAAGGTGTCCAAGGGTGCCTTAGAGTGGCAGAGTGGCTCAGTGGTGATTCTATAACTTGGGAGAAGAGTACAACCTTAGTTGACATGGGCAGAGAAAAGGCATAATATGTACTTGGGTGGCAGTGAACCCACTCTAGGACCTGGTTGACCTTGGTAACAAGGCCAGGTTTCTTCTTCAACCCTCAGAACTTCGTTTTGCTCTGGGATGGTTTTTCCCACAGGGCAGGCAGGAGGGAATGCCTGTATGGGGGGCAGCCCTCGGGCCCAGATGACTGCTTCTTCCAGAGCACGCGGGCATCGTTCCCAGCTGGCTTGGCTATCCTTGATCCCCTGCTGCCCTGGGCTGTGCGTCAGACTGTGAGGCTTTGTCCCCATCATCTGTTTCTGGTGGGACGGCTGGGCAGGCATGGACAAGGTGAGGGCGTCTGTGGGCGGAAAGTGGACAGGTCTGTTCTCCCTTTGCTCCCAGGTGCTGGCCGGAATGAATGTCTACTCCTCAGAATTTGAAAACATCAAGGAGGAGTACAGTGTGCGCGGCTACCCCACCATCTGCTATTTCGAGTAAGTCCCCTGCTTCCCTGCTGACGCTCGCTCCCCTCCATGATGGCGTTTGCCTCCCTGGCTGAGCCCACGGTGTCTCCTCATGTTTCACAGGAAAGGACGGTTTCTGTTCCAGTACGACAGCTATGGGTCCACAGCTGAGGACATTGTGGAGTGGCTGAAGAAGTAAGTTGGCGTTTGCCTTGGTGGGGCGGGGGAGGGTACCCAGAGGGGGAGGGGCATCTGCCGGGCCCCAGGGTGTCCCTGGGCACAGGGCTCCGTCTGGTGGTTGGGAAGAGAATGAGGAAAGAAAGGACCATTGTGTGCTGCCCACGCAACTGTCTATGGGCTGCATCTAGGTGAGGGTGGGGATCTGTGCGTGCAGAATGTGCGAGTCGGGAGGATTTTGTGTGACTGGCCGTGACGACTGCATTTCAGATGGGTTTCTTCCCCTTAGTCTACCTGATGGCTAGAAGTATTTCTCACCCAGGACGGCAGGTTTGAGACAGGTTCCGCTGCACGTCTCTCTGAAAATAGAGTTGTCAGTCAGGCACTCGTTTCAAACATAACACTTTGTATTATGTGCCATGAAGCTAAGAAGTGTCCTCATGCCTTAGATTTGCGGACTGCTTTGCTGTTCACCACGCAGCCCCGCGGAGCTGCTTCATAGCAACCTGTGGTCCTGCTTATAATGTGATTAGATCCTTATAACCCAAACCGCCCGTGCACCTGGAGTCCCCCGCCCCCCATGCTAGGTGTGTGACTTTTGCGTGACGCTTGGACCCTGACTGGTGTGTTGGATGGTGAGTCTGTCTCCCCAGCACCTTCTCCGTGGCCGGAGCTCTCCTGAAGCCCACCCCAGAACACTCACCTGCTCTGGGCTCTGCCTGTCACTGGCCTGGCACTTACCAGTCACTGCCAGTGTGTGGTTATTTGTGCACGGTGCTTAGAATAAGAACAGCATTTTGGAGCATTTTGGGAGCTTCACTTTGTGGCTGACCCTGTTCTAAGCACCTTATGTCTCATGGAATCCTCAGGACAGCCCCATAAGGAAGATATTATTATGACCCTTATTTCCTGAATGAGGTAACTGAGCAGAGAGATGGAGTAGCTCGTCCAAGCTCCTGCAGTGCCAAGCAGAAGGGCTGGGGTCGGCCCCCGGCAGCAGCTCCCCCGCGTTCTGGCCAGAGCCTCTGCCCTTTCCCCAGCTGCCAGCACGGTGGCTGTTTATTGACATCGTTACCGCAGGGGCACAGGGTTAAAGGATTAGTTATCCAAAGCAATGAGGTTGAAAATGTGTATTTTCAGAATGGGAAAGGAAGATAAATTTTGTACTAAAAAAAAAAAAAAAAATTACCCCCAAACCCACAACAAACTGTTTGATTCTGAAGGTTGAAACTCTCAATCTTCTGTTCCGTGGGTTCCCGGGGGCCCAGGAGATAAAACACCGTGGCAGAACCATGTTTGCATGGTGTCCTTTATTTCTTGGAAGCATTTTCACATCTCTGTCTCCATCTATTACCTCATTTCCAGCCCCTGCCCAGGAAGGCAGCTCCCCATTACCCTGTAGTCATTGTCTTAACCTGGGCCTTCACACCCCTGTTTTCATTTTTCACTTGATAATAAGCATGTCCTCTCCTCCAGCCAGACATATCTCGCTCTGCTTTGGGAGAAGGTTTCAACAAATGGCAGTCTCATTTGTCACCAGAGCATAAAATCTGCTTCCCTCCCCCTTCTGTAACCTTTTCTGGCTTCAAAATACACTCGTATCTTCTTGGAAGGATAATGTTTATTATTTTTTTTAGAAAGTGTTCAGAATTGCTTGCTAGCCCTGGACCAGGGGAGCACGTCAGTGGCTTTTCTGAGACGGGGTATTATCTCCCCGCTGGACTCTGCCACTCCGTCCCCCACCCCACCCAGGCCCACCGCAGCTCCTCCACCAGACCCTGTCCCGGGCCCCACTCCTATCCCCAGGGCTGCCTCCTGATCCCTGTCCTGGACTGGCCCTCCCCACTTCCCACCTCTGCCTTCCTCTCCTCACCCCCATGGGCAGGAGATCTTGTTAACAGCTGTTGGTTCACCCTGGGTCTCCAGTCGGCTGAGGTTGGTGGGGTAACTCCGGGGAAGGGAAGACAGCATCCGGGTCCCGCTGGGTAGCAACTCCGGAGCCGCCCAACCACCTGTGGTCCCTGTGCTGGAGGTGCACACATGGGGGCAGCTTCTCCAAAGGCATGACCATAGTGCACTCCCCCAGCGCAGCCGAGGGCAGGGAGGACCCCCAGTGAGCTGCCTCAGCAAGATCCAGCGATGTCACTGTGCTGCCAGCCAGCTTCATTTTTTAAAAGTCTTTTCTGATTTTAAGGCTATCAGTGAGCTATATCATTACTGAAAAGCGTAAATATTTAAACAAGGGGAAAAGTGGCCCCCTTACTCCACTACCCAAGGATAATGTGTGGTGATATTTGGCAAATTTCCTTCTAGATTCCCCCCAACATATACCCAGCTGTGTGCGTGCGTGTGTGTGTGTGTGTGTGTGTGTGTGTGTGTGTGTGTGTGTTCCTGGTGCCAGGTGTTTTAAGTCTTCACCAGGTTTCCACCAAATCCTGGTGGGTGGCTAGCAGTGATCCTACCTTTCCTGCTGCCCTGCACTTCTTCCTTGGGCCTCTCCATTGGCTGCTCATGGCTTATGGTCACCAAATGTAGAAGGATGAGGGTGGATCCAGCCTTGCTAATTCTCTAGATCAGGGGTCCCCAACTCCCGGGCTGTGGATCGGTAGTGGTCCACGGCCTGTTAGGAACCGGGCCACACAGCAGGAGGTGAGCGGCGGGCCAGCGAGCGAAGCTTCATCTGGGGCTCCCCATCGCTTGCGTTACTGCCTGAACCATCCCCCACCCCCACCCCACCCCCATCGTGGAAAAATTGTCTTCCACAAAACCGCTCCCTGGTGCCAAAAAGGTTGGGGCCGCTGCTCTAGATGACTTTCAGAAGCCCAGGAGAGAAGAGCCAAATCCTGCCGTCTGACATGTGACTGGCGAGTGGGCCAGGCAGGGCATCCCTGGTGTCGGAGTGCCCCAGGGCTCTGGGGTAGATGCGATGATCCTGGCAGTGTGCCCCTTTGTGCTTCTGGCAGCTGCGTTTCTTATTCCACTCTCTGCAGATTTCCTGCTACTCCGTTGGGCTTGGCAGGTAGAGGGTGCAGAAGTGGCAATCCATTTTGACCTAGCTACCTGTTTCTGCCTGTGTATTTTTGTACTAACCAGAAGTGGACTGAAAACAAGCACAAAGCATTCTTGACTTGTCATATTTTGAGTTGCATCTTCTTATCAATGGCATGTGCACCTCCCTCAGGCAAGGACGTGCTTTGTGTGAACTTCCCAGTCCTGGAGAACCTGCAGAAGTCAGAGTTGCAGGATTGGAAGGGAACGTGAAAGTCAGCGAATCTGCCCCCAGCAATTCCCTTTCAGTGTCGTGTTACCACTAGGACAGATGTAGTTCCTCCGTCCCGCTTAAACACCTCAGAGGTCAGGGCCTCGACTCATTTTGAGGGTGTCCACTCATGTTTGAATGATTCTTATTGAGGTTATGAATGATATCTAGGAACATTTGGGTAGGACTTCGTACATTCACGTCCATTATCTGTCTAGATGTACCTACAAGGCAGATGAAGAAGGGCCTACAAATATACTGCCTTGTAGATGTTTTAAGTCAGGCTGGTTGCCTCAGCCCCTAGAGCCGGAAGGTGGAGGAAACAGGACTCAAAACCAGGTCTTCTGACTCCCAGTCCGGCTCTTTCTCTCTTATCTGTTGTAGATAGAACATTCTTAGTTCTGTTGAGCTAAAGTTTCTTTCTCTGGAGCTTCCACTTGGTGTTGGTTCTCCTTTATGGAGCCATAGAAAATAAATCTTAGTTTCTCTTCCCGGTGCAGTCTGAAATGTTCGAAGACAACTATTGTGTTCCCCATGTCTCCTCTTCTCCTGGTTAGACACCTCCAGTTCCTTCAACTTTTCTTCTCTCATTCCCTTGTTGATTCAAAAAGAGTTTATTTGGTATCTGCTTTGTGTTAGGCGTAGGAGGTAGAGAGATAATCTAGAGGGAGCCCCATTCTTTAAGGAGAGAGACAGTAAAAAGCATAGTTCATAGTGCCTCTTACTGCTGTGCCCAGCTCTGCAGGCCTCTCCAGAAAGCAAACTTCCTGCTGTCCACTGAGTGAGAGAGGGGCACCCACCTGGCTGCTGGGGAGATGGACAGGATCTGAGGGCCTCCCATTCAGCCCCAGGCCACAGCCTTGCTTTAAGGGGGTCCTCCTGGTCCTTCGGAGCCTTTGCATATTAGGGTGGTTCTTGGGCCCCTGCCCCCTCTGAGCACCCAGCACCTCAAGTTTCCACCCTCTAAGGAAGGCAGAAGTTTTTTGCTAAGTCGGTTTTCTAGCTTCTAAATTTGCACTGACCTCTTTTTCTCTCTTTGCTGCTGTCTTCCTGTTCTTTTTGCTCTTGTGGGTTCATACTTTTTTTTTTTTAACTCTTGTACTGTCACTTTAGTGGTTTTGGAGTATGTCCTCCATGTTTAACTAGAAATTTCTCAGGTACTTTCATATCTTGTACTTCTGCTGAGGCATGGCTTCACCATTCTGGGTGTATAATCGTGCTGGATTTTTAAAAATTATTTTAATTTTAGAATAGATTCCTTTCACATAATTAAAATAATTTTTTAAAAGATACTTAAAAATTATACATTGAAGGTTTCCTTTTATCTGGTTCCTCCATCCTATTCTCCCTCCTACCCCTTAGAGGTAACAACTTTAATTAGTCCTTATGCAGATAACACGCAAACATGAATAAGTATTTTTTATCTCTCTCTATTTTATGCAGAAGTTAGCACATTATGGCCTGTTGTGTATATCCCAGCAGTCTACCCACATCAGAGTGTAGGGGAGCTTCTTTGTCCTCCTTTACCACGCTCAGCCCTCCATCTTGCAGAAGGACTGCAGTTTACCTACCAAGGGACACTGGGTTCTTCTAGTCTTTGCTATGACAAATCATCTACAATGAATACCTTGGAATGTACGTAATTTTGCATGTGTCCAGGTGTATTGGAAAGATAGATTCCCTGAAGTGGAGTTGGTGATGTTTTCAGGGATTGGTGTTTTGAGCCCAGGTTTTGGAACCTAGGTTTCTTGGTGTTGGTCTGGGACTGTTGTCTGGCTGGTGACTCGTTCTAAAGCTTCCTTTTACCATCAGCGCTACCTGCCATTGGATGTGCATGGGCTCAGAGTGGTTTGCCCTCTCCCTGCCACTTCCCATTGCTTCACACCAGGGTGGCTGAAGCCACCGGTGGGGCCTCGTCCAAAGCACCGGAGAGGGCTTCTGAAGGTGCCGTCAGACCCAGGCTCTGCCGTAGGGTGGGGCTGGCAGGTTCCACCGTGTCAGCTGAGTGGGAGGGCTGCAGATTCCATCGCGTGGGCAGCATTGGTCTCACGAATTCTCAGCCCTGGCTGCTGGAGCTTTACACTTCTTTTCTACTGTAAGCTCTCAAAGGCAGGAAACAGTGGTTGTCTTTTCACATTTATCATCCTAAAGCGTTTTTTCAAAGTAGCGATTAAGGTGCTCTGGCAAAGGTGTTCATAAAGCATCAGGGAGTTTGTGTCACTAGCAGCCTTATCCTCAACTTTGGAGCAAGAGAGGGTGGCTGTGAGCCTCCCCCGTCACAACAGCTGGTGACATGGATGTCAGCACATGGCTGTCCCAGGTGGAGGCAGGCTCCAGGGAGGTTAAGCACCAGCCCGAGGTTTTGCAGCTCGTGGTGGCAGAGCGCGGATTTGGACTGACTTCTGAGCCTGGCCCTTTCTGCTCCAGCATTCTGCCTCTGGAGAACCAGATAACTTTGTTCCAGTCTCTAGGAAGGGTTCGTGATGTAGCCTGGATGCTGTCATAGTTGGGGTGCCTTGTTCCCCTGGGCCCCACCCTTCCTCATTACGACCCTCCTCCCACCCTGGTCGGTGAACGCCCTGCACCCGCCTCCCCCGCCCCCAGCCCTTCCCCGGTATTTGGTCTTTCTCAGACACCTGGCCTCTGCCTTTCCTCCTCACCACCACCCCTCCCCTCTAACTCCCTCTCCCCACTCCCCGCCCTGTGGGCACCAGGCAGCACAACAGTTAACCTTGCCAAAGGTCACTCTTTGCTGTTGCTGTTTATTCTTGCCAGTTGGCTGAGAGCTTGAAAGAGCTTGAGATGCTAACGAACGCCCCCGATTCTAGGGAGGAAGTGAGGTTTCTTGATCTGCCCAGAGGGCTGCAGCTGAAGCGACTGTTTGCCACAGGCTATCAGCTGAGCACCTCTGGGCTCTGAGGGGACGGTGGAGGTGGGCAGGGCCGAGGAGACCTGCTCCGCTCCTCCGGGGGGTCGTGGTGCGCCCCTGAAGCAGGCCGTGCGAGCCGCTGGGGGTAAGGGCTGCGCGGGCCCCCGCGCGTGCTCTGAGCTCTGCCTGTTTTTGGTCTTCCAGTCCACAGCCGCCACAGCCCCAGGTCCCCGAGACTCCCTGGGCAGATGAGGGCGGCTCCGTTTATCACCTGACCGATGAAGACTTTGACCAGTTTGTGAAGGAACACTCCTCTGTGCTCGTCCTGTTCCATGCCCCATGTGAGTGGAACCTTGCTCCTCTCTGCCACCGCCTCCCTCCCTCGGCCGCTGCAGGGCGGGCGCCGCTCTGAGCCTTTAGATATTACCTAGGACGGCAGTCATCCCTCAGCTTACAGGTGGGGAAACTGAGGCCCCAAGAGGGCCCGAATCTTGCACAGTAGTTGCAAGGGCACAGTGAGGCCAGGGCTGGAGCCTCAGACCCCGCAGCGTCTAGAACAGCTGCTTTCTGCTTCAGCTGGCGTCCGTCACAGCCTGAAGCAGCCTTTGTGCATCAAGGAAGGAAAACGTGAATGCTGTAAAATGTGTTGGCCGTATTGGCTGAAAAGCCCTGTAGCTCGGGAGTTTTCTAGGCCAGTGTCCTCCCTGTTCCCGTGGAGAATGGAAAATTGATTGTAATTCGTTTCTCAGAGGGAGAAGGCTGCTTCTGGAAAGGTGAGCAAGGGGATGACAGCCCCTGGGCACAGAGTTCCAGGGAGCAGCTCCTGGGAAAGGTGGGCCCATCCTGATGGGTGAAGAAGGTGGGTCCCCAGCACCCTGGGACAGAGTGCATGTGTGTGGGGTGCTCCTCTCTCATAGCTTCTTGCCAGCTCTTGGGCCCAGTGATGGTGGGTAAGAGGAAAAAAAAAAGCAAAAAGAACTACTTCATGGATCAGTGTCATAATTGCCCAGTCCACAGAGGCATCTCTAGTGAGAGAATACTTTATTAATCATCTTTGTCATAGAGACCCTTACGCTATTCATTGTGTATTGCCTTACGGTGGCCAAGTGGCTGCCCGCAGGGTCATCTCCTTTTATCTTACCCACAGTGCTGCAAAGCGAGCATGATTAGCCCCACTATACAGACAAGGAGACTATTGCACGGAGAAATGGCACTGCTCTGTGAGTCCTGCACTCCTGAGCCCTGGCCTTCCCGTCTTCCGCTTCCCCTGTAGTATCACATGGGTTTGGTTAATCAGGAATTGTTCATATACAGACCACTACTGGGGATTTCCCCAAGTCCTCCTTTCTTATAAGTGCCAAATTCTTAAGAGAATCCAAAGGAAAATTATTTTTGGCCTTTCTTCTTCTGACTATCTAGAAAAACGACTGCAGAAAACCTAAAAAAACCCCCAAAACACGAAATTTCAAAGGGCCTCCTTATTAGGGGCAATGACACAGAGGGCCTTAGGAGCACATCACGCCCAGCCCTGCAAGGGCTCAGTGAGGGCATCCCTGTGGTTGAAGGTACCTGATGAATGCCCGCCAGGCAGCACTGCAGTGCTCTCCCCGCTGAGGTGTGCTCTCCCGGCCAGTCTCAGCGTTGCTGATGGAAGCGCAGGGAGTCATGCTGCATCCAGAGCTGAACTCACCCTACCTGCGTCCCTGTCCCAGCAATAGAAGCAGATACCAGCTCACTGTTTTCAGTTCCCGCCTGGGAACTTCCCCCCCTGTGTGTCAGTGCTTCCAGTCTGTGTTGAGAGAGCCGCCTGGCTCCTGGAAGAGCGCAGAGTGGTTTGAGCAGTGCTTTGTGGTTTATGCATCACAGCGTGGAGAGTGCGTATCCCCGTTGATGAATCCTAACAGCATGTACCTGATAGATTGGAATTGTTTAATAATTGTTTATTAAGCCCTTTCTTTATAGAACCCCGGTTGCAGACCCGCAAAAATTTTGGTCTGTGTTCTTTCTTGTACTCTTAGGTTGTAAGCAATCCATTGTAGTACCTGATGCTTGCAGGGTCTGGACCCCAGAGCCTGGCTATAGAGTTCTTCCCTGCCCCCTCCCCTTATAATGCACCCTCCTCACTCTCTGAACCAGAATGATCATCACTCCCCCAATCCAAGTCACCTATGCGTATAGAGTAAGGGCTTAATGAATGAGAAAACGAACAAATGAGGTTGTTGAGAGCTAAATTAGAGAATGAGAACTAGAAACCAGATAGCAGCTTTTGTTTTCCCCATTAGTCTTTGTTACTGAGCGCACTACCCTTGTTGAGAGGGTTCCGATTCAAATTTAGGAAATGGAAATATCTGAGGCTTCTATTGGTGGGTGTCTGCCTGTTAGGGACCCTGCACTCTCTGATGAGGTGTCTGTCGGCCCCCCGGCTTTGCCTGTGTGTGTGTGTGTGTGTGTGTGTGTGTGTGTGTGTGTGTGTGTGTGTATTTCTGCTGGACTGGCAGAGTGAGAGGGATCAGGGCAAAAGCCCGAAGTGAAGCTCCCTGAAGAACTGCCTGTTTAAATTCCCATCCGATGGGAGTGGCTTTGCATTAAATAATCTCTCTACACAGTCCTCCTCCTTTATCTGGGAGTGTGGGCTTTAG
Organism: Phocoena sinus; assembly: GCF_008692025.1. Taxonomy (NCBI): domain Eukaryota; kingdom Metazoa; phylum Chordata; class Mammalia; order Artiodactyla; family Phocoenidae; genus Phocoena; species Phocoena sinus. Next base: position 76,040,549 of record NC_045766.1, on the reverse strand, counting down.
AAGGGATGGACTGTACATGGTTTAGAGAGGAATCTGAGCCCAGGAGGGGTGAACTGACAGCAGGGCCCTCTTAGCTGCCTAGCTGGGCATCTCGTGCCGGAGTGTTCCCGAGAGCAAACACTGATCAGAAAACCACTTTTGTGGTGTTTGAGGGACCTAGAGAAAAGGACAAATGTCAGGAGGCCAGAGACTGGCAGTGTTGGCTCATGTTTCCCAAGCTAATAAAATGTGAATTCCAGAAATTACAGTGTTACAGGTGCCGATCCCAGACCAAATAGGGAGTGGTTAAGAAACAGACCATTTTGGAGACCTAGGAAAACACGTTGGGATCTATCAACATAGAAGACCATAGATTGTACTAAGGATTGCCACATGTGCTTGGTTTGTTTCTTGGGATAGGATTGCTAAGTTGATGAATTAGTGTGTCTTTCTTTTATCAAAAATGAGTTGTTGTTTTCCTAAGTGCAGTAGGGAGAACCGGGCAGGATGCGGCCACCATGAGGGGACCATCCCCTTGGTGCTCTGTGACTGTGAGTCTGGCCTGGTTCTGTCTGGTACTTGTTTTTTTATAAGCAGTTTTGTTGAAACTATAAAAAGCAAGGCAAGCTTTCAAATCTGCAAGGGTTAGAGTTGGAAAAAGGAAGCTAGTTAAAATATCAAACAATGGTATTAAGATTTTAAAAGATCCCCACAGACTGAAATAGTGGAGCTCAAACTAAAAAGCTGAATTTATCTTGATGACTTTTTGATAATTAAAAAGGAGTGTGTGTATGTTTTTTGTTTTTTTTTGCGGTACGCGGGCCTCTCACTGTTGTGGCCTCTCCCGTTGCGGAGCACAGGCTCCGGACACGCAGGCTCAGCGGCCATGGCTCACGGGCCCAGCCGCTCCGTGGCATGTGGGATCTTCCCGCACCGGGGCACGAACCCGTGTCCTCTGCATCGGCAGGCAGACTCTCAACCACTGCGCCACCAGGGAAGCCCCATGTATGTTTTATAAAGGGATAATATAGGAAAATATAGAGAAGAGGATTAACATTATTCCTGATACAGACTCCCAGAAAGAGCCATGGTCTCTCTTTGCAGTGTTATTTCTGTACAGAGGAAGTGCTCAGTGTTCGTTTCTTTCCGGGTCCCACTTGCCTGGAACCTTGTTTGGGTGCCTTCGGAGGAGCCGTACTCCTCGGTTCTTGGCAGGAAAGGCACCTGGGCCGCTGGTTGTTGCATATTAGTAAACATCTCCGTGGGCCCCCTGCTTCTTTGCCCTCTTTTCCAGCTTTCCTGCCACTTTAATTCCCATCTCAGCCTTTCCTCCCTTCCCCTCCCAGCTGGAGTCCCTTAGAAACCCCACACAGATTCTTCTGCAGCCTGTACTCCTGGTGCCTGAGTTGTCATTGAACAGATAAGCTCAGCCCCCCAGCACAGTGCGGGGCCCTCCACGTACGTGAGCTCTAGTCCCGGCCCCGCTCACACCAAGGGAGCAGGGAGAGCCAAGATTCGCAGGCAGGTGTGCCCTCCAGAGCCCACTGTCCAGGGTCCTGGGCCTCCTGGGAAGGACAGTGTGATGCGATGGGAGCAGTGGCCTCCTAGAGGGCCGTGGGCACCATGCGGTGCGAGGACAGCCTGGGCCCCTCTGCCGTCCATCTGGCCCTCGGCGCGGGGCCCGGAGTGGGTGGGGGAGGCCACGGCACCAGGCCTGGCCTCCTGATCCCACAGAGCACTGAGTGGTGTCCGAAGAGGGCGAGGCAGCAGGACACCAGTGGCCACCGCCCCGTGGTGACTTTTGTTTCTTTCCGCAGCGTTCTGAACGAGAAGAGTCACTGTACATTGTTACTCGTCTTCTCTTATCACTGTCCGTTTTGCTGCAGTAATGTTTACCTGCTTCTCCCTCTCCCTGTACCTGCAGCCCTGCGTTAGGCCCGGAAGGACATGGTGCTGTAATGACCCCCCCCTCCCCCGAGTGAGTGTCACTCGCGTGGGGAGGTAGAAGGGACAAAGTGGGGCTTCCAGGAAGGGGGACCCTGAGGAGCAGCCTGTCTCTCCCATGTGGGTGCTGACGGGGCAGACAGGGGCCTAAGAAGAAGCTGCTGGGGCACCAGGGCACCCCTGCTGCCCCTTCCCCAGGGCTACGGCGGCCCGTCCACAGCTCTGCCCCTTTCCTTGGCAACGGGCCGCCTGGGATGAGATGTTTCCTTTGCCATAACTCCCAGCAGCAGGTGTGTGCTGGAGGCCACAGGGCCTGACCTGCCTTCCAGGGCTGGGCTGCCTCTCTGGATTCGGCAGCAGGTCCCTGTCATACTCCAGAATTTCTGCTTCTTACTTCATTTATGTCTTATTCCCAAGTAATAATGTGATCTCTGTAGACAACGTAGACGGTACAGAGAAATATAAATGATTAAGGAAAAAAACTACCTATAATCCCATAGGTAGGAACCACTTTCCATTTTTTGTCATCATTCTTCCTAGTTGCATTTTTCTTTTATCATTCCCTCATTTTTAACTTCTATTTTTTTAAATTACCATAAAGTTAAATTGATTTGTTTTCCTAACATGTGGAGATCTGTGTAACCATCTGGCTGTAAAACTCTTTTGTGCTACCACTTTTATTTTTTAATTACGCAAATAATTTAAGAACAATATTAACAACATTCCTGTTACTGGCAGTGCAAGGTTCAAGGGATGCATGAGAATATGGTGCAAACAGTGGAAGTCCCCTCTGCGTCCGGCCTCCCTTCCAGGTTTGACCAGTGCTGCCAGTTGGTTATCCTTCTCCTCCTGTGCCTCTACCTAAACAACAGGGATCACTTCTTCTCCATTTTTCTGTGCTTTGCATTTTTTTTCACTTACCAGTAAGTAGGTCTTAAAGATAATTTTGTGTAAATGTAGATGTTAGCATATAAATCTACCTCAATCTTTTAAACGAACAAATAGTATTTTATAATTTACATATGCCATAGATTTTAAACCATCCCCGTCATAGACCTCTATTTCCAGTCTTTGTTCAAACAATGCAGTGAACATTTGTAAACATGTATTTGGGAGCGTGTCTACACGTTTAGGCACGTTAGCCTCCCAGAAGGGAAGGTGCTGTGCCCTGGGGTAAGTGTGCTTGAGCCTTGATAGATACCTGCCGACTTCCCTCCAGAAAGGGCTCACCACACCTGGCAGTGCATGGCAGAGCCTGCATCCCCGCCAGTCGTGGATGCTATCAGCTGTCTACATTCCTGCTAAAAAGGGCAAAGGGGCAACTTGTCCACAGCTCCCTGGCTTCCAGGGGTGGTGAGCATCTCTTCATGTGGTAATCAGCCTTCCATGTTTCTTCTGTAAACCACCGGTTCATTCCCTTTGCCCATTTTTCTACTGGGTTGTCTTTTTCTTCTTGACCTAGAGCTCCATACTTATGGATATTAATCTTTATCTATTTTCTGTGTTCCAGATGTTCTCTGTTAGTCTGTTGCTTACTTTAACTTTCTTTATGCTGCCTTTCAGTGTACAAAAGCATTACATTTTCGGGACTTCCCTGGCGGTCCAGTGGTTGAGACTTCACCTTCCAACGCAGGGGTGTGCGGGTTCGAGCCCTGGTCGGGGAGCTAAGGTCCCGTGTGCCTCATGGCCAAAAAACCAAAAACATAAAACAGAAACAATATTATAACAAATTCAATAAAGACTTTAAAAATGGTCCACATCAAAAAAAAAAAACTTGAAAAAAAGAGCACTACATTTTTGTAGTCAGATAAAAGCTAGAATGTTTATTGAGCACTTGCTGTGGATCAGACATGGTTTGAAGCACTTTCCATATATTAACTCGTTTAATCTTCACAGCAAATCCTGTGAAGTGGATATCGTGATTATCCCCATTTTACAGGTTAGGAAAGGGAGGCACCAAGAGGTTGAGAAGGTTGCGAAAGGTCACATAGCCAAAAAGGTAGAGCCAGGATTAAACCCAAGTTCTAGAGGCCACAGCCCCATCACCAAGCCCTCTGTGAGCCTGCCTTTTCCCATCCTGACATCCAGGATATAAAAATAGTGCCCTGCATTTTGTGATAATATTTTTGTTTTTCTCATTTTGTTTAATTCATCTGGATTTTTTTTTTTTTTTTTTTTTTGCGGTACGCGGGCCTCTCAGTGCTGTGGCCTCTCCCGTTGCGGAGCACAGGCTCCGGATGCGCAGGCTCAGCGGCCATGGCCCACGGGCCCAGCCGCTCTGTGGCATGTGGGATCTTCCCAGACCGGGGCAGGAACCCATGTCCCCTGCATCGGCAGGCGGACTCTCAATCACTGCGCCACCAGGGAAGCCCCAATTCATCTGGATTTTTCATTTGTTGTGCCACGTGGGAGGAAGGGATTTCATTTCATTCGTTAAGTTCTTTTTTCCTTGCTTTTTCCTTTACGTTTTTCTTAACATTATCTTGTAAGTATTTTCTTATGTTATTAAAAATGCTTATTTGTACATACTTTTTGTGGTCACATAATATTCCATTATATAATGGCACCGTAAATTACCTAACCAGCACCATAATGTTGAAGGTTTGAGTTGTTTACTGTATTTCCCCACTATAAATCAGGCTGCAGAGAGCATTTTCATGCATAATTATTTGTCCACATGTCAGATTATTTCCTTAGGGTAGAATCCTGGAAGAAAACATTTTAAAGCTTGTTATCTACATTTTACACTAACGTAAAGGAAGAAAAAAAAATCCCAACTTTCTCTTTGTGCAAGAAGAGGGCTGCGTGGTAGATGAGGCATTCATCAGTGTGTGTCTGCCCGAGTGTCTGAGTGTCTACAAGTTAGCTTTGGTGCATATACAGCGGGAAGCCTCGAAAGAGCCCAGAGGTTTCTGGGGGGCCCATCACAATGTTACAGCATCATTGTTTCTGCTAGCATCTGTAGGAGCCCCACCTCCCTGGCACACCCAAGCCAAGGTCCAGGCAAGGCAGCAGGAATGTGGGTAGGAAAATCCAGGCTCCTCTTGAGAACCAGGTACTAGGGAGCTTTCCAAAGTAATCTGGTCTCCTGGAAAATTCTGGTTACAGGAGCCAGGAGAGTCTCCATAGCTGGCCTGCAATAAAATCATAGGTGTAACTGAAGTTAACGGAATCCAGAGGGATCTGAAGATTTGGAATTGACGGGAAGCCAACATTCCCACAGCCAGAAAAGAGTGTGGTCAAGGAACTGACGGGCAGCCTCTTTGCCAGGTCGTGAAAGTCAGTGTAAGTGCACTTACAAGCTGATAAAAACCCAACAAGGAAGTTTGGCAGTAAAACTTAATGGCCCATCAAATCACAATCAGGACAGTAAAACGCAGTGGGCTGGAGTCCTGCTCCGCTTCTGACCGTCCTTCTCTGGCTCTCCTGAAGCCCACACTGCCAGGACAGCCTGAAGGCCAGGCCCGGAGGCTGGGGTCAAGGCAGTCACTGCTCGTGACCCACGGTTCCCCAGGCCAGGCGGGTGCCAGCGAGGGAGACGTTTGCTCCGCCAGACCTCTCTCCTTCTTGGGGCCTGGCTGGTCTCATCGTCACAAACTCTGTTTACAGAGGTTTGTTGCTTAGCCTTAGTATCTTGTCTCAGGAGCAGAGGGAATTGATGTTAGTAGTGAAAACCATAATGCTATCAAGAGAACTCTTGGGAATATATGGTAACTTCAGAACACCATCCAGAGATGTTGGAGATTTCCAAAGATGTTTTCCAGACCTAGTAAGGATCAGGGGAAGTGTATGTAAATGGTGGTGTGGAGAGGAGCGTACGCACATAGTAACTGGTTTGGCTCCTGGTTTTACTGAGTAGAGGTGTTTAGTTAAACTAGCAACTACTTGGTGTGACTTTTGCCCCAAAAGGATTTAGTTCAGTTAAACCTTGTGAGCACAGGTATAACCTGAACAACACAGCCGTGAGGTTCGTTCATTCACAAAGTGTGTGGGATGCCATCCTCAGTGGTGAGTGAGACGGACGTCCAAGCCTGTAGAGAGCTTACATCCACTTGGGGGATTGGAAGTTTCAAGTAAGCACATTACTCCAGCTGTTTTGAGTACAGTCAAGGAAATAAGCAGGCTGTTGGAAGTGAGTGTGATGGGTTGAGGCTTCTTGGGGTTAGGTGGTCAGGTGGTCAGGGAATTTCTCTGAAGAAGTGAAATTTGAACTAAAGCCTGCGTGATGTGAAGTGATCAGCCATGCAGAGTCCTGAGGGAAGATCGTGTTCCAGGCAAACAGCCCGATAAGAGCCATGGGGGTAGAAATGAGCTTGGTGAGATAGGAAAGCAGAAGGAGGCCACAGGCTGCAGACTAGAGGACAGGAGGGAGATGGCCTGAGTTGAGGTTGGAGGGTAGGAAAGTCCGACAGTGTGGGACTTGTGGCTGTGAGAAGGAGTTTGGATTTCGATCCACTTGTGATGGGAGCCATTGGAAAGTTTTTTTGTTTTTTTTTTTTTTTAATTTTATTTATTTATTTTTGGCAGCATTGGGTCTTCGTTGCTGTGTGCAGGCTTTCTCTAGTTGTGGCGAGCGGGAGCTACTCTTCGTTGCGATGCGGGGGCTTCTCATTGCAGTGGCTTCTCTCATTGTGGAGCATGGGCTCTAGGCTCATGGGCTTCAGTAGTTGCGGCTCGCGGGCTCAGTAGTTGTGGCTCACGGGCTCTAGAGCACAGGCTCAGTAGTTGTGGCACATGAGCTTAGTTGCTCCGCAGCATGTGGGATCTTCCCGGGCCAGGGATTGAACCCTTGTCCCCTGCATTGGCAGGTGGATTCTCAATCACTGTGCCACCGGGGAAGCCCCATTAGAAAGTTCTGACCAAGGGAATTTGATATGATTTATGATTTGAAAAGATGCCCTGGCCGCCCCTGAATACCAAGAGACAGCAATATAATAGTCACAGGGCACTACAAAATGAAATGCTATAGGAGGATATGAATAAGATGTCTTTTGTGAGTAGAAGAGAAATAGGTAGTTCGGTGGGGCTGGAGTGAACTGGAGACTCAAAGTAGGGGCCAGGGCCCAGGTGGACACTCCGCATGGAGAGGTCTCATCCATCAGGGCAGGGGCTGTGATGAAGTGAGCTGGGTGCTGGGGGACAGAACTTCAGGGAAAAGGTCAGCTCATGTGGTCACAGCTCCAGCCAGAAGATCCACCTTCTAATCCCATCTTGCTTAACGGTGCCTCTGGGATCTCCAGTTTATCACTATCTCCCAGAGCCGTCATTTCTGATGATCCCTGCCCTGTGTCTCGTGGGGCTGCTGAGATAGTGTGTGGAAGGCCAGTGCAGAGAGCAAGCGCTTTTATTACTTGGCAGAGTCCTGGGAGATGGGGCCAGAGGTTCAGGAGAGAGCTGTGAGTACAAGCCAAAGAATCTGGCACCTCCTGGCATGTCCTCCAGCCACCCCTCCTGTGTCCAGTGCAGACATCATGGGTCGATCACAGCTCTTCTTCCCAGTGAGCCAATTCTCTGTCTTAAGAGGCCATCTCCCGCCCACCACTAATAGAAGTTGGCAGGCGATGTGGAGTCAATTTGCTTCCCCAGTGGGCAGTGGCATCCAAGGGCTGAGCCTGGCAAAGGTATGAAGGTGAACTCCCTCATCTTCAGGGGTCCTGCCTCATTGACTGGGACATTTTGGAAAGAAACAGTGGTTTTCTATGAGTGGGTTTGTCTTCTTTCCCCCCATTCCCACCCAGTCCCACCACCCACCTTGACCGTGGGGCCTGCTAGCACTGGCCTGACAGCACCAATCATAACGTGGTAGAGGAAAGGGTGCTCAGGGGAGCATCCCCTTCCTGCCCCTCCCGCCTGCCATGGAGACCACTTGGAGCCCGAAGCCCGGGTCTCCTGAGGCCTGCCCGGGCATCCTCCCTTGTGCTCTGATGGGCTGAGCGGCTCTCACTCAGGCCGCTCACTTCCTACTCTCCAGGGGAGACCGAACTCTTGGGTGACAGACCCTCCATCAGCAGGAGAGCCTCTGAGCTTCCTTTTCTCCGTGTCTCTTCATGCAGGGTGAGCTCCCTCTGCCCCTGTCAGGGGAGGTCACCTCGGGGCAGGGTGCAGGGAGCGGTCAGCCCGGAGGCAGGCCTGGGGGTTCCTTTGAGAGTTGTAGAGCCTCCTGACTGTAAGCCCCAAAGAGTGATTTATTCTTTTTATTTTAGTGAGAATCAAAAAAAAAAAAAAGTTTAAGTCTTAATATATATGTTAAGTCAGTAGAATCCTCCTTAGGATATCCAGTTTACTCCAGACATGCAGATGTTCGTGGAAGGATACCTGAGCCTGGACACCTGTGGGGACAGCTCGTTGTTCTTCTACGGCCCCCCGCCGGGAAAGTGACTGCCTTGCAGTCAGCCCTTCGTTGCCGTGGCCTCTTAACCAGGAGTCTATGAGCGGGTCAGGGCATTCGGAGCCCTCTGAAGTTATTCATCAGTATGGAACATATATGCATCAGTACGGGAGAAGTGGGGGAGAAGCTTAAATTCTCAACAATGTCAGTGACCCAGAAAAGCCCAGAGTCTGCCCTGAGCTGAGGAGGATGCTCTCCCTTTTGCTGTTGTGGGCGGCTGCTGCCTGCAGGGAGAGAGACCCGCTGGGAGTCCCGAGCTGGACCACGGTCTGTGTGCTTTCCATCTGGGGCACGGCTCAGTGAAACAGAAATAGCACTGCATGCTCTACATGCTTCAGGTACATCCTGTTAAATGGACTTTTGTGGTCACTCTCGAGACTCTGCATAGCATCTGTGTATAAGATTGGTTCTGTGGGGAAATCACATTTTCAGTTCCAAACAAACAATTTACCAAAACAAAACAAAAAATGCTTTTGTAACTCAGTTGTTTAGAAAGTGCAAATGGGTTGTGATAACACTAAGTGTTCATTTCTGGAAAATAATGTTCTTACATTTTAATATCATGATGACTTTGATACCTGTATGGTTCATGGGGGTCCCAAGTGGGCTCTAGTCAGACCATGAGCCCACAGGTGTCCCTCCCCCTTGCTTGGGCCCATTTGAGAAAGACCAACATGTTGGTACAGCTGAGAATTGTAGCCACTCCCTGGGCTGCATTCCATCAGTGAGTTTCCTCCACCGAGTCATCTCACGGCTCCCCCAGAGCACTCTGTCCAGAGGAGGGCTTGACAACACTGGCCAGGGTTTTCTGTTATCAGCGTGTGTGTGTGTGTTGAGGGGGGCAGTTAGGGTAGCCACTGTGAGGCCCCCTGTCTCTGGGAGGAACAAGTTGAGAATGGACTAAGGAAGTTGGAACAGGCAGGAATGGAACGGACCTGTTTGTGTCTCAGTGCCATGTGGAGCTGAGCTCTGCAGGAATGACCTTGGAGGAGAGAGGAATTTTTGTCCCAGCCAAGTGCTCAGATGGAGGCAGGAAAGCTGTTTACATGGCCCAGTGGCTCCTGGAGGGTGTGGGAGGTCTTCTCTGATAATACTGGTGTGTGTCTGTCTGCCTTCCTTTGTTTCTTTCTCTTTTCGGTCCAGATTCTTTTTTTTTTAATTAAAGTATAGTTGATTTACAATATTATATTAGTTTCAGGTATACAACATAGTGATTCAATATTTTTATAGATTGTACTCCATTTAAAGCTATTACAAAACAATGGCTATATTTCCCTGTGCTGTATCCTTTTTGCTTATTTATTATATACATAGTAGTTTGTATCTCTTCATCCCATACCCCTGTCTGGCTCCTTCCCCCTTCGCTCTCCCCACTGGTAACCACCAGTTTGTGCTCTATATCTGTGAGTCTGTTACTGTATCATTATATACATTTGCTTCTTTTATTCTTTTAGATTCCACATGTAAGTGATAACGTAGAGTATTTGTCTGTCTCTGTCTGACTTATTTCACTAAGCTTAATACCCTCCAGGTCCATCCACGTTGTTACAAATGGCAGAATTATTTTTATGGCGGGGTAATATACCACTGTATATATGTATCTATCTTCTTTATCCATTCATCTGTTCATGGACACTTAGGCTACTTCTGTATCTTGGCAATTGTAAATAATGCTTCTGTGAACATTGGGGTGCATGTATCCTTTCAAATTAGTGTTTTTGTTTCTTTCAAATACATACCCAGGAGTGGAATTTCTGGGTCATATGGTAACTCTATTTTTAGTTTTTTGAGGCACCTCCATACTGTTTTCCATAGTGGCTGCACCAATTTACATTCCCACCAACAGTGTACCAGGTTTCCCTTTTCTCCACATCCTTGTCAACTTTGTTATTTGTAGACTTTGATGAGGGCCATTCTGAAAGGTGTGAGGTGATAACTCATTGTGGGTTTGATTTGCATTTCTCTGATGATTAGCGATGTCTTTGGGAAAATGTCTGTTCAGGTCTTTTGCCCATTTTTTAATCAGGTTGTTTTTTTTGTTAGGGTTTTTTTTGGGGGGGGTTGTTTTTTGGGTTTTTTTTTTTGATATTCAGTTGTATGAACTGTTTATGTATTTTGGATATTAACCCCTTACCAGTCATATCATTTGCAAATATTTTCTCCCATTCAGTAGGATGCCTTTTCATTTTGTCAGTGGTTTCCTTTACTGTACAAAAGCTTTTAAGTTTACTTAGGTCCCATTTGATTATTTTTGCTTTTGTTTCTTTTGCCTTAGGAGACAGATCCAAGCAAATTTTGCTACAATTTGTCAGTGTTCTGCTTGTGTTCGCTTCGAGGAGTTTTACAGTTTCAGGTTTTACATTTAGGTCTTGAATCTGTTTTGAGTTTATTTTCATATATGGTGCGAGAAAATGTAATTTTAATTGCATTCTTTTACATTTAGCTGTTCAGCTTTCCTTGCACCACTGCTTGAAGAGACTATCTTTTCTTCTTTGTATATTTTGCCTCCTTTGTCATAGATTAATTGACCATAAATGTGTGGGTTTATTTCTGGGATCTCTATTCTGTTCCATTGATTCATTGTGTCTGTTTTTGTGCCAATACCATACTGTTTTGATTACTGTAGCTTTGTAGTATACTCTGAAGTCAGAGAGAGTGATACCTCCAGCTGCTTTGTTCTTTTTTCTCAAGATTAGTTTGGCAATTCAGGGTCTTTTGTGGTTCCGTATAAATTTTATGATTATTTATTCTAGCTCTGTGAAAAATGTCATGGGTATTTTGATAAGGATTGTATTAAATCTGTGTAGATTGCTTTGGGTAGTATGGACTTTTTAAAAATTTTTTATTTATTTATTTATCTTTGGCTGCATTGGGTCTTCGTTGTTAGGTGCAGGCTTTCTCTAGTTGCGGCGCGTGGGGGCTACTCTTCATTACGGTGAGGAGGGCTTCTCACTGCGGTGGCTTCTCTTGTTCTGAAGCATGGGCTCTAGGCGCACAGACCTCAGTAGTTGTGGCACACAGGCTCAGTAGTTGTGGCTCGCGGGCTCTAGAGTGTAGGCTCAGTAGTTGTGGCGCATGGGCTTAGTTGCTCCACGGCATGTGGGATCTTCCCGGACCAGGGCTCGAACCCGTGTCCCCTGCATTGGCAGGCAGATTCTTAACTTCTGCGCCACCAGGGAAGTCCCAGTATGGACATTTTAACAATATTAATTCTTCCAATCCATGAGCACAGGTTATCTTTCCATTTCTCTGTATCATCTTCGGTTTCCTTTATCATTGTTTTATAGTTTTCAGAATATAGGTCTTTCGCCTCCTTTGTTAAGTTTATTCCTAGGTATTCTTTCCTTTTTGATGCAGTTTTTAAACAGGGTTGTTTTCTTGCTTTCTTTTTCTAAGAGTTCATTATTAGTGTAAAGAAAACAACAGATTTCTGTATATTAAGCTTCTATCCTGCAACTTTACTGAATTCATTTATTAGCTCTAATAGTTTTTTGGTGGAGGTGTTAGTGTTTTCTATATATAGTATCATGTCATCTGAAAATAGTGACAATTTTGTTTCCTTTCCAGTTTGGATGCAATGCCTTTTATTTCTTTTTCTTGTCTGATTGCTGTGGCTAGGACTTTCAATACTATGTTGAATGAAAAGGGCAAGAGGTGGGCATCCTTGTCTTGTTCCTGATTTTAGAAGAAAGGCTTTCAGGGCTTCCCTGGTGGTGCAGTGGTGAAGAATCCGCCTGCCAAGGCAGGGGACACGGGTTCAAGCCCTGGCCCAGGAAGATCCCACATACCGCGGAGCAGCTAAGCCCGTGCGCCACAACTACTGAGCCTGAGCTCTAGAGCCCTCAGTCCACAACTACTAAGCCCGTGTGCCACAACTACTGAAGCCTGCGCACCTAGAGCCCGTGCTCCGCAACAAGAGAAGCCACAACAATGAGAAGCCCGTGCTCCGCAACGAAGAGTAGCCCCCGCTCACCACAACTAGAGAAAGCCCATGCACAGCAACGAAGACCCAACACAGCCAAAAATAAATAAATAATTAAATAAATTTATAGAAGAAAGGCTTTCAGCATTTCACCATTGAGTACGATGTTAGCTGTGGGTTTGTCATGAATGGCCTTTGTTATGTTGAGCTGTGTTCCCTCTATACCAACTTTGATGAGAGTCTTTGTCATGAATGTATGTTGAATTTTGTCAAATGCTTTTTCTACATCTATTGAGATGATCATGTGATTTTTATCCTTCCTTCTGTTAATGTGTTATATCATGTTGATTGATTTGTGGATACTGAACCATCCTTGTATCCCTGGAATATATTCCACTTGATCATGGTGTATGATTCTATTACAAATTCAACTTCACTACTGGTGATCAGTCTGTTCAGATAGGCTGTGTCTTCCTGATTCAGTCTTGGAAGGTTGTATGTTTCTAGAAATTTGTCCATTTCTTGTAGGTTGTCCAGTTTGTTGGTATATGATTGTAGTATTCTCTTATGATTTTTTGTATCTCTGATATCAGTTGTTATTTCTCCTCTTTCATTTATTTGGGTCCTCTTTTTTCCTTGATGAGCCTGGCTAAACGTTTATCAATTCTGTTTATCTTTGCAAAAAACCAGCTCTTGGTTTCACTGATCTTTTGTATTGTTTTCTTGGTCTCTGTTTTATTTATTTCCTCTCTGATCTTCATTATTTCCTTCATTCTGCTGATCGTGGGGTTTGCTTGTTCTTCTTTTTCTAACTCCTTTAGATGGTAGATTAGGTTGTTTATTTGAGATTTTTCTTATATTTCTTGAAGAAGACCTGTATCACTATAAACCTACCTCTTAGCTGCATCCCATAGATTTTGGAAAGTTGTGTTTCCGTTGTCATTTATCTCGAGGTATTTTCTGATAGCCTCTTTGATTTCTTCATTGATCTGTTGGTTTTTTAGTAGCACGTTGCTTGGTCTCCACGTGTCTTCCTTTCTTGTCTTTCTTTTTCCCAATAATCAGTAGTAGAACTGTGATGCTCTAAGCTCCCAAGCAGTAGCACACCCCATGAGAAGGCCAAGTCACATGTCCACCGTCCATTTAGCCTTGTCTGTGCCGCCCTACCCCCCGCTCCCAGCCAGGTTTCCCTTTAGAGTCATCTCCAGCCTGAGCCAGTCTGGTCCTACTCGCCTCACAGCCCCTTCAGCGTAGATGCCAGAGAGTACTCTTTCTACTAAAATGAAAGCAATTTACAAATGTCCTGTCATCACTGACACAAAGTGCTTGCTTCCTTTTTAATGTATCAGATGTCATTATTCATAACATATTACTGCATTCAAGTGTTGTAAGGAGAGGAGGGCAAAGCAGTCTTTGTCCCAAGAAAATACCATTTATTTGGGAATGACAAGTCAGATCACTGTGCCTGTCATATCGTACCTCTTCCCTTATTGGGACAATTGGAACTTGACGTTTTCCCATACTCTTGCTTATGTGAATTCTTATTCCCAGTTCGAGGCCCCGAATCCCTTCTGCCTGGAGAAGATGATAGTGGTGACAGTAGCATAGTGCTGGGAAGCACACGCTGCCAGTGGCTGTGGCCTCCAACCAGATTGCTTGGGTTTTCAGCCCAGCTCTGTGACCTGTGGCTGTGTATGTAGCCTTGGGCAGTCATCCACCCTCTCAGTGCCTCAGTTTTCTCATCTGTAAAATGGAGATAATGTAGTTCATACCTTGTAGGGCTGTTGTGAGGGTATAAAGCACTTAGAGCCACGCCTGGCACACAGGACCTGTATGCATATCACCAGTATTGTTGATGTAATTATTTCATTTTTGCCTCTTGTGCCCCTCCCACCCCCCCACCCCCAGTGGATCAGGCAAAAGATTTCTTTTCTCTGAGCTGGTGCTGTTCTTCTTTTCTCCTGGGTACCCCTGGTATCTGGGACTAGGACCCAGCTCTCTTACGGAGGCAGGGGACATCCCTGGAGCCTCTGTGCCATGGACATGGTTTCTCTTGATTTCTTCCTGCAGGGTGTGGACACTGTAAGAAAATGAAACCAGAGTTTGAGAATGCAGCAGAAGTCCTCCACGGAGAAGCAGATGTAAGCTTCCTTTCCTTAACTCCTCCACCGCTCTCTCCTAAAGAGTCAGTGATAGGAATCATTACAGTGACTTTCCCCTGCAAGCTCTGTAGCAGCTCTCCTGGCCCCTGGAGGCCTGCAGAACTTCTGTGTCCCCGAGTAGATGTGTCTTAGTCAGACAGGTGGGGCCCCTACCAGGGATGGAGGGGTGCAGAGAGATTGGGGTCACATTCCCATACCCTTCCAGGTGACCTCTGCCAGGTCATGGCTCTGGGGTGAAGCCCCAGGTTTCTCCCTCTTTTCTGTGGGAGCCTGCCGATTGGGAACAGCCACAGTCTACACAGCCTGGTTGGTGGGGGAGATTAAAAGGCTTCATCTCAGCCCACAAATGAGAATGATGGACGTGCCCGTGTCCAGTTGTTCCCGGGATGTATGAAGTTCCCGCCCTGTGAGGTTTCGGCAGGCCCTCGGTGGGTTGGTGGCTGGTGTCCGGGCTCCTCTTCTGCCAGCACCGCATCTGAGGCTGTCATGCATGGTTGGCCTCTCCCCCGTCCCAGAGCTCTGGTGTCCTTGCAGCTGTTGATGCCACCGTCAACAAGGCCCTGGCAGAAAGATTCCACATCTCCGAGTTTCCTACACTCAAGTATTTTAAGAATGGAGAGAAGTATGCAGTGCCTGCGCTCAGAACAAAGAAGAGCTTTATTGAGTGGATGCAAAAGTAAGTCTGCTGGTCTTGATAGCACATCTTGGTCCCTGGCTGTCGGCCACTGGAGAGGGCCTTGAGGAGATGAAGTAAACCTTAGGAGCCACTGACCTTGGCTCAGGGCCTGAACGCCAAGACAGCTATGACTTCCCAATCCTGACGCCACCTCTGGTGTGCTGATCACGTGTACTCGTCCAGCAGGTCACGGGTAGCCTTTCTGGGTGTGGTTTCATCAGCTCCAGTAAACCGTGTATTTCTATTTTTAGGACTCCTTCCCCAGTGTCCTGGCCCCAGGTTTCATCATCTACATTTTATTCCATTCCCTTTGAGTGAATGAAGGAAACACACAGCTCTTCACATCCAGAGCTGAACTCACAGGGACCCAGGTCTGGGCCTTCAGTAGTGTCCACAGTGTAGCCTGTGGTGGTTTGGGGTTGAAAATAAAGGTTTGAAGAGCTCCCTCAGCCTGGGTATTAGTTTGCTAGGGCTGCCACAACAGGGAACACAGAACCGGTGGCTTAACAGCAGAAGTTAATTTTTTTCACAATTCTGGAGACCAGAAGTCCAAGATAAGATGTCAGGAGGGTTGCTTTCTCTGAGGCCTCTCCATGTCCATCTTCTCCCTGTGTTTTCACACGGTCTTCCCTCAGTGTCTGTGTCCTGATCTCCTCTTCTTAAAAGGACACCAGTGTGAAGTTGGGTTAGGGTCTACCCTAATGACTTAATTTTAACTTAATTACCTCTCTAAAGACTCTATCTCCAAATACAGTCACATTCTAGGGTAGTTGGCATTAGGACTTCAACATATGAATTTGGGGCGGGGGACACAGTTCAGCCCACAACAGCCTGCAAGTCCAGAGAACACGAGGAGCCTTGCAATTGCTCATCCAAGGACCGTGGAACCCGCAGTTCTTAGCATTTCCCCCTCCTGTGAGGGGACTAACTGGGCCACCACACAGGTGCTTTCTCCTGTCCACACCCCTCCCCCGAGACAGACAGACAGACACACACGCACACACACACACATATAACTTGAATATTTGAGAATACTGCCTTATTTCAGCACTGGGGGGAACATGAAGTAAAAGAAGACAGACTCCAGCCTTTGCAGAGGCCCCGGTACATGGCATAATGATGTCCACGTGAGAACCAAGACTTTAGGGTCACAAAGTGACGCGAGAACTGTGCAGAACAGCAGCATCCAGAAGGAGTTACTTTGTTAGGACATCGGTCCTCGAACCTGGGTGGACGCCAGCGTTACAGGTGTTGAGGTGCTGCTTAAAGTACAGATGGTAGGGCTGCCGTCCCTGCAGCTTTGATTCAGGAGGTGTGAGTGAAACCCTCAGCCATGGGGTTTTGAGAAACGCCAGCTTATGGAATGGGATGAGCCACTAGGTTCAGGAGAGGCCCTGGCAAGAGGTGAGTGGGCTGGCCAGGTCCAGGTCTCAGCTTGCTCCTGATCACTGCGGGTAGATTCTAAGAGTAGCCAGCCCTTGTCTTAGGGACCAGAACGGAGCAGTGGTTCATCTCCAAGAGGGGCGAGGTGCTCTCTCCTCCGGGCCTTTGGTGCAGGAGGCAGGTTGCTCTTTACACCCGCCTCTGGCCTTGCTCTGGTGCCAGTGCTGGTTTACTGGGAAGGAGGAAGGACTGAGCAGGGTGGGGCCTGAGGTGAGGTCCCTGGTGCTTGCACTGTGGTTAGAGAGCTGGGGAATCAGAGCATTTATCGTTGCTAATCCCCGCTCCAGAAGCCTGGACACAAATAGCGAGCATGGAGGGTCTCTGTCCTTCCTGTTCATAGTCACCACTGCTGAGCGCCTGAAAAGCACTAGGGTAAGGGCATGGACTTTTTTTGTTTTTTTTTTTTTTGCAGTACGCAGGCCTCTCACTGTTGTGGCCTCTCCCGTTGCGGAGCACAGGCTCCGGACACGCAGGCTCAGCGGCCATGGCTCACAGGCCCAGCCGCTCCGTGGCATGTGGGATCTTCCCAGACCGGGGCATGAACCCATGTCCCCTGCATCGGCAGGCAGACTCCCAACCACTGCGCCACCAGGGAAGCCCAAGAGCATGGACTTTGGAGTCTAAGAGCCCTGCACTCAGATCGTAACCCCAAGCCATTTACGTGACCCTGCTAAGCCCCAGTTTCCCATCTGTGACGTGGAGACTGTACTTTTCCCATAGACTTGTCCGGAGAGTTAAATTGGGTTATTGTGCTTTAGCACAGTGCATGGTGTGTGGAAATACTCAAAGAGAGGAAGCTGTGGGGACGCGGGTTCATGCCCCGGTCCGGGAAGATCCCACGTGCCGCGGAGTGGCTGGGCCCGTGGGCCACGGCCTCTGAGCCAGCTCTCATACAGCACTGTAACTGCCAGCACCAACCCCTAAGTGCTAGAACCTTCCCAGCTTTTGCAGCGTGCTTTGATAGCTGTTGCCCCATTTCGTACTCAGATCCTACTGAGGCCAGAGTTTTTATTCCTATTTCCTTGGTGAAGAAACTTAGGTTCAGAGAGGTGAAGGGCCTTGCCTAGGGACAAATAGTGGTTCTTTGGGGAGCTTGGAAGGAATCCTCCAGGCAGAGCATAAACAGCAGATGCTCTGAGATGAAGGGTTGAGGTCACCAGCAGGAGGGCAAACAGACAGTGTCGGGGGAGGCTGATGGCACTTCCAGGCTTGTGCACAAGTGGCCGCACTTGGGTGACTGAGATGTGCCCACCAGCAGGCCAGCCCGGGGAGGCAGGATGCAGGGACAGGGCAGAGCAGAAGGTTGGTGTCAGCCGAAGAGTCCAGGGTGTTTGACAGGGCACCTGGAGGGCAAAGAAGTGGGGAAGACAGGAAGGGTGGGAGGGGCCGGTCTTGGTCACGAGAGCAGGGGTGCCATTAACCAAAACGAAGAAGTTGGGGAAGAAAGCTGTTTTTGGGAAGTGTGGACGAGAGGGAAGAGTTCTAAGTCTTGTTGGGATTGGGGTGACAGTGGGACCTCCAGGTGGAAATACCTGAAAAACACCTGGAAATAGGGGGCTTGGGTGAGAGGCCAGGGCTCGAGTCACCCTCAGCCTAGGGGATTATGGAAGCCGCGCAGAGGGATGAGATCTTGTGGGAATTGCAGGGGCACAGAGATAGAACCAGAAGAGAGAAGGCTGTCGGGAAGGTAGGGAAGGGGTCTCTGGTAGGAGGGCTTCTGAAAGGTGAGAGAGGCCGTGGGGTGCCTGGTGCTGCACTCATGCTGCCCTCGCTGGATACAAGGCCTGAGGCCTGGTGGTCAGAAGCGAGGTGGTGCTGGCATGAAGGAGGGAGTGCAGGGGGTGCATGTGGCAGCGTGGGGTCCAGACCGCTCCCCAGAGACACTTCTCAGAGAAGGGAGGGAGAAGTGTGGTTGTAGGGAGGGGGACAAGGGCAGCAAAGGCTTTAAAAGACCCTGGAGATCTGTACTTTTGTGAGGCAGAGTGGAGGGAACTAGTGAACAGGAGACTGAAAAATTATAAACCCTTATCGAATGCCTGTCATTTATGAGAGCATATAGGCTCTTAGCAACTGTTAGTTGCCTGACTGACTAGGTGCTTCATATACACTGTCTCTGCTCTTCATAAGGAGCCCAGGAAGTAGGTCTCAACTGTACTCATTTAGCAGAAAAGAAAATGGAAGCTCAGTGGGGTTTGGTAACTTACCTAAGGTCACACAGGTGATCAGTAATCTGGATTCGAACCCAGACCCACCTCACTCCATGGCGCATGCTCTGTCCACCAGAACAAAGGCTCAGGAGCAGAAGATAATGGAGAGTGCTTCAGGGTCCCAGGAGAGGCAGGAGGGAGGGGAAGGGAGCCCAGGTGCAGGGGCTTCTCCCCATGGCAAGGAGATGACTGGAGAGGTCCTAAAAGCGACTCGGGTCTTCCACACCGTCACAGGATGGCTTCTTAATACGCTCCTTAGAGGGGATCTTCGCAGATGGTTCACAGTTCTTCATGTTTAAACTGAGGTTTTAAATTCAGTTTTAGAAAGGATGCAAAGTGATTTTTTTTCTCACGTGCTCCCCGAGTGGTTGGGGGCGGCGGAAGCGCTTGCCTGTACACGAGCTTCTCCTAATGACTGTCTCCCCTCCACCCCCGGTTCTTGCAGTCCTGAGTCCCCTCCACCCCCAGAGCCTGCCTGGGAAGAGCAGCAGACCAGCGTGGTGCATCTGGCTGGGGACAGCTTCCGGGACACCCTGAAGAGGAAAAAGCACGCCTTGGTCATGTTCTACGCCCCTTGTAAGTAGCTGGGGCGCTCGCTGAGGGGCGAGGGAGAGGGGTGGGCCTGACTGAACTGAGAAGATCCCCCCAGGGACCAGGGCAGCCGCAGGCCGACTCTGGGCTGTCTGCTGTGAGCAGGTTTCATTCCAGGCCGAGGTCCTTCAGGATCCAGGTCCAGCTCTGTCAGGTTCTGTCTGCACATCAGTCCTGAAGCCCGCTGCTTCTGTCTGTGCCAGGGGCCTGCCTTGTAATTGTTCAGTCCCCTCAACTGCCTGGAAACTCCCACCCAGCCGCCTCCTCCCTCCTGTCTGCTCCCTCCATCCCTGCAGGCACTGACTTCACCTTTGAACCCTGCAACTTAGCAGCTGGGAATTCAGCCAGCCCGGTTAGGCCTCTGCTTCCCTCATCTTGCTGAGCACTCCCAGCCCAGCCTCCTTTCCCTGACCTTCCCAAGTGGCTCTGAAGCCATGGATTTGAAACGGGGGTAAAAGTACCATCATAGTCACTCAGAGGTCCTCACCGTGATCCCCACTTTAATCCAAGCCTAAGTGGAAGGAATGACACGTCTGCTAATGTTGGTGTTTGTGGTTTCAAATTTTGTGTATTCCCATTTTAAAGTTGTTCATTGATACCTAAAGGAAAGGCTCTTGGTTTTCTCACTCTTCTGTTGCCCTCTCTCTCCCCAAGGTTACAGCTCCGTATAATGGAATGGGGATAATAAAGCTGGGCTCCACAGAGAAGCAGGCAGCTCAGTCGTGTCCTAACCTCCTGCCCCTACCTCTCCAGTGTCAATAATCTGTAAAGTCTCTCCTCAGTTCTCACTGTCTGGGCAGGTCGCCTCCTGGCCCAGCCTCAGACCCCGCCCTCAGGCAGCTGACACTTCCCTCTGTTTTTGCCTTTTCTTCCGCATGTGGGCCTTGTGCCCTGTCGGTTCCTTATAGAGCTTCTTCCTGTCCTCCTCTGTCCTTAGAGTAATCCTGGAAGACTGAGTGGATTTTAAGAAGTTGTCTTCCTTCTGGGCAGAGTTGGGGGTGCAGGACTGAGACTCGGGGGATGCCTGACTTGCCCAAGCCATGGCAGCAAGTCAGTGACAGAGCCCTTCCTGCAGCCTGGGCTGGTGCTCTCCTTTAGTCACAGTCCCAATTCAGAGGGTGATTACTTTCCCGGCAGCCGGCGGGAACCTGGCCAGAGAAGTAGGAGTCCTTGACCAGCCACTGGGTGGATTTGAGAAAGTCCAGACTAAATACTTTCCCTAGAAATGCTCCCCGGGCTTCCCTGGTGGCGCAGTGGTTGGGAGTCTGCCGGCCGATGCAGGGGACGCAGGTTCGTGCCCCGGTCCGGGAGGATCCCACATGCCGCGGAGCGGCTGGGCCCGTGAGCTATGGCCGCTGAGCTTGCGCGTCCGGAGCCTGTGCTCCGCAACAGGAGAGGCCACAGCAGTGAGAGGCCCGCGTACTGCAAAAAAAAAAAAAGAAAAAGAAATGCTCCCCGCTTCCCCCCCAGACCTCAGGGGATGCTTACCCTGCTGGGGTGCTAATGACCTGCCTCAAGTAACCGCTGTGTGCTGGATGTTTTTGGGGACCCAGGATACAAGGGAAGGAGGCCTGGTCCCTGCCGGCTTCAAGGGCCTCACAGACTGCCCTGACAAAAATAACTAAACACGGTCCACACAGGGCCCCGTCACTGAGCGACTCACCTGTTGGCAGAGGGCTTGGTGCCTGGAGTCTCCCATCTCCCCTGCTGTACTTTCCTGTCCTGAGCTCTGCTCCAGGCTCCTGAGACGTGTGTGTTCATCAGTGGACAGAGGCAGGGAAAGAGGGAACTAGCTAAAGACAAAAAAAATCTTTAAAATGTTTTCAGTGATAAAAATAATATATCCTTATTTATAATTTATGTAGTATATAACATATACTTTTATATAAAGAACCTAAATACTACAGATAAAGGTAGGTATAAAGTAAAAAAGCAAACACCAACCCCCATTTCTCCTCTCCCCCCACTTCCTACCTGCCCAGTTTCTCCACAGCTCTTCCTCCTGCTGTTTCATTGTTCTCTTCTGTTCCAAGCCCCCCACATTGCTCTGAATCATGGTCTGGTCGTGGTGACTGCCCTTTTTAGGCCAGCTTGGCTGAGTCTCTAGAATTGGAATTTTCTGTCCTGTCCTTGGTCTTTGTTCCTCTTTCCCCACTCTGGGAGGCTGCTTTCATTTCCAGTTACACAGAGGTGGTACCTTTTTAAAGAGCCCAAATTAAAAAATCATGCCTGTTCTGGCCCAACTGACACATCTGGGAAACATCTTCATGCCCTTTCTAAAACAGCCTCCCCTCTAGTTATTCATCTGCCATCCTCTTTCTTTTGGATAATGAGAAAATGAGATGTACCAGAAGGCCATTAATCTGAGACCTAGATGCTTTAAATTGATGGCAGCAGGAATTTGCACTAGGCTGACAGTGACCTTTATACTTTCAGTAAGCAGAGAGGTTAGAAAGGAGAAATGAGTAGTGACACCAGATTTGGGGGGAGGGAGTAGCTTATTTCCGGCCAGCCTGATGTCTTAATGGGTGTCCGTGTGCCGCTCACAGGGGACCTCTAGGTGCCACAGGGCGCGCTTTGACGCGCTCTCAGCCAGCACGTTGTGCTCTTCACACGTTTTGAAAGCTGTATACCATCACTCCTTTGTAGTATGCTGTTTTCATGAACTTGAGCCATTCTTCCCTCTGTTGGGCCAGTGTTCTTGTAATTGCCAGTAGCACCTGCCGTGCGTTCGGCTCTGCGAGGTACTTTATCTCAGTTCTGGTATAACACGTAACCAGCCTAACTGTCTTCTCTACTCCTGTGATGGATGCTGGGAAAATCCCCTGAAGCCGCCTCCCCATCACCATCCACGCTGCTCTGGGGCCAGCTGGCCACTCTGCCAGCCAGGCCACATGGGTGGTCCCGCCCATCTCAGGAAAAGGCTCAGGTGCTAAATTCACATGTAGCTCAGCCTTAATTTGGATTCACAAAGCCCTCTGAAACGCCAGTCATTATTACCTTATTTTGAAAAGGGAAAGAGCAGATGAGCCAGGCTGTCTCGGTTCCCTCCCTGCCTGGGTTTCCCCAAGGCCATGGGAGGGCTGTTTGTCAGGAAGCTGGCTAGAGCCAGGTCTGCCCATGGGGCATCTGGCCTCTCCCACCTGTGTTTTGATCAGAATTAATCACCACAGTCAGGGAACTCCTTCCCTCAAAGCAGTGCTGTTCTCTTGGCAGTTGGGTTCAGTGTCTGGAGGGTGGTTGGGAGGGGTGGGCTTGGGGTTTAATTGGCGAGCACTGAGGGAGGGGCCAGGGAAGCGGGTCTGGGACAGAGTGACCTGCAGCTTCCTGGGCTTTCTGCTCAGTGGACGCTGCCCTGGGCTTGCTGAAACAGGAGGAGAAAGTGGTCCCACACAGGTCCCAGCCCCGGGCCTGAGACCTGTCACTGGAGCTGAAGGGGCTCAGGGCACCACATACACCTCTGTCCCGTCCAGGGTCTCCAAAACTACGGATCCTCGTCCCTGGGTTGGGAACCCAGGCCCTGAGAAACGTCAGGGACTCCTGGCAGCTTATCCTCCTCTTAGCCTGACCTTGAGTCTCCCTTTCCTGGATCTGGGGTTCGGGTGGATTGTGGAGCAGGGAGGAAGGACAGCATGAGGACCAGGGGCCTGGTTTGGCTGCTCAGTCTGGGGTGAGGGCTGCTGGGAATGTGGGAAACAGCGGCAAAGCATGAGTTGCCGGGGTCAGGCAGAGGGCCTGCTCCCAGCCCCCTACTTCCCCAACCCACTTTCTCAGTCATGAAGTGGAGAGATTTGCTACTGTCCCTGGGGCGAGAGAAGGGACCTTGTGACAGGCTCAGAGAATCCCGAGCATGCGTCCTTCTTTCTAAGCCCAAAGCTCCCACTGCACCCTGGACCAGGCTCTTATGGACCCTGAGGGCAGCCCTGTGTGGAAGGAGCTTGCAGGGAAAGACCACAGTGTCTGTCTCCCTGACCCCCAGCCTCGTGGGTGTGTGTGTGATGGGAGAGTGTGGGGTGGGAGGTCCTGGGCAGGAATGGACCTGGCGCTGGCACAGGCCTCCTGCAGAGCCCTCTTGCCAACAGCAGACGCGCAGTGGAGGGTCTGAGTGGTGGAGTTGATACGTGAACCCTGACAGTGGGGTGCGCAGGGGGTGGGAATCAGATGAACCCCAAAGTCTGTTGGGTGGAGAGAAACTCCTGGAAATGCTTCTCTGGAGGTTCCAGGCAGGGCCCCTGGCTCTGCAGCCTCCCCCACGTGTGTAACTCTCTCCTCCCTTCTCACGCAGGGTGCCCGCATTGTAAGAAGGTCATTCCACACTTTACTGCCACTGCTGATGCCTTCAAAGATGACCGAAAGGTAAGGACCCCCTTCCTCTTCATCTCTCGTCCCACCTCCAGCTTCCCCCTGCCACCAGTGCCCACACCTTCCTCCCTTCTGTTCAGGTGCCCTCCCTCCCCAGACAGGTTCTGCTGAGACCCGGGGATTCCTGGCAACCAGGACATCCTTTTCACAAGGCAGGATAGAGCAGGCTGCATTTATGCTGCAAAATCAACTAAAAGGGATACACTGAACTGTTACAGCCCTTCCTTGGAGGAGAGGGTGGTAAAGGGGTCATTTTGTTTATTCTTTAGTGTTCAAATCTTTTTATGGTAGGATTTGTAGTCATGCATTACTTGTATAATTAAAAGTACAAATAAAAAAAAATCCAACAAAAGTCAACTGGAGGCGGCCAAGGTGGAGGAGAGCACGGCCGTGTGTGCAGAGCCTCATCCCACCTAAGTGAAAGGCTCCTGCAGCTGCTGATGGATGAAGCATAAAATTAACAAGCTAGAGCTACAGATTGGATTAGAGAGCGGGGAGGGGGCCCCGGGCACATTCCCTCAGGCCGCCCCAGCAGCCAGGGCAGACTCCAAGGCTGAGGGAGTGTATGGCAGGGAGAAGACCCCGGAACTCAGACTGGTGCATCGGGGCTGCTGTTAAACTACGTGAGCTGGAAGACTCTCCAGGCCTCGAGTTCCCTTCTTCTAAAGTCAGGGTGCTGGTCTAGATGGTTTCAAAGGCTCTTCCCAGCCTGGGGCTCCATCATAGGAACCTGTCCCCTGAAAGACCCCCAAAATGCGCTCACGCACACCCAAGGCCAAAGTCCGGTGCATCTCTGCCTGCTGCCCTATTTTCCCAGGTGGAATTGTTAGGTGCAGCCAGGGCAGGTGGGATACAGATGATGAGATCACCTTGCATCAACCCTACGGTGGTGGAGATGGGATGGTGAGAGCTGTACAGGGACAGTGAGTCAGAGGAAGCCAGGGTAGGCCACGGGCATGTATGTGAAGACTTAGACTCCGAGCCCCTTCCCTGAACTTGGGGAGTCCCGTTGTCACCCAGAAGTCCTGCCTGTGCCCTTGAGGCACCCTTCACCATCAGGAGGGAATACAAGAACCAGAAAAATTTTTCTCCTTTCCCTGCCACTTGGCCTGCATTGAGAGGGGCACGGCAAGAAGGGACTTCCTGTCTTCCGTCTCCCTCACCACTCCAGCCGATTCTGCCAGCCGGGGCCTGAGCACAGTGGCTGCCTCCAGTCTGAGAGCTCCGGCACAGCCCAGGCTGCTCGTCCCTGCGGGGCTGGGTGTTGGTTGGTGTGGGGAGGCCTTTACTCCCCGGGGCCAGGACTAGACTGGCAGTCTCTCCATATCAACTCCCATCATTCTTCACCCAGAACACTTGGTGCTCTGGACACACAGGAGAGTGACAGGTGTGGGGGCTTCCTGCCCCACGAGATGCTCAGGTCTCCGCGCTCCAGGGTCTGTGAAGGGAACACATCAGTCCCAACGAGGCCAGGCTGGCCGTGCCCACGGTAGGCAGCTGAGGGCCATTCCTCCTCTTCCCTGTCCCCTCTGCTGATGCAAAGGGGTCCCATTTCCATGGTGACCCCCTCCTTCTCTGAGATACTGATATGCCTTTGCTTCATTGTCTTAACTTGGGCCAGTAATGTTGCTGACCTTTTCCTGGAGTCATTCCCCCTGTTATTCCCTCTGTCCCTCCTTCCAGCTTCCTTTATTCCAAGCCAGGCATCACTCTCACTCATTTTCAGGAACACACTTTAACTTTTCTGTCCCAGGCAGCCGGCAGGCCTGGGGTTCCTAGAGGCGGCTCTCAGTAATAGCAGGGAAGCCTTCTCTCTCTGGTCTGGGGTACTGGTGCCATGATGGCTGGGTGCTATCCTAGAACTGTCAGCTCAGAGCCTCTGGGGGATGGTTCCAGGAATGTGTCATTTTTAAGAGCTGGCTTCTGCTGGCCACAGGCTGGTGTTTGGGGACCACTGGCCTGTCCAGCCCTCTCCTTCTCCTCAAGCAGGTCAAGGCCCAGAGAGGAGCTGCGTCTCTTGCCCAGGGGCGCGCAGTGGGTCACCGGCAGCCGGAACTGGGTCTCCTGACTCCTTCCTGACACCCCGTGCTGGCACTTCTGAGCCAGAACTGCATTTTTTTTTTCCCACCCAGAATTTGGTCCCTGTTCCTTCCCCAATCAATATGCAGTTGGTTGTTCACTTCCATTTTCATAGCCAAAGTCAATATTAGCTCCTGCAGAGATTTATTTTACTGAATCAATAAAGCTGTGTGAGGCAGCCCATATTTTAACTGGGGAGCCTCCCCTTCCCAGGAGGTTACTGGGGACTTTAGCAGTTGACATGCTGCGGGGGAGAAAGGGCTGCACACTGTTAGTGTTGGAACAGAAGCATTCTGGACGTGGCCGTGGAGGACAAGGGTCTCAGGTGGAAGGCTGGTGGGTGCAGGCGGGGGTCGGGATCACCGGGCTGGCAAAGTGGGGCCTGTCTCTCCCTGTACCTCAGGGTGTCCCAGCCTGGGGGTAGGGGCTGAGGGAACAGCAATGCAGCACAGCTCCCGGCCAGGTGCAAGGTCGTCCCGGGAATGGGCTCTGGGGCAGCAGGAGCCCCTCTGTGATTGGCTGACAAGGCTCTGGCCGTGTTGCGTGTGCTGTGTATGGTCCCCCGAGTTCCATCAGAAGGGAAAGCTCCCTGAAGACAGGGACCTCATTTGTCCTTGAATCCCCCACAGTCTTGACGCCTGAAACCTCTGTAAACGTTGGCTAGATGAAGGAACCAGATGATGTATTTGATGTTTCCTGTGAGCGCCTCTTCTGCTAGTACTTTTAAAGCCTTACGTTGTGTTGTCCTCACAGTCGTTTAGTCAGCTAGGTATTATTACTCATTTTACCGATGAGGAGATTGACTCTCAGAGATGTTAAATGATTAGCCCAAAGTTACCCAGCTGGAAAGGGGCAGCATCAGAACTGAAAGAATAGGCATCGTCAGAGGTCTCCCAGATGTGGACTCAGGGCCTGGGACTCTTATGCAGGGGATTTGGGGGGAGGTGGTCTTAGGAAGCAGTTGAGGGGATGGAGGAAGGGAAGCCAGAGCAGGTGTGTTAATGAGCAAATTACCGCATGGGTAACTAGGCTCAGTCCCTGGAGACCTCAGCAGGGACAGAGCCATCCCCCTCAGAGGCGAGAAAGCCAGGGGACATGTCTGCAAGCCCCGTCCATTGTGGGCCTTACTTCTAGCTCCCTTCAGCCAAGAGTTGCAGGTGCCAGTGGCAAGTCAAGTGCTGGGCAAAGGGGACATTGCAGGGCACGACAGCCACCTACCATGGAACGAATCTAGAAGTCAGTGTACGTTTGGTGCCGTAGGTGAGTCATTGCAGGTCTTGAGTGGGTACAAAGGGGGGCAGGCGCTTCGACAGGTGAAATTGGGATAGATGCGAAGAGGTTTATTTGCTGCCTTCTTTCCAAAGAGTCTCAGTCACTTCCTGTAGAGGGGCCTGTGCTTGTCTCCCCTCTTCCTACAGAGACTGAGAGCAAGGGAGCCTTTGCAGCCAGAAGAAGCATATTGTATATGTGGCTGGCAGCTAATTCGAGGGGATTCAGAATGAGGACCCATTTTTATTTCAGTCGATTTGTAAAACTGTACACGACATTTCCCACTGCTTCCCACATTTCCCCATTTTAATGTATACAAATTAAATTCATAATTTAAACCAGATGCAGGGAGAGCAGCGGCCCGGAGCAGCGCTCATCAAACGCTTTCACAGCCTAGCAGGGGAGTGACAGCCCCTAGCCGAGGGCTGGACACAGAGGCTGCTCCATGTGCATGGTCCCCCACCCTGGAACGGCCGCTCAGCACCTGCCCCGAGAAACAACCCTGAGGACGGCCAGAGGAGGCTCTGCCTCACGTTTCTGAATAATTCAGGAGGGTCTTTGGAGGGCAAGCTGGGGTTCTCAGAAGCCTGCAGGGGCGCAGGCAAACAGCAAGTTGACCCTGCCTGAAGGAGACAGCCGCCCTTCTTTTCCAGCCACACGTTGCCTATGGGAAGGCAGGGCAAGTGCCCTCAGATTTGGCTTTTAAAGAGAAGCTGGAGAGCCAAACTTTACATAAAATCTTCTGGCTGTTTTTCTAGGTTGGCAGCTAATTCAGATTTATGTTTTTAAAATATTCTGCGTGGGCCAAATAGAACAGGACTGAGAGCCAGATAGGGACTGTGTGCAGAGTTTGCAGACTCTGCTCTAAGAAGTCTCATCATGTAGAACGTAACGTAGCCGAAGAGGTAGAAGGGGGGGCGTGAGGGCGGGTGAGGGAGGATGAGTGACTGGTAACCAGAGTGCAGGCCACAGCTCACTCTTCACTGCCTGTCAGCGCTGGAACGGTAGCCCCGCTCACCTGGGTACAGGTAAGAGACCGGTAAGCGTTGACTGTTGGCGGCCTGCAGGGCTCTCCTACCTGGAAAGGGGGCCTCCATCCAAATGGAAATAACCAGCAGCCAGAGAACTCTGTGAGACACGGCTGTTCAGTAGTTTTAAACCTCCAGCGTGGTAGTAGTTCTGCCAGGGCTCCTGCGTGGGTTCCAGCCCTCGGAGGCACCGCGCCCATTCCTCTCCCAGGCAGGTCCCAGCATGAGCTGGTCCTAGCTGGGTGCTCTTTCCTCGGGCCTTCACGCAGCTGGCTGCCTCCTCATCACTCAGGTCTCAGATCAAATGTTATCTCCTTGGAAAGGCCTCCTTGGCCATCGTGGCGAAAGCAACCCCTCTGGCCATGGTCTTATCCAAGCACCCTCTTTTGATTTCTTCAGAGCGTCCCTTGGACTTTGCAGTGATCTCACTTGTTATGTGTCTGTTAACTGCCTTCCTGCAGTAAGAATGTCAGTCGCTTGATGATGGACTTTGTCAAGGTCACCACTGTCCTCATAGCATCTAGAACAGGCTTGGCCCATGGCAGGACTTCCATCAATGCCTCCTCTCATCAGAAGCTGCTGGCCCCTCTTCTGTACTGCTTGTGGATTGCTGTTGCCTTTAATTGACCCTCTCCCCTCCTTCCCTGCTCTGTGACCCTCAACAGGAGAAAAGTTTCCCATGTCTGCTTTTTACCCTCTTTTTGGGAAAGAACAATAAATAAGGAAAAACTACCCTGCATGTGGAATTTGTTCAATGGGCAAGAATAGGCCAACGGCCAGTTAACCTCCTTCTGACCAAAAACTGTTTGCTCTACTCATGCTGAACTCTGTCCCGGTTTCTGGAATGTGCTCCCCTGGCTGGAACCTGCTTCTCCTCCGCCATCAGGCCTTGGCCCACGTGGCAAACTTTGCAGAGCGCCTCTGTGCCACTCCCTGGGCCGTCTTGGCACCCTGGACCACCTTCACACACCTCCTGTCATGCCTTGGATTCACCTCTTTATCCAACTCCCTGACCAGATGCTGAGCTCCTACTGGGGACAGAGCTTGTGTCCGGGGCCAGTAGGAGTCATTATAACAGCAGCTAACGTGTACTGACCATTAACCATGTGCCAGGTCCTGTGCCCTTTCACCTCACCTGACTTCTCTCACTCAGTCTTCATAATGTCCTGATAGTCTAGGTACTGTTATCTCCATTTTACAGACGAGACATTGAGGCACCAAGAGGCTAGGTAATTTTCCTTAAGTCTTAATATGCAGCCAAGCCAAGAGTTGCACATGGGAAACTTGACTTCAAAGCTCTTATTCTTAACCTTGGTACCACCCTGCCTCCCCCAAAAGATGTTCAGGAAATATTAGTTGATGAACGAATGAGTCCCACAGTGCCTCACAGAAAGCATCACAAAACTTGTGGTGTTTACAGATGCTTTCAAGTCATAATTTCCTTTACAGTCATCATACTCCTGATTTTAAAGGGTAGTCTGAGGCCATTCCAAGCTAAGTCCCCTAACCTCACCTGTCTGCCTGGGGAATTGAAAACAGGCACTGTCAGTCTCGGTGGAGCTCTGGGCTGGGGATGCTTTGCTTCAGCGTATCCCTGCTTTTGGGGAGGAGATCAAAAAGCAAATGATGTGGGTCTCAAGTACAGCCTGGTCCAGGCCTCAGCTCTCAGACTGGAGACCCCCGTGCTGACCCTCCCTTTCTTCGGCCCCACAGATTGCCTGCGCCGCTGTTGACTGCATCAAAGAGAAGAACCAGGACCTGTGTCAGCAGGAGGCCATCAAGGCCTACCCCACTTTCCACTACTACCACTACGGGAAGTTTGCAGAAAAGTACGACACCAATCCGACGGTGAGTTGCAGGGAGGCACCTGCCCCAAGCTCTGTCTGCTGACGGGCAGGGAAACAGCCACTGAGGAGGCTTCCTGGACAGCACAGAGGTCAGCTGCAATGCTCAGAGCTGAGAAGGCAAGGCTCTGGCCGGGTTGAAAGAAAATCTCAAGGGGTTTTCGCACAAGTCTTGGCCCCAGAACCGGGGGGTGCGGGGGTGTGGTGCGGATTCCAGGGTGCGGGACAGTTTCCTCACCCACTTTTCAGGGCTTCTCTGTAGCCAAGCAGACCCTCCCCACGTGGCCAGCCGCCACCCCCCCCATTGGCTCCCCCCTGCCCCCACCTCCACCCACTCCCCCACCCCCCGGCCTCCTCTCTGTGTCCCGAGGAGTGAGCACGCCGCAGTGTCGGTCAGGAAAGGGGAGTGAGGAGGCGGGGGGCACACGTCCGCATCAGGTTAAAGTTCCTTTTGTTTCTCTTTCCCTCCGCTACAGGAGTTGGGATTTACTAGTTTTATTCGAACACTCCGGGAGGGAGACCATGAGAGACTAGGAAAGAAGAAGGAGGAGTTGTAATTTCTGCCTCAGAGAAAGCTTTTCCATTACACTGTGAAGGATACCTGTTTTGCTGTTGTTTCTGAATTTCAACGTGTTCTGAAGATGAAGTTTTTTATAGCCGCTTACGGCCGTTTTGTACAATTTTGAAATAAAATTAAACCAGTTGTTTGGTGGTGTGGCTTATTTCCAGGGAGCCTGTTCTAACAGATAGATACCCGTGTTCTCCCTCCTTCCACGTCCTCTCCTGGGAGGTGGAGAGCCCCACGCCAGCCCAGAAGGGACTGGGGGGCAGAGGGATGAGGAGGGAGGCATGGGCTACGGGCCCCTGTCAGCCACTGGAGAGCAGGACAGCGGAATCAGACCACAAAATATCCTGTTGGAAAATGACTGATTTTGAGGGGAAACACGTTAAGATGATCAGGGAAAATGGGATTGTGAAGCTGACGGGAACCATTAGCTTTTTCTGGATCATTGCGGTTTCAGTTTTGGCGTTTTCCTGGAATGCATTTACATATTTCTCTTTCTTCGGCTATTTCTGTCTTCTCGTGCTCTCTCCATTCCCTCCCAGCTCTCCCTTTAAAGAAAAGTAAGTCTCCACTTAGGGCTGAGTGCAGCTGTCAAGCCCAGGCTGGAAGGGGCATCTCAGGTGGACTGGGGGAGGGGCCTTTGTGCAGCTGCTTGCTCGGCACTGGCTGGAAGGGACGTGTGTGGGACGTGGTGGCCTCTTCTCCGTGTGCAGATGCCGGTCTGTAAACCAGCTCCCCTCGCCCCGCCACAGGAACCTGCACATCTTCGCACTGCATTCTCATGGATAGGCGCCACCGAGGCCTCGCTCTGTCTCTGCCACGTCTCTCTCCTGACTCTTTCCCACTAGGTCTGCTTTCTGCATCCCTGCATGACTAACACCGGGCCTGTGCCCAGTGATGCTGCCAGAGCCGTGGTCCTCCTCCATAGGGAGAAGAAGGGAGTAGAACAGCTTCACTCCCCTGTCTTGACTTCGTGGTAAGCGGCAGTCCTAGCCTTGGGCTCCTCGGGGAAGTTCAGAGGTGGCATTGCCAGAGCTGCAACACTGGGCAGCACACTTTGGTGGCCTTACAGGGGAGTTGGCCTGTGGGCACAGCCCTATTTCCTGGACCGGCCCGTCCCTTGCAGCCCCTGCCTTCTTTCTGATGTGTCCCCCAGGTGGGGGGTGAGAGCCGCAGAGTTCCCCATGGCGCCCTTGATGAAGTGCCACTGCACACAGAGCTGTTAAGTGAGATCAAAGGTTTTGAAAGCCCGTGTCCCAGCTTCCCTAAGGTCAGCCTTTTCTTTTCCCTAAGCACCCACTTTTTTAAGTGGCCCCTGGTCTCCCCCCAGGTGCATGGGTATGAAAGGAGCACACGTTTAAATTCACATTTACTGAGCTCAGCTGGTGCCGTACGCTGTCAGAGCCATTTGATCCTGACGCTGAGTATCACGTACCCTCTCCCGCAAGGGGCTCATGAGGGAGTGTGTGTGCATGTAGGCACACTTAGTGGACACTTGGAGTATTTCTGGAGGAACATATTTGTGCCTCCAAACACGTTGCTGTTTTTTAACTGCATCTTTAATACCTGACAAAATCCACTTCCTGGCAGAGGACCATGGGCTCTCACATTCAAGGCACAGGGCTTTCTTTCCATCTGTTCCATAGCCTGGGTTGGCTTCTCTGTGAGGACTTGAAAGCATCCGGAAATGGCATCCTTTTCACTGTTTATATGCAGAATTTGTTAATTACGGGACCTTTGTCGGAAGGGCTAGTGTTTACCATGACTTTGGGCATGACCTGAGCGAGTTCTTCCCAGCTCTGGGCAGCTGCCTCTGCAGACAGAGCTCCCCTCCTCCACTCCCCCCGACCCCCACCCCTCAACCCTGTGCCCCAATTCTGGAGCTCTGCAGATTGGTTAGATCATGGCCCTTGGTTAGTCCCATTCCCAGTGACCTCGCTTGGTTCATTTGGGGTTCACTGATCTTCAGTGCAGACCCCGCCCTAGCCCTCACTCGAGGACCTGCCATTATCCCCTCGGTTCCCCTAGATCTTACCTCTGCAGGCTGATTTCTCTGCAAGAAGCAAGTGTAGAGTTAGGAGAGAACTGATTCCCAGTCTTCGTTCTGGTGGCTTTGGCATAACCTCAGTTTCCCCGCTTTGGGTCGTTGCTTCTGTTTCCATTCCCCATGGGTCTCCCTTACTCTGCGTCCCGCATGCCTCTCGCCCACCAGTGATTCCCCATCACCACTAACCAGAGCTCCCACAGCTGGCCCCCCAACCCTTCTCCTCTTCCCCACATGGTGCCCTCCCTTTCTAGAGACGTTTGGTTCCAGAAGCTGCTCTGTGCCAGGCACAGAAAGGTGATGCTCTGGGTTCAGGAACTGATTTGCTCCACCAGTGTAAAAAGATGTGGAATCGCATCTGGAAAGCACTGGGCCCTCTTATGTATCAGAGGTGAAGCTTGTGGCTCACGTGACTTGCCCAAATCACACAGAATGGAGGAGGGGCCAGTCCTGTTCCCAGTTAGAGTGACTGGGCATTGCTGGTCACAACTGAGCTCCCTGCCAGTATGCTCTTACTGTTTACCATTACTGTATTATGTTAAGCCTGGAAAGATGAAACTGATATCCTTGGGCTACATGTGAAAATCAAATTACTGTTACGAGCCCACCAAATATACGCCTCCCCCCAAATCCTTTATCTTAGGCCTAGAATATCCAGCACAGTGGCCATTAGCCACAGGTGGTTATTAAGTATTTGAAATGTAGCTGCTGCCACTGAGGAGTGTGTGTGTGTGTGTGTGTGTGTGTGTGTGTGCGCGCGTGTGTGTGTGCGCGCGCGCGCACGTGTGCCTTTTTGTGTTGTAAAACACACATAACATAAAATGTACCATTTTCAAGTGTATACAGTTCAGTGGCACTAAGTACGTTCATATTATTATACAACCATCATTAATATCCACCTCCAGGACTTTTTCGTCATCCCAAATTGAAACTCTGTATGCATTAAACAACAACTCCCCATACCCCCGTCCTCCCTGCCTCTGGTAACCACCATTCTACTTGCTGTCTCTATAAATTTGCCTATCCTAGGTGCCTCATATAAGTGAAAGCATGTATTTACCCTTTTGTGTCTGGTTTATTTCACTTAGCATGATGAACAAGGTTCACGTTATAGCATGTGTCAGAATTTCCTTCCTTTTAAGACTGAATAATATTCCATTCGGATACACCACATTTTGTTTATCCTTTCATCCGTCAGTGGACATTTGGGCTGTTTTTGCCTTTTGGCTATTGTGAATAATGCAGCTGTGAACAAAATTGTGCAAATCATCTGTTCGAGTCCCTGCTTTCAATTCTTTTGAAAGTGGAATTGCTGGATCATATGATAATTCTATGTCTAGTTTTTTGAGGAATCATAATACTGGCTGCACCATTTTACATTCCTACCAGTAATGCACATGGGTTCTGATTTCTCTACATCCTTGCCAAAAGTTGTTTTCTGGGTGTGTGTGTGTGTTTTAATAATAGCCATCCTAATGGATGTGAAGTGGTATCTCATTGTGGTTTTGATTTGCATTTCCTTAATGATTAATGATGAGCATATTTTCATGTGCTTTTTAGCCATATGTATATCTCCTTTGGAGAAATGTGTATTCAAGTCCTTTGTCCATTTTTGAAATGGATTGTGTGGTTCTTTTGTTGTTGTTATTGGTCCCATGTAGGAGTTCTTTATGCGTTCTGGATATCAATCCCTTATCAGATATATGATATGCAAATATTTCCTTCCATTCTGTGGGTTGTCTTTTCACTTCCTTGATAGTGTCTTTTGACGCACAAAAGTTTTTAATTTTGATGAACTCTGATATTTCTATTTTTTTCTTTTGTCTCCCGTGCTTTGGGTGTGATTTCTAACAAATCATTGCTAAATCCAATGTTGGAAGTTTTTCTCCTATGTTTTCTTCTAAGAGTTTTATAGTTTTAGGTCTTACATTTAGGGCTGTGATCCAGTTTGAGTTAAGTATAAGGTAAGGGTTCAGCTTCATTGTTTTGCATGTGGATATCCAGTTTCCCCAACACCAATTGTAGAAAAGACTGTCTTTTCTTCATTGAACAGTCTTGGCACGCTAGTCAAAAATCATCAAGCTCAGTTCCCAAAGATTTTCTTCTGTTTTTTTCCTAAAGTTTTACATTTAAATATATCCGTTTTGAATTAATTTTTATATAAGATGTGAGACTCAAGTCAGGGTTCATATTTTGACCTGTCAATGTCCAATAGCTCCAGACCATTTGTTGAAGACTGTCTTTCCTCCACTGCATTGCTTTTATATTTTTGTCAAAAATCAGTTGGCTGTACTTACAGAGGTCTATTTTGGGGTTCTCTGTTCTATTCCATTGATCTATATCTATCCCTCCACCAACACCATACAATCTTAATTACTTGTATCTATATAGTAAGCCTTGAAATCAAGTAGACTGATTTCTCCCACTACCTTTCTTTTTCAGAATTGTTTTAGCTATTGGAGTTCCTTTGCCTTTCCACATAAATTTTAGAATACTCTTATCTATATATGAATTTTTCCTGGGATTTTAACATCCTTTCAAATGATTCAGAAAAAAATATATATGTGCAAACACACACATAGATAAGGCTAAAGAGACAAAATGTAAATAACTGGTGAATCTAGGTAAAGGGCATATGTGACTTTTTACATGGGAAATTACATCAAAATAAAAAGTGCTTCTCCCCAAACCCCCACACCCCCCCAAAAATTACACGTGCCCTAAAAAGAGCATGCCCTAAATATATAAACTAAGTGACCCAATTTAGCAAAGTGGGCCTGACTTTTAACTCTCTAGGCAACCCTGCTTCCTGTCTGGCCAGGACCCAGAGTTCCTCTGTGCCCACACAGAGGGGTGCAGAAATGGGCTGATAATCTAGGTAATGTGCTTACCAGAAGCTGTCACCTCAGTGAGATCACAGGCTGACCTCGGGGGTCCACAGCACCAGCGGGAATGAGGTGGTGCCCCAGCCAGGTCTAGAGAAGGAAGGAAGTGCATGAGCTCAGGCTTTAGGAACAGACAGCAACAGAATACCCCAGAAGCAGGAGGACCCTGTGACCCTCAGCAGCCACCACGCCAGGTGCAGCCTTGAGCAGCAGGGGGCGCTAGGATCTGCAGGGCCTGGTGTGAATCTAGGTCCCTCTCTCTTGTCAGTTTCACTTTGTCCACACCTCGTGGAGAAGAGGGGCTTTGAAAGACTGGACCTTTACCTAGGGAGCCATCCTAGAGTTACCTAAAGAGAACTTTCAGTTTATTGGATCAGACTGAGGTAACCACTTCTACTAAATCAATTAATAGGAAAATACACACACACACACACACACACACACACACACACACACTTTTCTCTGTGTAAATAGGCAGAGTGTAAATATACATCTTCTACATTCCTGATAAAATGTGATGGCCAGTCCTGAACATAAGAGTCCAGGTGAGACCTGGCCAGCACAAGGGGGAGAGGACCATGAATCACTCATTCCAGATCTTATAGGCTATATCTCCATTAATGTAGTCTAAGATTACAGGCTCACTGTCAGCAAAAACCATCAAAACTTTTTCACGCTGCTCACAGAAAAGACCAATCCTTGATAATTAATTTTCATTGAATATTTTTCTTTACTTATTTTCAAGGTAATATATGTTATAAGAAACTTTGAAAAATGCAGAAAAGCCTGCAAAAGAAATTTTAAATCATTCTTAGCCCTGCTACTCATCAGTTACTATTGATTAGCGTATCATCTTCCAATTATTTTTAAAAATCACACACAAGTAA
This sequence comes from Phocoena sinus, assembly GCF_008692025.1. Lineage (NCBI taxonomy): Eukaryota > Metazoa > Chordata > Mammalia > Artiodactyla > Phocoenidae > Phocoena > Phocoena sinus. The sequence continues at coordinate 76,004,274 of NC_045766.1, read as the reverse complement.
AATCTCTTAGTATTTTATAACTTAAAAAATTTACAAAATGTATAAACACTCTCCCGTATCATTTCCTGTCATTATCCTTTCTCCACATAATTTTTAAGACCATACAGCAGAGTTTCTCAACTATTTCTGGGCCCTATTGACATTTTGGAACAGATAATTCTTTGTTGTGGGGAACTTTTCTACACACTATAGAATTTTTAGCAGTATCTCTGGTCTCTACCCGCTAAATGCCAGCAGCATCTCCCCTTCCCCACAGGTTGTGACAACCAAAAATATCTCCAGACTTTGCCAAATGTCCCATGGGAGCAAAATTATCCCCAACTGAGAATCACTGCTTTATAGTACTTTATCCTATGTAACTACTATCCTTTACTTATAAATTCATACCATTAGATATATATGTTATATATAGTTATTCTCTATCATAAATAACGCTGGGATGGCCAGCTCTGGTTTTGTTATTTTATGCATCTTACACATTTTCAAAAGTGGCTTTCTGGGTCAAAGAATATACTTGTTTTTAAGGCCTGTTTTTTTAAGGTCAATGATATATATTGTCAATTTTCCTTCATCAGTGTACCTATTTATACTCTTACCAAGAGTTTATGAAGTAACCTGTTTTCCTAACCCTTGCTAGCTCTGGGATGTATATTTTTGTAAAGATCTTGGCACATTTTATTTTTGATATACAGTTGACCCTTTGACAACACGGATTTGAACTTTGCACGTCCACTTATATCTGGATTTTTTTCAGTAGTAAATACTATAATACTACACAATTGATCCACGGTCCCTTGAATCCATGGCTACAGAACCATGGATACAGAGGATTGGAGAATGTGGGGGGCCAATTCTACGTTACACGCTATTTTCAACCATGCAAAAGATCGGTGCCCCTAACCCCCAAGTAATTATAAAACACAGTTATTCTAGTTACCTTTTATCTTGAAAATTCTTTGTTTTAGCCTGCCAGGATGTTTTAGATTGGGTTTCTGTCTCTGACAAGTTTTCCGTCTTTAACTTCATGTCCCTTGCAAATTTAATGAGAATTAAAACATTGCAAAAGATAGAGTGTAACCTAGACTCCTGTATCAGGCCAATAGAAATTTCCTGTCAGTCTACTAGTTCAGCTTCCCTAGGCACAGTCATTCCACAAGTTCCTCACTTGTCCCAGCATCTAACTCATATTTTCCAGCCTTTCCTAAAAGATACAGTGGAAGATATTGTCAGATGTTTTGTTGAGGTCTGGATATACTGTGTCTACCACATTCCTCTGATGAACCAATCTAATAACCCTGTGAAAAAATAATAATCCTTTACCTGTGCACAGCCCCTTACAGTTGGGAATCATTTCTAGGACCCTTTCATACAATGCTCACACAACTCCATGATGTTGCGATGAGGAGGCCAAGGCTCTGGGAGTTTAGGTAACTCATGAAAGTTGACAGAGGTGGTAAGTAGCGGAGCTCAGATGCAATGCAGTTTTCCTTCCTTACTTCCAAGACCAACAAAACTTTCTGTTGGTGATGCTTGCTTCTAGTAATTATTGCTTCCTTTCCAAGCCCCACTAGTCAGTATTGAGCTACCCAGCATAATGCCAGCTCAGTAAGTCTTCCCTTTCCTGGCCTATGACTTAGACATGTCTCACATTCTTTCAGGACCCTGAGGGGAGATTTGTCTGGGTCAAAAAAATCTGAAATTATTGAGAGCATGCAAGTGCTTTTCTTCAAACTGTTAACCAGTGTTGATTTTTTACAGTTTTTAAAATTCTATATATCTTCTCTATAAAACTAAATAAACTAATACCTAAATACATATTAAATATATATTATATATTTCTATTATATATAAAATATGTATTTAGTTATTAACTTAGTGTATATATATCTACATGTGTATCTTTCTCTATATATATAGAGAGAGAGAATATAAATGGAGAGAGAGGAGAGAGAAACTGTCTCACCTTATTGCCCTCCAGTTTCATGCCCCAGAAATAACTTCTGTTAAGTGTCGTGTGTATCCTGCCAAGCATTTTGTCTGGGGCTTTTTTTTTTTTTTTTTTTGGTTCATAAACAAACATGTAGTGTGCTTTTTTTTTTTAATATATATTTATTTGGCTGTGCCGGGTCTTTGTTGCGGCACGTGGGATTTTTGGTGCCGAATACAGGATTTTTAGTTGCAGCATGCAGGACCTTTAGTTGCAGCATGAAGGATCTAGTTCCCTGACCAAGGATGGAATCCGGGTCCCCTGCCTTGGGAGCGTGGAGTCTTAACCACTGGGCCACCGGGAAAGTCCCTGTAGTGTGCTTTTTATGTGTGTGTATGTATGTGTGTACATGTATATGTGTATGTGTATATAGATATATAGATTCAGAAAATTCTTTTCTACTCCAAGATCATATATATATATATATATTTACTGGTGCTTTTCTGGTATCTAAAAATATACCTCTAATTTATTTTGTTATAAGGAGTGAGGTAGGAATCCAGCGTTTTGTTTTTCAAAATAGCTAACCACTTGCCCCATCATCATTTTGATTAATTTACCTTTTCCCCACTGAAATGCCACTTTTATCATATGGTAAATTTCAAAATGTGTTCAGATGCCTTACTTTTCTGCCCTGTTCCACTAATCTATCTATTCCTATTTTATTTTATTTTTAAACCCCATTTTAATTACTTACTTTTTAAATAGAATTTTCTTAGCTGTTTTGGCTTTTTTTTTTCTTTTCAGTTAAAATTTCTATCTTGGATCTCAGTTCTTTCTAACCAAAGAGGATCCTATTTTATTCAGTGATCATGTTCTTTGACAGAGTAAACAGAAATAAAAAGTTGTGGAGTTTCACTTTCTTTTCTCATCCATCAAAATTATGCAGTTGGCTCCAAACAGTGAGCCCAGATGTCCCTCCCTGAACCTCTTACTCTAGACTTAATTAAAACAGCCCTTTCTGTTGTCATAGCTTTTTTTTTTTTTAACATCTTTATTGGAGTATAATTGCTTTACAATGGTGTGTTAGTTTCTGCTTTATAACAAAGTGAATCAGCTGTACATATACGTATATCCCCATATCTCCTCCATGTTGCGCCTCCCTCCCTCCCACCCTCCCTATCCCACCCCTCTAGGTGGTCACAAAGCACGGAGCTGATCTCCCTGTGCCATGCGGCTGCTTCCCACTAGCTATCTAACTTACGTTTGGTAGTGTATATACGTCCATGCCTCTCTCTCGCTTTGTCATAGCTTTTTGTTGCGAGCCTCAGTAGCTAGGCTTTCCAGGAACTCTCCTCAAGGCCTCTTACTGGTGCCCTCCTTACTCCCTACGCTTTGTGATCTGTGCTCCTCCGCCACTGGATTCTTTTATGTAGATCCTCCTTTTCACTGAACCACTTCCAGCAATAAAGTCGCAGTCCCTGTGAGAATGTCCTCATCCTCTTGGCCCACATCTCTGACTCTGAGTATTTAGCTGAGAGGGAGGGCATCCTTTCTATGACAGTTAGCTTCACAGCCTGAGCTGAGAGTGGTGCCCCACAGACCCCAGATACCCTCCTATGTCAAGCCCTAAGTACCTCATGATGAGGAAGAGGAAGGAACAGGTGACATCAGCATGTTGTCACTGGAAACTGGTAACCCCAGGGGCTGAGTTCCCTGCAGTCACCAGTATTGTCTGCTACTTTGCTCCTTGGGAGCAGGAGAGATCACATTCCTGCCCATCTTTTTCCAGGTGCAACGGTTCTCAATCCTGGCTCCGTGATTAACCACCTGGGGAACTTGACAAGCTATCAGAGCCAGCGCCCCGCCCCCAAAACAACTGAACCTGAGTGTCTGGGGATGGGGTCCTGGCACTGATATGTTTCAAAAGATCTCCAGGTTGTTCTGAACTGCAGCCGGAGTTCAGAAACGGTGGGCTGAGTACGGCAGGCTTCACCAGAGTGCGGTGCTTACTTGTATATATGGAACCAAGGCTGGGAAAATGGAAAAATGAAGGGAAAGACGTTTTTCCAACAACATTATCCTCCGAAAGGTTGGTAATTTTGCATTATGATTAAGTAATTAAGTTGCTTTTCATCTATTGCTACCTTTAACTCTCCTGAAAATTGTTTCTAAAAATCATTCGCTAGGGAGCTGTATATGTAAATCCATCCACATTATCGTTGCAATACAGGATCTATGCAGCTGAAATAATCTTGGCTCTAATACTCAAAAGGCAGCAAAGTAAGTGACAGTAATAATACCCCCCTCTACTTTTCCAGACCACAGAATAAGCAGCACGTGTGGAACATGGCGTTTCAAACGCTGCCACATCACTGAGTGTTCTGCGTGGCATCCGGGGTGGGAGCGTGCCGAGTAAATGTCTCCTCTTACAGGACGTTAGAACCTCAGCAGACACAGACTTTAATTCCTTCATCATCTGACTGCTTTAAAACCTTCCACTTTCTGCAGCGTGGAAACAAATTGGTCTGGGTTTCAAAATTCTTCTGTCAAGAAATAAACGAACCCGTGAAGGCATAGAGGGGCTTATCTGAGTGCAAGCAGACCCTGGGTTTTCAGAAGACTTTGACATGTTAAAAAAAAAAAAAAAGAGGTGTCTGAAGAAGGTAAATTGCTGATAGCAATAGCTCAGAGAATGAACTAGAGTAAACCAAGCTCCATCAGCCAGGGTGATACATGAGGTGGCGGTAGAATCTGGGCACATAACTTTTGCTATATGTGTATTCAACCCATCCTCTTGTTTCCAGCATCACTTTCAGATGTACTTGGGGCTCCAAATCCTTTTTGCCACGCCCCTGCAGCTAGTGGGATCTTTGTTCCCTAACCAGGGATCGAACCCGGGCCATGGCAGTGAAAGTGCCGTGTCCTAACCACTGGACCTCCAGGGAATTCCTGACCCAAATCTTAAACCTGCCCAGAATTATGTAATGTGAATCTGCTTCTGGGCTTTTCCACTGTCAGACTGGGCTTCTGATCTGCTGAACCAGTGACCACCCATCAGTATGGTGGAGTCTAAGGACTGACACCCAACATCATTCTCCCTTTAAGAGTTATGTCTGCCAGCCCCCATCGCAGAGAGCACTGCCAGCCACAGATTCGCGATTTGTGAGCACTGATGCCTATTCTATTTAGGGGCCCTCTTTAAGAAAAAGAATACAAAATTTGGGATAAAGGCAGAAATTTATTTAGAATGGAAAGGAGAGGGACTTCCCTGGCGGTCCAGTGGTTGAGACTTTGCCTTCCAATGCAGGCGGTGCATGTTTGATCCTTGGTCGGGGAGCTAAGATCCCACATGCCTCATGGGCAAAAAAGCAAAACACAAAACAGAAGCAATATTATAACACATTCAATAAAGACTTTAAAAATGGTCCACGTCAAAAAATCTTTTTAAAAAAAAGGAGAAATTTCAAGTTAAACACTTAAGCGGAAATCCACTACAAACAACACAAAATCCAGAAAAAATATATTGTATTTTTAAAATTTGTTTCTTTTAGATGTCTGCTCAGTTATCATCTCCTTGGGCGCCCCTCCTTCTCTCACCATCCCATACAAAGGAGCCAACACCCTTTACATTGTTCTCCATCCCCTCGCTCTGCTTTCTTTTTCTCTAGCACCTGTCCCTCAGGATGTCATATCTCTTCTTATTTGTTTGCTTATTGTCTTTCTTCCTCACTAGAAAGTAAGCTGTATGAAAGTGAAGGCATTTTCCGTCTCCTTCTCTATATTTCCCAACACCCAGCACTTACTAAGTGCTCGATAAATGTTTGTTGAGGAAATGTTGAAAATTTTTACACAAAATTCAATATTTTATAAAATAAATGTAGAGTATGATCCAGCTTTTGTAACAATATGCATAGGAATAAAGACCAGAAATAAACAGATCAAAATGTTAAAAGTGATTATCTCTGAGTGATTTTCATTTTCTTCATCTTGCTTTTATAGATATTCCAATTTCTTTTCAATGAGGTATTACACATCTTAGATAAATTAGAGGTGACATGCTTGTGATGAAATATGAAGTGAGAAAAGTTAGATACAAAATGTATCTAATAAGATCCTGATTTAAGTTTGTTTTTTTGCGGTACACGGGCCTCTCACTGTTGTGGCCTCTCCCGCTGCGGAGCACAGGCTCCGAACACGCAGGCCCAGCGGCCGTGGCTCACGGGCCCAGCTGCTCCGCGGCATGTGGGATCTTCCCGGACCAGGGCACGAACCCGTGTCCCCTGCATCGGCAGGTGGACTCTCAACCACTGCGCCACCAGGGAAGCCCTGTTTTGTTTTTTTTAATGAAAAGAAGACAAAAGACATACAGGAATGAGTTAATAGTAGTTACCTCTTGGAATAACTGGTGGTTTTCAATTCTTCCTACAGTTTCTGTTTTTGCAGTCTTTGTAATGGGCATGAATTACTGTGATACTCTATGAAAATTAGGACAACAAATATTAATATAAAAAAGAATAGGAGTTATGAAAAATGAGATAACTAGAGACACAGCTAGATATTTGGTGGTGTTCAAAGAAAGGGCAGGGCAAGACAAAAGGAGGGGCACCCAGAAGGAGGGAATAAAGTGGGAATACGGACCTGGATTAGATAAAGTTAAAAGAGTAATAGGGAAAGAAAGAAGGAACCAACCACAGGGAGGGATGAAAATAACAATGGAGGAGGAGAAGTGGAACAGAAAAATGCCCTCGTTTTGATTCAAATAAGTGCCCACCCTCAGAGCTTCCTAAATTTCTAAAAAATCCAAAGTTAAGTGGTAAGTAAATGGATATCATTTTGTAAACATTTTTTTTTAATTTCTTTTTGGCTGCATTGGGTCTTTGTTGCTGCCCACAGGCTTTCTCTAGTTGCTATGAGTGGGGGCTTCTCGTTGCTGTGGCTTCTCTCGTTGCGGAGCACAGGCTCTAGGCACGCAGGCTTCAGTAGTTGTGGCACAAGGGCTCAGTAGTTGTGGCTCGCAGGCTGTAGAGCACAGGCTCAGTTGTGGCACACGGGTTTATTTGCTCTGCCGCATGTGGGATCTTTCTGGAACAGGGCTCGAACCCGCGTCCCCTGCATTGGCAGGCGGATTCTTAACCACTGTGCCACGATGGAAGCCCCATTTTGTAAACTTTTGAGAGGCTCTTTTAAAAAGCAGTGAAGAAAAAATGTGTTCTGAAATTGCTAAAATGCCTTCTTAACTTCGTTTTTTCAAGATAGACATCTGAATCCGGATATTCATGACTTGACTTAATTGTGCATTAATTTCAGGTGGCAATGATTGACCATAACTGCAAGTAACTGGACAAATTCTTGTGGTCTCCAAGGACTACCTGAGTAATGGAATCATAATGATAATTAGGATGTGGTGAATCCACCTTCTCGCTAAGAAATAGAATGCCAAATAGAAGTAGTTAGTATTCATTGAAAGCAGTGTGTGAATAATCAGATAAAAGTACTTAGTGAAGGCACAAAAACACTTAGTGAAAATCCTTTAACATTTATTCTGTAGCACAATACACAATAAAATAAAATGTGGGTTAATTTTTAAATTCATAGCTTATCTAAAGGAACTCCTTGGGACTTATTGGCTATATTTAAAATTACTTTAAAGAGAGAAATAGAGGCCATATTACAAAATGGAAAGAATCCAAAGCTCCTTTTTACTAGAATACACATTGATATGTAAAAGTGCTTTTAATTGGAGATAATTAAAATAATAAGCTATATTTAAAATCATACTAAAAGATGTCTACAAAATGATGGGAACTTGGCTACAAAATTTTAACATGAGCAATATCAAGATATAATAATACCTTATCTAAATGAATATTTTTTTTTACTAATTTATCTTTTCACCCCACTTGCCCTTCTGCTTAGGGAAAAAAAAAGTCTCACTAATATATAACCCTGATTCAACAAGTACAGAAGAAATTTACTAGAATTATATCTCTATGGCAAAGTTATAAACATAAATTTACCATTGAAATAAAACTTGAAAGTAGTGCATCCCCTGAAATATATATTTGTATTCATATATCTATAAATATAGATAGCTACATATTTAATATATTACAGGCTTAACTGTGTTCCTCGCATTAAAAATTAACTTAAAAGGAAATGAAACCAGAACATCCCATCTATGTGGGCTGTTTAAGGAGTAATAAAATGAAATGCAAATTAAAACAAGAAGCTTTTTTAAAAACTTAAATTAACAAAGTATTTTAAAAATGATAGTACCCAAAGCATCATCATCAATCATCATCAATAGCATTTCAGAGTGATTCAAATCTTTTGGAAAGTAATCAGGCAATATAATATTGAGAGACATGAAAAAAATTATAACTTTCAATTTAGCAATTCCAGTTCTAGGAATGTATCTTAAGGAAATAATCCCAAGCATGGAAACAGTTATAAGCAATAAAACATTAATCTATGCATTACTCATAATAGGAAAAAAGAAAAAAAGGAAGAGGGAGAGGTTCCAGAAAAAATGCCAAATATCTAATAAAAGAATAGTTATGTAAATTATAGTACATTCATTTGATATATTCTACAGCTGGTAAAAATGATAGTTATGAAAACTAGGGAGAAATATGGAAGAAATCTTATGGTGTGTTAAATTTTAACAGCAGAATGCAAATTTGTATATACTGTATGATTGCAATTCTTCAAAGATATGCTTAAAAAAAAAAGTCCCAGAAGAAAATACATTAAAATGACAATGATGGGGCTGTTATGGTGATGAGATTATGGGTATTTTTGTTTTCTCTTCTTTCTACATTTTTGTAATGTAATTATATTACTTTAAAAATGAATGTTATTAAATTTTTGGATTGGAGATTTGATTTGCTAGTTTGGGATTTTTTTTTTTTGGCAATGTTTTCCAGCATCTTCTCCAATCCCACTATATCTCTGAAGCCTTGATAAAACTAAATAGCATAACCTTAAAGTAAGATTGGGGGGAAATTTTTTAGGTAAATTACAGGTGAAAATGCATATGATGAAATATGAGGCGAAAAAAATCTAGATACAAAATGTTTCATCTAATATGATTCTGGTTTGTTTAAAAATATTTTTATTAAAAATAAGGCATGACCTTCTTATATATGACATCAAAAGCACAAGCAACCAAAGAAAAAAAATTAATTGGACTTAATGGAAATTTAAAACTTCTGTTCTTCAAAGGATACCATTATGAAAGTGAAAAAACAACCACAGAATGGGAGAAAAATATTTACAAATCAGATATCTGATAAGAGATTTGTATCCAGAATATTCGAGGAACTCTTATAACTCAACAATAAAAGAAAGAATCCAATTTTAAAAATAGACAAGGGATTTAAATAGACTTCTTCTCCAAAGAAGATATGAAAAGGTGCTCAACCTTACTAATTATTAGGGAAATGCAAATCAAAACCACAGTGAGCTACAACGTCACTCTCAGTAGGTTGGCTATAATCAAAAGACAGACAACAACTAGCATTGGAGAGGACGTGGAGCGATTAGAACTCTCATTCATTGTGGTGGGAGTGTAAAATGGTGCACCTGCTTTGAAACATAGTTTGGAAGTTCCTCAAAAGATTAAACATAGAGTTACCTTATAAGCCAAAAATTCCATTCCTAGGAGAAATGAAAATGTATGCCCACACAAAACACCTATACATGGATGTTCAAAGCAGCATTGCTAATAATAGCCAAAAAGTACAAACAACACAAATGTCCACAACAGATGACTAGAGAAACAAAATGTGGTATATGCATACCGTGGAATATTATCCAATGAAATGAGGTTCTGATACATGCTATCCAATGAAATGAGGCTCTGATACATGTTCAGAAACATCATGCTAAGTGAAAGAAGCCAGTCACAAAGGACCACATATTGTGTGATTCCATTTATATGAAATGTCCAGAATAGGCAAATCAATAGGGACAGAAAGTAGATTAGTGGTTGCCAGAGCTGGGAGGTAGGAGGGTGGGGGAATGGATGCCGAGCATTTTTTGGAGACAAAAATAATCTAAAATTAGATGGTGGTAATGATTGTACAACTCTGTGCAGGTACTAAACCCACTGAATCTATAGGCTTTAAATGGGTGAATTATGTGGTATGTGAATTATATTTCAACAAAGCAGTTAAACAAAAAAAAAGAATGACACCTTTATTTTGACCCAAAGCTGTTTTAAAAATGGTTGAAGGAAATAGAGCAATAAATTAGTAGCCATTACCTCTTGATAGTAGGATGACAGGTTGATTTTCATTTGCTTCCTATTTTTTGGTGTTAACCAGTATTCATAATGAGCATTGTCTTATAAAGTATATCAGTAATAACTGTTATGTAATATGAGAGGTCCAGCGAGGCAGTGCTGTTAAGAGCTTAAGGAAGCTCTGGAGCAGACAGACCTGGGTCACAGTCCTTGCTCCAGGCTGCTGATGACTAGTTACGCAACCTTGGGCAAGTCACCTGGACCTCTCTGTGCCTTAGTTTCTTCTTCTGCACAAAGGACATCATGATGATTTCTCCATACTGGGTTGTGCTGAGCATTAACATAGAAGAGTTTGTGTAAGTGCAGAACAGAGCGCGTGGCATGTGGCAATCTCAATAAATGCAAGTTAGGGATAGGAGTCGTAATAGTAGTGGTATTAGTACTAGTGGTGGTAGTACTAAGGGATCCACAATGCCGAAAAGGGTTAAGAACCACCACCCTCAGTGGCAAGGCCCTCTGTCTGCCAGTTGGTCATTCGTTGTTAAGTGAGGAGGACAAGGAGGGTACCTCCCTGACTCACAGAGCTTTTGCAGATTATGTTGAGAAAAGCATTCTTTTGGTGTCCTGGACATTTTGAATTCCTAATACTGGTTATTTTTTTCTGTGAGCTTTGTGGAATCCAAAGGGAGGCCAGGCAATGGTATTTTTTTCAGTTTTGCTGCTACGCACAATTAATTTGCTCCTTTTCTTTCTTTTTAAAATTCACATCCAAATAAATGGTTGAATTTTGAATTTTTTCAACTAAATAAAATTACCTTGTTGGGTTCAAGACTACACTTCAAGAGATACAGAGTAATGAACCTTAATGAAATACAGGTTTATTTACTTCTATCAGATCTGTCTCAACAGGAGCACCATAAATTCTACCATTTTACTGAGCTTCTGCACAACTAGGGGAAAATTGGGCTGGATTTTTGCTCTTTTTATTCTGAGACTTGCTGTCCAGATCAACCTGAAAAATTGGGATTAGTTGTTTTAATGACTAGCATTTTGTGTCTATAAATAAGTGGTCACATATTGTGTATTGTCACAAGCATCAGAAAGTAGCAATTTCTGGTTCCTTCAATAATTTTCCTGATACCAGTTGTCTGGTAGAGGCAACACAGGGCGTTCCTCATTCTGTTTGTTCTTGGATGCTGGGGAGCGGGGGGTTCTGCATTTCCCAGCTTTCCTTATAATTATGCTGTGGGGTCTATGACTGGCTTCTCTGCAGTGAAATGCAGGGGGTGCAGTGGAAACAACCTTCAGTCTGACTCTTAAAACATCCTGTAATGATCCTCCAGCTCTCTCTTCCCTTGGATGCCATGTGTTCTAGATGAAGGAACCAAGATCCCTGGGTCCCCCTTTGGAGAAGAGCTGCTAAGGGAGCAGCCCAAGACACTGGACCATGACATGAGTGATACGTAAAACTTTATTGTGTTGAGCCTACCCTGTCTTATCTAAAACAAACCTGCATTTTAACACAGAAACTCCCGAATTCTCCCATTAGACGGTTGGTGTCATATCACAGTAACTGTGAATAATTTTGGTTTATATATTCTGCTTTAGTAATGTAACTAGGATCAGATGTTCACACAGTCTGCATCCTTACATGTTATGTGTAGCATCACTTGGATATTTGCCTTTACATTCTTTTCACTCCAAAACAAAAGAGGGGCTCCTGTTTACCCATGCCAGGGCTGTAACATCTTTCACCAGGCTCACTGTTCTCCCTATGGCTTCTCTCTAACCTGTGTGCCTTAGTTCTTCACTTGTAGCCAAATGTGACAGTTCAAAAGAGATGAATGCATGAAGAATGGTATAAACTATGAGATATCTTCCACTGAACGCATTATGATAGCCTTTCCCCCTTTTTGGAAAAAAAGTTTTGGTAACCAAATTACTAATGCATTAGGGTAACTCATTAAGTGAAAGATTACTGTACTATTTCTTTTCTTTTTTTTTTTTTTTTTTTTTTTTGCGGTACGCGGGCCTCTCACTGTTGTGGCCTCTCCCGTAGCGGAGCACAGGCTCCGGACACGCAGGCTCAGCGGCCATGGCTCACGGGCCCAGCCGCTCCGCGGCATGTGGGATCTTCCCGGACCGGGACACGAACCCGCGTCCCCTGCATCTGCAGGCGGACTCTCAACCACTGCGCCACCAGGGAAGCCCTACTGTACTATTTCTTTGGCTAAGAATCCAGAAGTTCTTAGCACCTTACAAGCTATCACATTTATATTACAAAATCATTTTTCCTCTAATTTATAAGCACCTTAAGATCAAGGGACGGTCCAGGTTGTTTTGGTTTTTTGTATTTTGAATTTTTTTGTAATCTCAAGTGCTGAGAGCTGGATTAATCTTATTCTTCAATTCATAGCAAATTATTGTCAGTCCATATAAGGTCCCTTTCTAGTTTTATATAATTTTATTTTTACCTATTCATCTCTACTCTCCCCCAGATAGTCATCCACCAATGCACCTGATATATGTTTTTTAAATATGCATGTATCCTTATGAAGTATGTGTTGTATTGTGTTGTGTGTGTGTGTGTAAAATCTTTGTTTCTTCTCCATGGGTATTAAATGACATTGTACAAAGTCTGATGCAAAAGTCTAGGCTAGTTTCTAGAATGTCAAATAGGCCACTTTCTCCACAGACTCTCAGATAATATGCTGAAAATTAGACTGGGCAACTTTATTACATTTATATGCTTTTCATTGCCCTTTGAAATGTGATTAGTTCTTTTAAGGATCAGGGACCCATATGACACTTAGCTTATAAATAATTAAATCCAATTAATATTCCAGACTGAACCAAACCTAATTTATTTCAAGTTCTGGTTCTTAGCTAAGGAGACCTTGGTTCACTACTTTTGAAATAATTTCATCTTCCCTTCAATTCATATGAGTAGAAAAATACAGGTGACAAGAAAGGGGAAGTTATGCATGTACAATTTATATTAAAATATGGTATTTTCTAATATGTCTTAAAATAATGGTACATTTCCTTGGATTAAAAAAAGTGTGGGGCTTCCCTGGTGGGGCAGTGGTTGTGAGTCCACCTGCCGATGCAGGGGACATGGGTTCTTGCCCTGGCTGGGAAGATCCCACATGCCATGGAGTGGCTGGGCCCGTGAGCCATGGCCACTGAGCCTGTGCGTCCGGAGCCTGTGCTCCGCAACGGGAGAGGCCACAACAGTGAGAGGCCTGCGTACTGCAAAAAAAAAATAATAATAATAATAATTAAAAAAAAAGAAAACAGAGGGACATTTTACAAAGTAACTTTCTGTTATTTTTCAAAAGTATCAAGGTCATGAAAAACAAGAAAAGATTGAGGAAATGTCACAGATGGAGGAGACTAAGGAGATGTGGTTACTAAATGTAATGTGGGATGCTAGGTTGAATCCCAAGACAAAAAGACATTTTTGGGAAAACTTGTAAAATTCTCCGTAAGTCTATAGTTTTTTAGTTATTGCATCAATGTTAAATTCTGTGTTTTGATAATTATACTGTAGTGATGTAATTTGTTACCAGTAGAGGAAGCTGAGTGAGGGTTATGCAGGAACTCTCTGTACTATTTTTACAACTTTTCTGTAGTCCATGATTATTTCAAAATAAAAAGTTAAAAAAGTCTAGGCCCCATGCCTTGTGGGGGGTCAATTTTTGATTATTGACACAATTTTTGAAATTAGTTATTGGTCTATCTAGGATTTATATTCCTTCTCTAGACAATCTTGGTATTTTTTTCTGAAAAATTTTCCATTTCAAGGGTGTTTTCAGGATTATTGATAGGATATTAATTTGTATTATTCCCCAATGTGTTTTGAAATCTCTATTGGGTTTATATTTATGTCACCCTTTCCATTAATTCATTATGACAATATTCATTTGTGATTTTTCTTATCCTGTTTTCCTCTTTGAACAGGATGGCAAGAGTTCTGTCTTTTATTCACCTTTCAAAGAATCTGTTTTGGTTTTGTCGATCATTCTATTGTATGTTTACTATTTTCATTAATTTCTGGTTTTATCTTAATTTTTTTCTTCCTTCCATTTTTTTGGTGTTCATTCTATTACCCTTTTTCTCACTTCTTGAATTGAACGCTTTGCTCATTAACTTACCACCCCTCTTTTTTTCCCAGCATAAACCATCAGACAGTATAGTATTTCTTCTAGTTCTATTTGACTGCCTCACTCAAGTTTTCATAAGGAGTGTTTTCATTGTTGTACAATTTTAATGGTCATAACTGAGGTTATAATTTTTCCTTTAACCTATGGATTATTTATAAGTTGCCTTTTAGCTTGAAATATATGAAATAATAATTATTACTAATACTAAGTTTATCTTATTAAAACATAGGCATTCTTGTAGTCTGATATCACTGTCATTTGCCACAAGGCTCACAATTTTAATAAATACTGTCCATCTGCTGTTCGTCTTCCCTTCAAAACATTAATTGGTTGATTGAAATTAGGAAATAATGTTTCAAAATAACAAAACCAATAATGTTTCAAAATAGAGTATATATAACTGACTGACCTAAAAGTTCCAATGGGCTCACCCTCCCCACACCTTTCCGACAATTTTGTATACTCACAAAGAGCAAAACACACCTTTAGCTTGATTTGTGATTCAGTTCATCATCCTCAAACAAATGATAGCCAATAAAAGTTTTCAAATTAGCATCTCCTCTCTGGCACTTGCAGGTATCAATGACATTTGTGTGTGGTTAGAGGTGATGGAGATTTGTGATGGTGCCAAAGAATATACGTCCAGAATCAGTACTTCTTACTGCTGGTGTTAAAGTATGACAAGCAATATCCTGGTGAATTTATATATTCCCACTGTTAGAAACACTGAGCTAAGCTGGAATCTGAAGGCAAGGTCAGTAAGTCACTCTCTAATATGGAACCTAATGAGGTTTAATATATAAGAGAAGGGAGTTTTTGTAACATATCCTATTTTGTGGTTTCGAGTGCTCTTTTCTATGAGCCCAAGATGTTAGAAGTAATGCCCCTAACTCATACAGACTAAAAAGGGAATCTAGCAGTGGTATCCATCACTGCCTGTGTTACTCAGGGTTGTCCAGAGATACAGAACCAATAGGAGAGATAGATGGGTGGATGGATGGATAGATAGATATATAGATAGATAAAGATAAGTCTGTAGGGTGGGCTGGCAGGCTGGAGACCCAAGAAAGAGCCAATTCTGTATGTAGTTCAAGTCTGAAGGCTGTCTGCTGGCAGAATTCCTTTTTGCTCAGAGAAGGTCAGTGTTTGTTCTATTTAAACCTTCCAGTAACTGGATGAGGCCCACCCACATCATGGAGGACAACCTGCTTTTCTCAGAGCCCATAGATTTCAAAGTAAATCTCATGCAAAAAACACCATCACAGAATAATGTTTGACCAACCACCAAACACTGTGGCCTAGCTAAGTTGACACATAACATTAGCCATCATACTGCCCCAAGAGGACAGGGCTGTCATGGGTGGCTGCTAGTATTTTGGTCCCTGGGAGATAGGGTGCCCAAAAGGAAAATTGCCTTGACGGAGACTTAATTGCAAGAAATAACTTATCCTCATTGGGAACCTTAAAATGAGTTACCTGCCCCATCTCTCTGAGGAGATATAGTCTTGTTCACTTCTCTTGGGCTTCCTTTGCTATGTTCTAAATGTCTGCTCCCCTGTGGCACTTCATAGACTCTCTGGCCCACCCTCTAAAAGACCTTGCAGCTAGCTCGATGCACGTGGCATCTGACCAACCCATTCTTTGTGTTTATTAGGTCAACTTCAGAGAGTCTGATTGATTGCTAGGTAGCCCCTTTGGCCACATGGTCCAATCAGCTGTGGCTAAGTGGGAATGAATCATGTAATTGACAGACTAATCCTTCCAGGAATATGAGTCCAAAACTTAAGCTGAAAGGGAAAGTTGAGAGTAACTACAACTTAGTCTCTAGTATGGTTTCCTAGCTGGGTCAATCAACGCACCTCAAAGAGCTGTGCCTGCCTTCTGTTTCTGTATCCTCAGCTCAGTTTGCCTTCAACTCACAGCAGGCCTCCAGACTTGCACAGGCTGTCTTCTGCCCAAGTGAGAGAAGCCAAGGCTCCCATAGGCCTTTCTGCCCCTGGCTGCCATTTGTCTGGCCACTGGAAAAGCTTATCCACTACATTATGTGTCTCCCGATAGACTGCTATGATCCCTGGCATGGACTGGACATCTCTTGTCCTGCTTTTGTATCCCTGTCTCCAGTCTCAGTGGCTTCCCTGGTCATTGCCTCCTCTTCCCTCCACAGACCTGCAGATTTTGAGTGTATTCACACTCCCCTTGCGTGATCTTAGATTTCTTCCCTCGGGATGCTCGTGGCTCAGTGGTTTACTCCACTCCAGGGTGAACCGACACATAGATAACATTGGCTTTCTGAACTTGCAGAGCTGAGAGGCAAACCCTGACATGGCTGGATCCCTAAGACATGTGAAGTGTCCTAAGATGACAGGCCTAGCACAGCTTGTCTGTCTTCCCTGTTACAGAACTACCAGCTGCAAGTGGCAGCAAAGCATCACAGTGAAAAGAACCAGCATGGGAGACAGCAAGCCTGGATTTGAATCCTGGCTCTTACATTCGCTAACTGTGGGACCTTGGCCAAGTTTTCTGAGACTTACTCCTGTAAAATAATAATAATTATAATATTCAACGCACAGGTTTGCTAGAAAAACTAAATGAGATGGGTGCAAAGTAATTAGCACACAATAAAGGAATGGTGATAGTTATTTTTAATCATATTATCAGTGTTAATAGAACATTTCCTAGTCCCCAGGAAATGGTTAAAGGGGAGGGATTACTATAGCGCACAGGCAACTCCTCATTTCTGAAATAGGTTTTTCCCTCCACTCCGTCTATCCTACAAGGTCACTGCCCTATGGGGGCGGTGAAGAAATGACAGATGTATTTATAGCAGTTAGGGAAACGGTATTTTGGATTTTGAGAACTTCCCCCACCTAAAACCCTCTCCTGTAATAAAAGTTCAAAGTCCTTTCCTTGCAGCTTATTTTTTTTCTTAAACCTCAGCAGCAATGTCACATTGAAGTCTCTCTCTCTGAGCAATTACCGCTGTACTAAAACATATTTCGTACTGAATTTTGGCTGGAGTGAAAATTATTTCTAATTTCTATTATTTCATTTTCCCCTTTAGCCAAGGAGTATACATTAATTAAAACACTATACGTAAACAAGAACAAGAAATAATTTATAACTTATGTGCAATCGTTTCATTCTCTCATGAACTTACATATTTATGTATTTGAATAAAACCTATGAATACTAACTGCCTCTTTATTCCTGCAAACGAGACTGATGGGGAGTGAACTGAAGAAGGAAAATGTGGGGCATGTAATTGAAAAATAAGATGGAATGATGAACTTGAGATGCATGTCTGCCACTGAATCATTTTGTGACTCTAAATACTACACTTCGTGCTCTGAGTCTCCACCTGGAAGATTATGGTAATATACGTATCTGGAAAGTATGAGGTAAGAGTCTATTTTTTATAAACATAGAACATCAAAAAGATTTTTGGACTTTTGGATCCAAACAGGCAAACATTCAAAACAAGAGTCTGGGAAATTAGAATCCTTGTTTAACCTGAAACATTTTATCCTTGGTTAACAGAGTTTGTAATATTTGAAGATGCTGCTTTAAATCTAGGGCTTCAACAGATTAATAGTACTCACACTTTGTTCAGCCAAAGAAACAGATGAATGGGCAACTTACAAAAGACGAAACACATTTGGCCAAGAAACACATAAAACAATTACCATCTCCACTAATAATATAAAAACTGCGAGCTAAACAACGATGTAGCTTTTTTTCACTTTCAAATAAGAAAAAAATTAAACAGTCTGATGATACAAATCCAGCTTTGGTGAGTATTGGGGAAATGCACACAGTACTGGTGAGAGTATAAGTTAGTATAGGATTTTTGACAGCAATCTGGTAGTAATTTTAAATCCACATGCCCTTTGACCAGGAAATTCCACTTCAAGGAATCTGTCCTACCTAAATACATATGACAGTCTTTACGATATCAATGTTTGTAATGGCCTGAAAAGGGAACCTAAACATCCATTAGTAGAAAGTGATTCAATCACTTACAGTAATCCATATTACCATCTGCCACTGTGAAAAAGAATGAAGTAAGTCCACAGATACTGACCGGGGTAGAAAGAGGGACTGTGCACGAAATATTGTCATAAAAACAAGTTATAGAACAATATGTAGAATATCTCATTTTTTGAAAAAGCTTTGTATGGAAGACACTAAAACAGTAAGAAGAAGACTGTAAAAGAAGTTAAAAGTTAAAGGATGACTTCTTTTTTTACTTTATATACACTATAATTTTTTAAACAAGTATAAATTACATTTTTTGTTAAAATAGTTTAAAATAGCATGTAATTTTACATGGATAGGCTCTTACAGCTATTTCTTCCTCCATCTCCCGCATTGCACTGGGCCAATCTCTTTACTGGATTTTCTCTTCTTGTTTTGGGAGGCATTTTTTAAAAAATAAATTAATTAATTTATTTTTTGCTGCATTGGGTCTTCGCTGCTGCACATGGGCTTTCTCTAGTTGCAGCGAGCAGGTTTCTCATTGCAGTGGCTTCTCTTCTTGTGGAGCATGGGCTCTAGGCGCACGGGCTTCAGTAGTTGTGGCACGCGGGCTTCAGTAGTTGCGGCTCATTGGCTCTAGAGTGCAGCCTCAGTAGTTGTGGTGCATGGGCTTTCTTGCTCCGCGGCATGTGGGATCTTCCCAGACCAGGGCTCGAACTCGTGTCCCCTGCATTGGCAGGTCGATTCTTAACCACTGCGCTACCAGGGAAGCCCTGGAAGGCATTTTTAATATACACAAGTTTTCCCTCTAATTATAATAAAAGAATGTCTATTTATTGGAGAAAATTTGCAAAATTCAGAAGTCTGTCAAATAAAATAAAACAACACTAATCTCACTGTCTAGAAATAAACTGTGCCTATTTTTCTGTATTGTCTTCCAGTCTTTTTAAAATAAATCCTTAATAATTAGAATTATAGATACGATATCATACAGTGATTTCTTTCTTTCTTTCTTTCTTTTTTTTGCGTTACGCGGGCCTCTCACTGTTGTGGCCTCTCCTGTTGCAGAGCACAGGCTCCTGACGCGCAGGCTCAGCGGCCATGGCTCACGGGCCCAGCCGCTCCGCAGCATGTGAGATCTTCCCAGACCGGGGCACGAACCCGTGTCCCCTGCATTGGCAGGCAGACTCTCAACCACTGCACCACCAAGGAAGCCCTTATTAACCACTTTTGACATAAGTTTAATAGTTACATAATATACCATGTTGTAGATATACCATCAGTTATTTCATAGTGAACATTTGATAGTTTCTAATTTTTTACCATGGTAAAGAATATGTATATATATGTATATAAAGTATATATTCCATTATATCTCTTGATTGTTTCTTCAAGATAAATTTCTTAAAAAAGGAGGAGGAGTGCAATATTGGCATGAGTATTTTAAAGACTCAATACATATTGCCAAATTCACTCCCAGAAAGGCTGAATTAATTTGCTCTTTTACCAGAAGGGGATCAAAGTGAATGAAACTTCAACCATCCTACTCTGACCAGTGGCTTAATTTCTAATTTAAATAAAATATAAAAAGAAACCAAAATAATAAGAAGAAATCTATTTAACAGGTAAAAATGTTTTTCCTTTTTAAAATTTGTATTTACTTATTGGTGTAGCTGAAAAAATTTAAGTATATTTTTTACTTCAGTTTGTAGTTTAAAAAAGAACTTCCCTCCATAGTAAAAAATTATCATAATAATTTCTTAATATTATATGAATATTTATTTGATAGTTAAATTGCACCAGTTGTCTCAAAAATGTCTTTGCTGGTTTGTTTAAAACAAAATCCAACCCAAGACCATGCATTCAACTTGATTATTATGTCTCTTAAGATTCTTTTAATCTACAGTTCCTTTATTTCTCTTTCTTTTTCCCTCACATTTCTTCCTTCCTCCCTTCCTTCCTTCCTTCCTTCCTTCCTTCCTTGCATCCTTCTTTCTTTTCTCCTCTCTCTCTCTTTTCATGTAGTGACTCTTGAAGAGATTGGGTCAGTTGTCTGTAGAATGTTTTATTTTTTCAGATTTGTCTTGTTTCCCTGCAGTGCAGTTCACTTTGATCCTCTATTCCCTGTATTTTCCGTAAATGAGGAGCTAGCTCTAAAGGCATGAGATTCAAGCTAAACATTTTTGGAAAGAATACATCACAGGTGTTGTGTATTTCTTATTGCATCATATCAGGGGTCTAACCTGTAACATCTTGTGGTCAGTCATTAGGAATGTTAAGGTTGACCCCTGATGACAGTGGTGACAACCTTCTCCCTCCATTGCACAAGTGGGTTTTCCCCTTTGCAACTGCTCAGTAATCTGTGTGGTGCACTTTTGCACCGGAAGAATGTCCTTTGTGTATCCACCATTCACCTACAGACTTTACCACCAATTGTTAATTTCTGCTTAAATCAGTGTTTTCATCTGGGTGGAAAATGATGATTTTATAATTCTATCATTCCTTCTGTTACATTTACTTCCTATTATTCTATTAAATAGAGCTTTCTCTCATCAACTGGGACCACTTGTTTACTCTGAAATACAACTCCTACTAGAAAGGTAAGATATTTATTCTTTTCTCTTTAATTACCACTTAAATATTTGTTGGCCACTTACAGCTCTTTTGTGAATTATCTTTTTAGTCCCTTGCCTATTTGCAGTGAAAATGTTCCTAATTCTCTTGGCATATACTTCCCACAATTTGTTGTCTGGTTCTTAATTTTTCATGTACACATTTTATTTTATTTATTTTTTTTGCGGTACACGGGCCTCTCACTGCCGTGGCCTCTCCGGCCGCGGAGCACAGGCTCCGGACGCACAGGCTCAGCGGCCATGGCCCACGGGCCCAGCCGCTCCGCGGCATGTGGGATCCTCCCAGACTGGGGCACGAACCCGCGTCCCCTGCACCGGCAGGCGGACTCCCAACCACTGCGCCACCAGGGAAGCCCTATATTTTTATTTAATCTCGTTCCCTAATCTTTTTCTTTGTGGTTTCTTCATTGCTTTCATGATTAGAAATCCTTCTTTATCCAAAGCCATATCCAACTTTATCTTCCTATAGCTGTTTTAATGGTTGAATTTTTTTTTAAACTATAGAACATGCTTATTTTTTAAAGCACCATTTTTTTTTTTTTTTTTTACAATTATAGAATACACTTATTTACCATTCCTCTGCTTAAAATCCTTTGAAGTTTGCAGGATAAAAGTCAAACTTGGCAGCTTGGCATATCAGCTCTTTGGAGTCTGGCCTTTCTTTTGGCTTCATCTCCCATCTACACTCTGGCAACCAGAGGCCACTTGCAGTTCCCTGAATTGTCAATGCTGTTCCATGTGTCTATGTCTTTACAAATATGGAGTCCCTTCTCCATGACTCACCACAGCTTGCCTGATTGACTTTCCTTCTTCCTCTTTATCACCTCTTTTTGTAAAAAGTTTTCTGTTTCTCTGCAGCTTAGTTACCCCTTTGTGATCCCCCTAGAGCCTTCTGGTCATATTTTTATTGACATTTATCTTATTGGATTATCATTGTCTTTATACATGTTTCTCTCCGCATCTCTCCATTTAATGCCTTAAAGGGGAGGACCATATCATGTTTACCATTGCCACTGCCAGCACACATAGGGCACACAATTTGTTGAATTTGTGAAAGGTTAATGAAAATATAGTTTTGGACAAAAAACCAAGATAACAATTTGCAAAAGCCTTTGCAGAGTGGTGGAAATGTCATTTCAGAATTTTCAAGATACAAATAAGAAGCTTTTCCCCTCCATTTCTAAGGTATATGGCTGTCAAAAACAGCGCTAACCTGAAAGAAAAATAACATCATATAAATATGACACCTATGTGTTAAGGATGGCTTTTTTTTTTTTTTTTTTTTTTGTGGTACGCGGGTCTCTCACTGTTGTGGCCTCTCCCGTTGCGGAGCACAGGCTCCGGATGCACAGGCTCAGTGGCCATGGCTGACAGGCCCAGCCACTCCGCAGCATGTGGGATCTTCCCAGACCGGGGCACGAACCTGCGTCCCCTGCATCGACAGGCGGACTCTCAACCACTGCGCCACCAGGGAAGCCCAAAAAACTCATGATTCTTGATCACGAGTATCATGATTCCTTGTATCCCTAGTAGGAAAAATACATGAGTCTCGGTACCAAGGGGTAGAAGCAGATTGGCATCTCTTATTATGACTCTTAAAGACTAATAGAGGGACTTCATATTTCTTGTCTCCACAACCCTGGGCTCTGAGGGGTTTGAGTTCCTGGTCACCAAAAGTGCCACACATTTGGCAGGTGATACAAGAATCCCATTGGATTATGAGCTATGGCTGCTGCCTGAGCACTTTGGGCTCCTGTGTCCAGGGACCAGGCAAGAAGAGTGTCAACCCAACCACTAGAGGCAACCATTTTTATGATTTTCTTTTTCACTACAGATTAGTTTTACTTGTTTAGACTTTCATTTAAATGGAAAAATACAGAATGTACTTTTTAGTGTCTGGTTTCTTTTACTCCACGTAATATTTTTAAAATTATTTTCATGGCCCAGGGTATGGTGTAGCTTAGTGAATATCACATGTGCACTTGAAAGGAAGGTGTATCTTGCTGTTGTTTGCCTTTATTTCACCTTCATACTTCAAAAGAATTTTTGCTGGATATAAAGTTCTAGATTGACAGAGCTTTTTCCTTCAGGTTTTACTTCATTGAATTCTGGCTTACTTTCTTTCTGATGTGGAGTCAGTAGTACTTCTTGTCTTTCTTCTCTGTATACAACGTGGCTTTTTCTCTGGTTGTTTCTAATATTTTCTCTTAATTATTGGTTTTCAGCAGTTTTGGGGTAATGTGCCTTGGTGAGGATTCTTTGTGTTTATCCTGTTTGGGGTTGGTTTGATTTCTTGTTATCTGTAGATTTATAGTTTTCCTTAAATTTAGAAAAGTTTTGGCTATTATGCCTTCAAATATTTAAAAATCATCACTCCGCTCTTTCTGGGTCTCTGTTTATACAGGTGATATGTAACTTAGTATTGTCCTTCAGGTCACTAAGGCTCTGTTCATTTTCTTTCTTTTTTTTGCCACACTGCATGCTTGTTGGATCTTAGTTCCCCGACCAGGGATCAAATCCATGCTCCCTGCAGTGGAAGCACAGAACCCTAACCACTGGACTGCCAGGGAATTCCTCTTCATTTTCTTTTCAACTTTTCTGCTACTTGTGCTTTGGTGTAGATAATTCTTTTGTACTGTTTCCTCATTCTCAGATCTTTTCTTCTGCAGTGTCTAAGCTGCTCTTATGCCCATCCAATGAAGTTTTCATTTCAGATATTGTATTTTTCTGCCCTAGAAGTTCTGCTTCGTTGTTTTTATAGTTTTCATTTCTTTCACGTTTTCTTTTAGATTCTTGACCACACTTTTAACAGCTGCTTTAAGTCCTCTGATAATTTCATCATCACTGTCATTTCTGGGTCCATTGACTAATTTTTCTCCTGTTCATGGTTCACATTTTCCTGCTTCTTCACATATATAATAATTTTTATTGGATACTGGACATTGTGGGTGTTACATTGTTTAGTGCCTGGATTTTCTCTTTAAAGACTGTTAAGTTTCGGGCTTCCCTGGTGGTGCAGTGGTTGGGAGTCCGCCTGCTGACGCAGGGGATACAGGTTTGTGCCCCGGCCCAGGAGGATCCCACATGCCGCAGAGAGGCTGGGCCTGTGAGCCATGGCCGCTGAGCCTGCGCGTCCGGAGCCTGTGCTCCGCAACGGGAGAGGCCATGGCGGTGCGAGGCCCACATACCGGAAAAAAAAAAAATAAAGATTGTTAAGTTTCATTCAAGGAAGCAGTTAATTTACTTGCAGATAAGCTTTTTTGGCTTTGTTTGAGTGAATCTAGAATAGCCTTTACTCTTGGGCTAGTTTAGCCTTATCTCTAAAGTGTGGCCTTTCTGAGGTCTTTTTACCAAATTCCCCAACTGTTTAATAGGGTTTTTCCATTCCAGTTGGTCAGAACTTGAATGTTTCCAAACTTTATTTAAGATCTAGTAGTTGTTCAGCTTACACTTCCCACAGTAGTTGTTATTTAACCAGCCTCCTGGAGTTTCATTAAACCTGCACCAAAGATTCAAGGAGACTCATGCATATTTCTGGAGCTCTTCATCTGGTTCTCTGCCCTGCAAATTTCAGTTGCCTCCATCTCTCATATTTCCAATTTCTCTCTCCTCAGTTAGTGAGAGTACTGTATTCTGCTTAGCTTTCCTCTATCCTGTGCTTTGGCAAATATCGCCAGAAAGAAATCTGGGGAAAACCTTGGGCTCATCTTAATTGTTTTTCTTCTTTCCTGGATCACAGTTCCACTGTGCCTATTGTCCAATGTCTGAAGACACTTGTTTCATAGATTTGGTTCAGTTTTCTATTGTTTGTGGTAGGAAGGTTAGTCTGGTACCAGTTATTTATTCATGGCTGGATCACCATAACATTTTTAAAATGTAAACTTTCTACTGAATAATAAAATGCATACTGAAAAATTGCATATATCTTAAATGTACAATTTGTTGAATTTTCTTTTCTTTTTTTTCCTTTTCTTTTTTTTTGTCTGCCCTGTGAGGCATGTGGGATCTTCGTTCCCTTACCGAAGGGATTGAACCTGTGCCTTCTGCAGTAGAAGCATGGAGTCTTAACCACTGGATAGCCAGGGAATTCCCAACTTGGTTAATTTTCATTAATTGAACACATGTGTAATCAACACCCAGATCAAACATTATTAGAACTCCATAAGCCCCCTAGGGGCCCTTTCCAAACATTAATACTACCTAAGGATAACCAATAGTCTGATTTCTATTACCATATATTACTTTTGTATGTTTTTGAACATCATATAAGTGGAATCAAGTAATACACAATTTTTGTGTCTGGCTTATACCAGTCGATTTTACGATTGTGAGATTCATTCATGTTTTGCATGTAGTTGTTGATTGTTCATTCTCTTTCCTGAAAACTAGTCCACTATGTGGATAGTCTAAAATTTATTTATCCTATGAACATTCTTATATATGTCTTGTAGCAAACATACGAATACATTTCTGTTGCATATATACCTAGGAGTGGAATTGCTGGGTTAACCCACTCCAAAAAACACCAAATTTATATAGTTAGTCCAGACTTACATATCCATATCTGTTTGACACCTCCATTTATAAGCATCTCAAACTTAACATATACAAAACCATTTTCTCCTCCTTCTAGGTTGGCTTAATTCATCTAGTTACTAACGGACTCATCCTTAATGCCCGTATTTTCTTTATCCTTCTTGGCAAACCAATCCATTATTAAGTCCCTTGGATTCAACCTCTGATTTATATATGTCTCAAAATTATCCAAATCTTTCTGTCTCTACTGTCATTACCTTAGTTGAAGCCACCATCATCTCTGGCCTTGACTAATGTAACTGTCTCCAGACTGGACTTCCAGCAAGCCCTCCTGTCCTCTTCCAAACTATTCCCCACAAACAGCTTAAGTGAGCCTTTAAATATGTAAATCTGATCCTACTTAACACTCTATTAGCTACCCATTGACCTTAAGATACATTCCAAAATACAGTCCAAAATCTATAATGTGGCCAGTAAGAGCCTGCATAGTCTGGCCTCTCTGCCTCACCTCAGCTCAAGTTGCTCCCTACACCTCAACCACACTGACTTCCTTTCAGTTCCTAGAACACATCAATTTCTTTCATGCCCCAGCAACCTCAAACATAATGTTCCCTTGGCCTGCAACATTCTTTAAGGCTCTTTCATATGCCTGGAGCTTAAAAGGCACTTCTTCAAAGAGCTCTTCCCTGATAGTCCTGGGTAATCTATCATCGCATCCACTAATTTTCCTTCGTAGAACTGATTACGATTTATAATTATGTAATGATTTATGCTTTAACATCTCTTGCTCCTATCACACTTTAGATCCATCGAGTGTTATGTTCACTCCTGTAACCCATTGCCTAACACTGTGCTTGGCACATAGTATGCAGTCAGTAAGTCCTTGTTTAATAATGCGTGATCGATACAAAAGCTGGAAGCGGCTGCAGGAACAGCATCTGGCATTCCTTTGCCAAGGATAGATGCCTCCCAGTGTGTAGTGGTAGGTGGGGCCGGTCTTTTTGTTCACTCAGAGGGGGCTTTTCCCCCTGCTTGTTCGATAAGTGTTTGCTGTAGGGCCGCGTAAGAAACAAACTGCCTCCAGATACAGGCGGCAGGCGGGAGAGATCAGCCTTATGTGCGAAAGACAGCGTAATCTGTCACCCGAGGATTTTGCACTCTCTTGACGTACAAGAGGGAAAAGCTGCCAACTCCCTTGGAGGGGGCGAGTCGGTGTGTCTTTCCCCGAGAACCGGATTGGCCCGGACGAGCCGAGGGAACGGGGGCGGAGCTTGATCTCGCCGGGCGCCAGCCACGTCTCACGTCGGGCTGCCCAGCAGAACAGCCACTCCCCGGCCCCACAATGCACTGCGGGCCGCGTCACTCGTAGCGGCGGGTTCTGGCTAGACAGGTATGGCTCGGCCCCTCACAGTGCTCGTTCGTCCCTTCTCCGCGTCGTTCCAACCCCTGGCTGGCCGCTTCCCTCGCTCGCCACGGCCTCCGACTCTCGCCGTCGGGACCACAGACCTACCTACCCCGGGCGGGAACTAAGCTCGTGGCGTGGGGGCGGGAGCGGGGAGTCGTCGGAGTCGCGGAGCTTTGGAGGGGTGGGATTACGGGGACTTCGTCCCCAACGACTTGAGGGGTCTGTGGGCCGCGCGAACGGCGGTTGCCCTTCAGCTGACCTGCCCTGATATGGGGCAACTCGTAGGGCGGTTGTAGGGGGCCCGAGGAGGAGGACAGTCGCTCTGGGCTGCCAGCGGTGGGGCAGCATTTCCTGGCGCCCAGGTGTCAGAAACACGGTGATCGTCCTAGGCTGTTTAGGTGGCCCAGAGAGCTTGACGTGGCACTTCCTATTTTTTAGGTAGGGTTACTTTGCCTTTTGTGGGGTTGAATGAGCATTGAACCCAGAGTTTTGCCCCGGTTGGCTCACGGAAACCTCTTAAGGCCTTGTTAATGGCACTTTGGGAACGATGTGGTGTAAAGGAGACCTGAGCAATTAGCTCGACAGGTGGAAGAAGGTTTCGAAATAGGAGGCTGAGCCCCAGCTGGCTTAAATCTCTCTGAAAGTGAAAACAGCTTTGGCTTTTTCTCCTATTTAGTTTCCTGGATCATCCACCTGAGGCAGTGGGAGAGCTTGAGATCCAGTTCCTCCTATGCCTCTTCAGCCAAGGCAAAGCCCAGAGCTACAGTGGCAGCCACCAGGCGGGAGATGTTGGGATCTCAGCTAACAGGTGGAACAGCCACTTTTTGAAACTCTCTGAACCCCATTTTGGGTTACTGGCATTTGCTCACGTTCTAAGATAATAAGGAATTAAGCAATACCTTAAATAGTACCTACAGTTTCTGGTGTATGAAGGTTGTAGTTCAGTATTTGAATATGACATCTGTGACCATGCCCTAACTTAAGGGACATCTGGGCATTTCCTGTGTTGAGAACCATGATCAGTTTAGTGCTTGTGTGTATGAATGGTTCTTAAAAATCTAAGTATATTTTATACTGGTGTGTGAACAGAGCCTAGGTCTTTTCAAAGGGGTGCCTGTGACCTTCCTGTCCAGGTAGTTGAGTAAGAAGCTTGAATATGTTGAGAGGCAATGTCTCATAGGGTGGTTAGAATTAGGCTTGACTTTAAATCTGTCACTTGATAGTTTAGGGATTGAATAAATTACTTTTCTGGGCTTGAATTTCCTCAAAGGTAAAATGGAACTGATAATACCTACCTCACAGGTTATTGGAAGGCTTAAATGAGGTAATGTGTATAAAGTGTCCGGTAAATAGAGGGCAGTCAATAAATAATAATAGCAAACGCTTAATATTGCACTTTCAGTCTGCAAGGCGATGTTTCGGGTTCCTTACATGTTCCTACAAGGTAGATACCATTAGCGTTTTAAAAATAACCCTATGAGATAGATACTGTTGGTAGCCACAATTGACAGATGAGGATATTGAGCATAAAAAGACAAAGCTTGCCCAAGTTTACCCAGTTACTACATGGTGGAGCCAGTTTTTGAACCAAGGCAATCTGGTTCCAGAGTTCATCCCGTTATCTGTAATACTATACTGCCTCTTAAAGAAAACATAAGCTGTTGTTTAAAATTGTTATTATCTCAAAATGAGTAGCTAGATAGTTTGTGTATCACTGGGTTCTTGCCCCTTGTTGGTTATAGGAGGAGCACAGTGATGTAGAGATACAAGAGACTTAGGTTTAAGCACTGTCATATATTAGCAGTGGGACATTGAGAAAGGGCGCCTCAGTTTCCTCATCTGTAAAATGGTTCACTCTTTGTGAACCATGAGGTGTTATGCAAATGATTGATGTATTTGTGTATGTGTTGGAGGCCCTCTTCGTAGATATAGGTATAATCTACTCTGGAACTCGAGGTCTTGTACATACTGTGCAGTACAAGCACCTGTAATAGGAATATCAAAGGCTGCTGGTAAGGTGGGGAGCGCTGGCCAAGCTGCAAAATAAACTCTGGTTGTTCTTGGTACCCTTTCCCCCTCTTTTCAAGCTCTGTCTCCCTAGTGACTTCCTGCTAACCTGTGGCTCTATAAAATCCTTCCCTTTTCACTCAATCTTGCCCCAGTGCTGTGCATCACAATTAGTGTAGCTTTCTCCACAAGTAACTCCCCCAGTCCCAGATCTCAGCTAGCACTTTTATAAAATAGTATGTACCAAGGTAGTGTTTCCCAAACTTTGGTAACATCAGATAGGTAATATAATTTGAATGATAAGCAGATGACCTTAAAAATATTCTCCAAAAATTTACACACACATTTGAATGAAACAAAAGTTCTTTATATGTTTTAATTTAAATTAGGAGAAGAACCTAACACCTCTAAACTGATTTCACAGATACTATTACTAAACATAGGGCAAAAAAATAAATCAATTGAAAGACCTGTATTAGGTAAAAAATAGTACAGGTGAGATGCAGATATGGTAAGATTTCTGAAAGTGGTACTTGGGTGACTGAAGTTTGGGAAATAATGGACTAAAATAAAATATGAGTGATTAAGCTATTATGAAATGTTTTTTATCTTAAAAGAGGCATTTATGAAAGCATCTTGCTGGAAAGTAGATATAAAATGTACTTATATGTTGGGTTTTGTTTATTACTTTTTGAGTGATTACCTTCCTGGAACCTTGGGCCTACAGTCATCACCCCACAAGGTTCTGAAGAAGACAGGTCAGCATCTTGTTATCTTGGGTCTAAAAGGCTCGTAACCACTGCTGTAGGTGTTTGGTGTTGTGGAAGTTTATTTTCCTCAGCCTTTATGTAAATGTTTACCCAGACCTACCTAGATTCTGCTTTGGGCTTTTTCCTCTAGCAGTTGCTATTGGGCAAACAATATATTAGCCAGCACTCAGATTTCCCTGTGAGTTTGCTGCTGCTGTCTAAAGGCATATGTTATATATTTTTTCTGTTAAAGGTGAGGGAAAATGGACCAGTGGCCTAAAAATGTATCTGTGGCCCCAATAAAACTACGACTGTTCTTGAATCTTCCCATGCAAGTGTTTTAACCTCTTCCTTTCCTCAATTCCTACTGGCTCTTCCTTGGTTTTTCCAGCCACCACCTTGCCTACTCTCTAAGGGTATCCTAACCCTAGCTTGGCCTTGATGTTGACAGATTCCTTTTTCTACTACCACAGTCCAGATAAGATTGGAGTGTGTGTTTGTTTTTTTAAGGAACTGTATTAAGAATTCGAGGTAAAAAGAAAAAAAGGGGGGTATATTTATTGAGTTGATAAAAGAGAGATTGCTTATCCTAAGGTGATTGAAGTAGTCAAGCCTCACATTGTTCATTGGACAGTCATCCCAGTTTCTTTTGTTAGTTCACTGGTTTGGATGCTAGGTTAAATGACTCGGGAAGGAAGAGATTTAATTTTTTCTCCTCAGAAAAATCCTATCTACTGATAAATACAAGCAATTCTCTGAAAACCTTTCAAGAATTTAGGAAGGGAATATCACTGCTGTGTTGTGCTTTCCATGACAAGCCTAAAAGTGTGTATTAGGAATATCTGAAAGGCAAGTTTGTCTAACTATAGTTTTCCAGTTAAAGCGGTGGGCAACATAGCTTGTGTTGTATTTGCTCTTTACATCTGAATTTCTTTAATTCTGGACTGATGCTTCTCGGTGGTAGGAACTATCTATTCCTAATGTCTGAAATAGCCCCTGGCATACAGTATGTACTCAGTAAATATTTGTTAAATGAATTGAACTTAACCAGGTTGTTATTCTGTTTTCAGTATATGTTTTAGGAAGTATGAATCATATCTTTCTGTCTTTTAAGTCATAAAAAAGAGCAACTTTGAAGATTACATGAAAGTTGGCACCCTATAATAAAGATTATTCCTAATATTTCTGTTGGGATCCTAGAAAGATCAGGCATAAGGAATGCAGTCTGCTTTTAAATACTACTAAGAATATGGATGTTTGGAAACTACAAGACACAACCCTGCTCTCATGTTAATTCCCAGAGTGATCATTGTGTTGCAGTATACTTCTGGAAAGACAAAGTTTTATATTTAAATCATAAATTTGTAAGGGTATGAATTAAGACATTTTCCTAATTTGTTACACTTAGGCTAAATGTTCAGTTGTGGTTTAATAAATAAAGAAGTGTGATAACAATTTTTAAAAGAGATTTATAGTATAGACCTTATCCCTTGAGGGATCTCTGCTTTCTTTTGCTACTGCTTTTAGAAGAAAAAAGAAACTGGTTGAATAGGAAAAAAAATGATTTGGATATGTCATGTTGGAACTTTCGTTCGAAGGTTCCATTATAGTAAAGGCTAATTTAATTCCTGCTGGGTTTTTTTCCTTTTAAATAAATGGAGGAGAAAAATATTAAAGGGTAATGACATATTAATACCTAGCTTTTCCTCAGAGGAAAAGGGGGAAGTAAATTTAAAGCATTAGCTTTATTATTTGGATTGATTTTAATGTCAGTCAGTTACCATCATGAATGGGCACTCAGATTTTAACTTGACATAGCAACAAAAGCTAGGGACCACTGGTTTCCAAAATTGGTAGCAGTTGATTTTCTTTGTCATTTTTTTGATATATTACTAAGTTTTTCATTTTTGGAGTGAGATAATATTGACCTAGCTGAGCTGGGCAGGTAAGGATTAATTTAGTCTCTGAGATACAATATCTTGAAAAAAGCCTATGAAATTGTTACCAGATTTTTCAGTTTTTTACCAGTTGTGCCTCCTGTTAGTGAAGGAGAAGTATTTAGTGGCATTGTGCTCTTTCCTGCCTGGCAGGAAAGAGTTATCACTTAATTTCAGACTGTGAACATGTTTTAATTCAGTGTTTATCAAAGTATGATCCTTAGATAATAAGCATAGTAATTACTTATGGAATTTGCTGAAAATGGAAAATTCTCAAGCCCCACCCCATAGTCAATGGATCAGAATTTTGGGGGGACGGTGGACCCAGAAATCTGCATTTCTAATCAAAATTCCAATGGTTTTTACACAGGGGACCACTGTGTGTGTGTCTGTGTGTGTATTTTATCAAAGTTTGACTATTTACCTGATTTCTTTCAGAACTGCATAGGCCTATGCAGTCCTTTTATCTATTTTTGTAAAGCATGATTAGAATATAATAAAAAAGGTAATTATGATTTGCTTCCTGATAAAAAGATTGAGAACAACATTAAAAGTAGTATTCCTTTAGGACTTCCCTAGTGGTCCAGTGGTTAAGACTCTGTGCTCCCAATGCAGGGGGCACGGTTGTTTTGTTTGTTTGTTTGTTTGCGGTATGCGGGCCTCTTACTGCTGTGCCCTCTCCCGCTGCGGAGCACAGGCTCTGGACGCGCAGGCTCAGCGGCCATGGCTCACAGGCCCAGCCGCTCTGCGGCATGTGGGATCCTCCCGGACTGGGGCACGAATCCGCATCCCCTACATTGGTAGGACTCTCAACCACTGCGCCACCAGGGAAGCCCCAGGGGGCATGGTTTTGATCCCTGGTGGGGGAAGATCCTGTGTGCCTCAAGGCATGGCCAAAAAAAAAAAAAAAGTAGTATTCCTTTAGCTTTAAAATTTATTTTAAATAAAAACATTTGTTCTGATTATAAAAGTAATATGTGCTCATTGTGAAAAGTAATATGTGCTCACTGTGGAATATTACAGAAATTTAGGAAATTATAAAATGATAACAATAACCCATAATACTATTTTCTGGAGATAAGCATTCTAATTTTGTCATGTTTCCTTCCAATATCTATTTCTCTATTTACCCCTCCCTTCTTCCTCCTCTGTGTCTTTATGGAAAAC
The DNA here is from genome assembly GCF_008692025.1 of Phocoena sinus. Taxonomy (NCBI): domain Eukaryota; kingdom Metazoa; phylum Chordata; class Mammalia; order Artiodactyla; family Phocoenidae; genus Phocoena; species Phocoena sinus. Next base: position 75,971,524 of record NC_045766.1, on the reverse strand, counting down.
AGCATATGCAGTTTTGATCCTGCTTTTTTCTACCTAACATATAAGCATTTTACCACATTACTAAATTATTTTTAACAAACATAACTTTTTGTTGCATCATATTCCATCATAGCGGTGTACCATAATTTGTTTCACCATCTCCCTATTGTTGAACGTTTAGGTTGTTTTCGGTTATTTCTATGAGAAGAATGTCTTTCTGTTTAAAATCTTGTCTAATTCTTATTATTTTCTTTAAGATAGGGTTATGTATATAAATTTATTGTGGTCAGGGCTTCCCTGGTGGCGCAGTGGTTGAGAATCCGCCTGCTGATTCAGGGGACGCGGGTTCGTGCCCCGGTCCGGGAAGATCCCGCATGCCGCGGAGCGGCTGGGCCTGTGAGCCGTGGCCGCTGAGCCTGTGCGTCCGAAGCCTGTGCTCCACAACGGGAGAGGCCACAACAGTGAGAGGCCCACATACTGCAAAAAAAAAAAAAATTTATTGTGGTCAAAGGGCATAAATATTTTTAAACTCTTGTTGAATATCAACACATTGTTTTGAGAATGGTTTTTATTCCAATATGTACTTCCACATATACTTATGGAAATACCAGAAAGAAGTATTTTTTTAACAGCTAATTTGTGAAGGAAAGTATGATATATCATTGCTTTAATTAATATGTCTTTGATTATTAGTGAGTTGCACATTTTTGCACTGTGTTTATCAGCTTTGGCTTTTAATTTCTTACCTAACCCAAATTGTTCATTTTGTTTCAGGTCTTCTCTGTCACTTGAAATGTCTATGATTTTATCTGCCTCAGTCATTCGTGTCAGAGATGGACTGCCACTTTCTGCTTCTACTGACTATGAACAAGGCACAGGCATGCAGGAGTGCAGAAAGTATTTTAAAATGCTCTCGAGAAAACTGGCTCAGCTTCCTGATAGATGTACACTGAAAACTGGACATTATAACATTAAGTAAGACATCGGTTTGCTCCATTAGAATCATTTGCTTAGTGGTTGTCATTTTAATGAAATTTAAGTGGTCTAAATAGAAATTAGTGTTTGATTAGGAGAACTTTTCAAGTCAAGAATCATGTGGTTCTGAACTTATACTAAATAGTATTCATCACGTAATCACCCTTCTTATAGTTTCTCTGTGTTTATGTCTGGCTTTAGAAAATTTTATAGTTTTGCAGATTACAGATATTGTATCTTATAATTGATCATTAGATATTTATTGGTGTTCTTACATGCCCAGGAAAACTGTCATGGGAAATATAAAAAATCATACCTGATATCTGCCCTCAATGAACTTAAGAAGTTTACATCCTAGTGAGAGGGGATAGTGCTCATCACTATTTATTGTATGTAAAGAAAGTAAAACCGGGCAATGGAATAGTGACTTCATGGTGGTCAAGGGCCTCTCTGAGAGGGTTACATTTGAACAGAGACCTAAAAGATGTGAAAGACGGCAGTCTTAAGAATGCAGTGGATGAAGATCAAGGCAGAGCTGATAGCCAGTGCAGAAAGCCTTCACTACAGATCAAGAGATGGAAGGAAAACCAAGACAGTGAAGCAATACGGACACTTAATAGAGTGGTGGAAGGTGAGGTTAGAAAGGTAGGAATGGGACAGGTTACGTAGGGCCTTCTAGGCTATGATAAGGAGTTTGGATTGAGTTTAATGTAATAGGAAGCCATTGGAGAGTTTTAAGCTGGAGAGTTATATAAATCTAATTTTGGCTTTGGGTAGATCATCCTGACTGCTATATGAAGAATGGGCTCTAAGAGAGGAAGCAGAGAGGTCATTTGGGAGACTCTTAGAGAATTTCAGGTAGAGGTGATGCTTATAACTTGAATAAGAGTGATAAGGGGGCTTCCCTGGTGGCGCAGTGGTTGAGAGTCCGCCTACCGATACAGGGGACACGGGTTCATGCCCGGTCCGGGAAGATCCCCCATGCCGCGGAGCAGCTGGGCCCGTGAGCCACAGCCTCTGAGCCTGCGCGTCCGGAGCCTGTGCTCCGCAATGGGAGAGGCCACAACGGTAAGAGGCCCGCGTACTGCAAAAAAAAAAAAAAAAAAGAGTGATAAGGATGAGAAGGGGTTGGATTTGGGCTGTATTTTGGGAGCAGTACCAACAAATCTTCCTAATGGATTGAAGTGGAATGTGAGGGAAAGAGAATAATCAGAGTTACCTCTAGATTTTTGGCCTAAACAATGTCCATAATTACTTGGATAATGGGACTGAAATGAGCAAGACTGGAGGATATGTGTTTCAGTGGTAAAAATCAAGAGTTCTGTTTGGACTGTTGAGTCTGAGATGTCCTTTAAACATCCAAATGGGACTTCAGGTAGGCAGTTGGATGTATAAGTCTTAAGTTTAGTGAAGAGAAGGACAAGTGTGGAGATTTAGATTTGGAAGTTAGCTTACAGTTTATAATTAAAACCATGGGAATAGATGAGACCAAGTGGGAGAGCATACACATGAAACAATGAGAGAACAATTAACTCGAGCAATTTAATACTGATTGTGTATACAGTGGGAAATCAGATAAGAACAAAGTCCATATGTGATAAAATAAGGAGAGGGCTTCGTTACTGAGATGAGACATGAGCCATGTCCTGGAGAATTAGTAAGATTTGGCTAAGGCAGAGAGGAGGGCAATTCCAGGTGTAGAGAGGAGGCAGAAAAAGTAAAGACTGTGACTTAGCATGGTAGGTGCATTAACCTGCTTGGCCTGGTGTAGTGAATGGTGATTTAGGGATAGTTATGGGAAATGTGAGATACTTAGCGTGGGGCCAGATCCTGGATTTCCCTGCAAGTTCAGGTTGAGGGATGTCACTTTGATGATGTAATAGGTTATAGGAAACTCCTACTGCAGGATTGAGGGAAATGACTTGATAAAAAACAATGCTGAGACAGTGAAACAGAGGGTGAAATGGAAAGTCTGAGGAGAGGAGAGGCGTCAGCTTATAATTAGGGCCGGAACTAGTAACATACAAGTGCAAATGAAAAAGAAAATGCCAACCAGAAAGACACTTCAGAAGAAGAAACAGTTGAGCCTGATAAGATAGAATACCAGAGATGAAGAGAAGGAAGGGACAGAGATGACTTGGAATTGGAATTGGACAGAATGAGATCTTTGGAAAAGGTTGCTTATGGGGTGAGGGAGAAGAGGAAGACAGTGAAGCTCCATTTTGAGCATTTTAATTGAGGTTATGACAAGGTGTCCAGTTGAGGTGGGATAGAGATTTTGGAATCATTCACATAGAAATTGAAACTGTGAGGGTAGAAATGACCACTGAGTTTCAGAGAGGCCCAGAATAGAACCTTAGAGAAGGTCCATATTTACTTGGATTACCTGGGATAATGAGGTATTATCTTTAATTGGGTTTTCTGAGAGTTTTAACTAGAAAATGTGGTGGTGGTCATGGTAGTTAAAATACGTCTAAAACGATGTCTTAGTGTACTTCTATTTTTTGAAGAAAAAGCTTGAAGCATTCTAATATTTTTTTTTTTTTTTTGCGGTATGCGGGCCTCTCACAGTTGTGGCCTCTCCCGTTGCGGAGCACTGGCTCCGGGCACGCAGGCTCAGCGGCCATGGCTCACGGGCCCAGCCGCTCCACGGCATGTGGGATCTTCCCAGACTGGGGCATGAACCTGTGTCCCCTGCATCGGCAGGCGGACTCTCAACCACAGCGCCACCAGGGAAGCCCACATTCTAATATTTAATAGGCTCTTTTAGTGCTCTGGGTGTAGTGTTCTGAGTTTCAGTTATTGTATAGTGTTGTAGACAGATACCAGCATTACAGAAGATTGGCTTGAATGTGTATTAATTCTGGCAGATATCCTGGACTTTAAAAAAAAAACAAAAAACTTCTTTGCAAATGTTTTTTGTTCCTCTACCTATTGTCTTAAAAGTAGAGTAGAATGTAGTAAAATGTTAACACCCCTCCAGTGCCCAATGCTGTTTAATTGTTGTGAATTCTAGATTTTGTATTATTTATTTGCACCCCATGTTATTCCACAAAGGATGTGAGGCAATTAAAAAAAAATTCAAGAGTACAGGTAAGAGAATCATATGAGCGAAAAAATAAACATAGAATAATAAACTGAAATAACATTTTTTTCTGGAGATGCAAACTATGTAGTTTGTTCATTTTTTAGAAAAGGGCTACAAACATTGTTCTGAACTTCCTTGGGGCCAAAACAAAGGGGGATAATAGATCATTTATAGGATTCACAGTAACCATTGGATAAAAATGTTGCTTTTCATGTACTGAAACCTGATATACATAAAGAGAGACAGAATTTGGATAGCATTCTTCCAGGAACCATAACAATGAGCTTTTTATGATTTTTCTTATAATATTCCTTAGTGTAAACAAATAGCATGATGCAAAAAGCAATTTATTAGTGAGTTTAGGAGTGTGGTGAATCAGCAGAGGTCTAATCAGCCTGATTTAAGAATACAATTTAGAAATGTCTAAAGGATTAAATAGATTACATGGCCCCCAGAACCACACATAGAAAAGCCTCTGTGTATTTTTGTAGACAAGTGTTTTTTTTGTTTTTTTTTTTTTTTTTGCGGTACACAGGCCTCTCACTGCTGTGGCCTCTCCTGCCGTGGAGCACAGGCTCCGGATACACAGGCCCAGCGGTCATGGCTCACGGGCCCAGCCGCTCCATGGCATGTGGGATCCTCCTGGACCAGGGCACGAACCCGCGTCCTCTGCATCGGCAGACGGACTCTCAACCACTGTGCCACCAGGGAAGCCCTGTAGACAAGTTTTAAAAAAGGATCAAATAACAGAATTTTCAGTTCTAGTTCCTGACAAGAACCTGGATTTCATATATTTTCTGTTATTGATTGGAAGGCTTGTTAATTGGTTTCTAGGTTATTGAGGTTTTTATGCTATATGACAATAAATTTAGCCTGAAATATATAAAATTGGGAATTTATGTGTTACCTGACTTATTTAAAATTCTCATAGGACACCTCTTTTTTTAACCACCATGAGTTTGCCAGATAAAACTCACAGATCTGCAGTAGTTGTTGTAGCACAGCATGAAGCTGGCACCAGTCTACTTTCTCAGCCATGTTTCTAAATGCTTCTCTTTCTTTCAAAGCCCAGCTTATAGCTTGTGTCTTTTGAATCACCTTCTGCCTCATTACTACTATTTATTGGGTTGGCCAAAAAGTGCCTTCAGTTTTTTAAGTAAAAATAAAAGACTCATTTTCACCAAGAACTTTATTGAACAACGTATTCACCCTTTTGTTCCACTACCTTCTGCCATTTTTCAGGCAACTTCATAATTCCATCTTCACAAAACTTTTTATCTTTTTGAGCAAAGAACTGTTCCAGGTGCCTTTTACAGCCTTCCAGGGAATTGACATTTTTTCCATTAAGGGAATTTTGTAAAGACCTAAATAAATGGAAATCCGAAGATGCAACGTCTGGTGACTACGGCGGATGAATCAGAACTTCCCAGCCAAGCCATAACAGTTTTTGCCTGGTCATCAAAGAAACATGCAGCCTTGCATTATCCTGATGGAAGGTTATGCGTTTTCTGTTGACTAATTCTGGACGCTTTTTGTGGAGTGCTGCTTACCGTTGGTCTAACTGGGAGCAGTACTTGTTGGAATTAATAGTTTGGTTTTCCAGAAAGAGCTCGTGATAGAGGACTCCCTTCCAATCCCACCATATATATACAACATTACCTTCTTTGGATGAAGACTGGCCTTTGGTGTGGTTGGTGGCAGTTCATTTCACTTGCCCTACGATCTGTTCCATTCCACATTATTGTACAGTATCCACTTTCATCACCCATCACAATTTGTTTTCAAAACAGAACGTTTTCATTATGTTTAAGAAGAGAATTGTATGCAGAAATACAGTCAAGAAGTTTTTTTCACTTAACTGTTGTGGAACCCAAACATCAAAGTGGTGAACATAACCAAGCTGGTGCAAATGCTTTTCAGCACTTGATTTGGATATTTTGAGTCTGTCGGCTACCTCCTGCATGGTATAACATTGATTGTTCTCAATTAGTGTGTCAATTTGATTGCTATCAACTTCAACTGGTCTACCTGACCGTGGAGCATCGTCCAGTGAGAAGTCTCCAGCACAAAACTTCACAAACTACTTTTGATGTGTTTGATCGGTCACAGCACCTTTTCCATACATTGCACAAATCTTCTTTTGCATTTTGGTTGCGTTATTACCCTTCTTGAAATAATAAAGCAAAATATGCTGAAAATGTTGCTTTTTTATCTTCCATCTTCAATATTAAAATGGCTACACAAAAATTCACCAACTTTGGGCTTCCCTGTTTGGCGCAGTGGTTGAGAGTCCGCCTGCCGATGCAGGGGACACGGGTTCATGCCCCGGTCCGGGAAGATCCCACATGCCACGGAGCGGCTGGGCCCGTGAGCCATGGCCGCTGAGCCTGTGTGTCTGGAGCCTGTGCTCTGCAACGGGAGAGGCCACAATGGTGAGAGGCCTGCATATCGCAAAAAAAAAAAAAAAAAATTCACCAACTTTGATAAGTCTTTTTTTAAATGTACGCTGATATGACAGCTGTCACATACAGCCTAACAAAATTGTTTCGAATGAAGTTAAAGACAACTAAGTGCTACTAGAGCCATCTTATGGAAAAAACCGAATCGACCTTTTGGCCAACCCAATGATTTCTTTAGTGATCTTACTCCCTTCACAGATTGCCTGTAGAACTTGTTGACTGACATTTTCATCATTTTTTTCTTAATAATATTTTTAAAAATTTCTATATCCACTCTCTACAACTAGGTTGTAACTCATTGAGATAGTTGATGTGCCCTGGCTTATATTATTTTTGATTCCTCATCTCTTAGCATTGTGGTTTTCAAATTTTTACAGAAATTTAAGTGCTCTTTGCAGAATACCTCTGAGAAGCAAAGCTAAGTGTCTAATTATGTGCTAAATCAGATGGTACCTCACATTAGATTCTAGTTGAATAGGTAAAGGAAGTCCAAAGTTTTAAGGAAAAGAAATAGGTAACATTTAAAATAGTGAAAATTCCTTTAATTTTCTACCCCTATGTATTGGGAAAAAGATGAATTTCATCAGATTGTAGTAGCTGAATAATTCAGTTCAGCTAATGGAGCACATTCTGTGGAGCCTGGCTTGTGCTGGCACAATGCCTTGCATATATCATAGTAGCTGTTACATGAGGGATGGTTGTTTGTGGGGTATGGCAGGATTCTGAGTGCAGTGGAGTTAAAGTTAAGTCTTCATTTCCTCCAATATTCTTCAACTTGACTCATTGATTGGGGGTGGGGGTGGGGGTGGGTCGGTAATCCAGGTTTGTGATTTCTTTTCACATTACATAGTGATATTATAATTCTTTGTATAAAATTTTAAGGAATTCATCTGTTTTATTAGTTGAAGGATACTTAAATTGTAATAAATGTTTAATAGATAAACTTATGTTACTACTTAGGAAACAACAGTGACTGAAGCAATAATTATGAACCATATGAAAATTAAGTTGTGTCTTATGAGACCTTAAAACTTTGAGATTGGTTTTAGGTGCTTAAAAATCATAGTTGTACATTTTGATAAACGTTGAGACACTGATCTTATGAAAAGACAAACACTTCGGGAGGTCAGTCATACTCTGTTGAGAGTTTTAGTGCAAGAAGTGAAATTCCTTAGTTCTTTCACAGTAAATTCATTTGAAGTCTGATAATGGCTGTGAACTTCATAGGTTCTCTCCTTACCTGAGGAATTGCTTTCTTCATATTTGTCTCCAGACTGCTACCTGCAGCCAGGAATGCTGTTTTAGACTTACCTGCCTTTTGGTTTTTGTTTCTGGCTTTCCTTTCACTCTTTGGTGGTATTTTCTGATTACGGGAGTAACAGCTTCAACAAGGACCCAGTTATTAAGTACCTGCAATTGCCAGGCAATTTAGTTACTTTTCATTAAATTTTGCAACAGCTCTATGAATGGCTTTTAAATAGAACTTTTCCCCATTGCCAAGGGCAAAAACACAACTCACAGGAGCTTAAGCAAAAAAAGGGTATTGTGAAGGATAAGCAAGTTACCTAGTTGGCTGGAGCCAGGGAATCAGATGTTATCAGGAATCTTTGTCTCATTTCTCCAGTCTTTCCTTTTGCAGACAGATATTCTGCACATATTGGAAAACACTGCACAGGTAGCTCCAGGCTTACTTCATTCCAGCTGGCAACCCCACTGCCTCCATGTTTCAAGAAAAGGACTTCAATTGGCCTTGCTGTGTGATGGCCCATTTCTGAACTAACATTGTGGTTGGAGGGCTAAGGTACTCTTAGTTGGCCTGGCCTGGATTACATGCCCACCCGTTTGATGGGCAGCTTGGTCAAAGCCGTATAGAGTAGTGGTGGGGCTGGAAATAGTTCTCCAGAGGGAAGGGGAGAAGGGATGCTGGGCAGATAGCCATTATAGTACTACCAACCCTATTTTCAGAAGAGGGAACTGAGACTTAGGGATGTAAAGAAACTTGTTCAAAGTCACAAAGCTAATAAATGGTATATCTGACATGCAGTCTTTTTTTTTTTTAATAAATATATTTATTTATTTATTTATTTATTTATGGCTGAGTTGGGTCTTCGTTGCTGTGTGCAGGCTTTCTCTAGTTGCGCTGAGCGGGGGCTACTCTCCGTTGCGGTGCGTGGGCTTCTCATTGCAGTGGCTTTTCTTGTTGCAGAGCACGGGTTCTAGGCATGTGGGCTTCAGTAGTTGTGGCACGCAGGCTCAGTAGTTGTGGCTGATGGGCTCTAGAGTGCAGGCTCAGTAGTGTGGCTCACGGGCTTAGTTGCTCTGCAGCATGTGGGATCTTCCCAGACCAGGGCTCCAACCCACGTCCCCTGTATTGGCAGGCGGATTCTTAACCACCGTGCCAGCAGGGGAGCCCCATACAGTCTTTTTGCTTCAGCAATCACATTATTCTCTGGTAAAAGATGGAGTTATCTCCTTTTACCCTTAACCTCTTTCTTGACAGGGTGCATTTCTAATTCTCCTAATCCTTTTCACTTTATGGACAGTGAAATTAACCAGGGAAGAGAATTAAGTGAAACTACTCCCCAGGCCTTTTTGCTTGAGTAATGATGAGGAACAGAGTATATGTGAAGTCTGAAATTGATGAGATAGCATTGTCTCATTGAAGACAAGGTGTTTGGTGGGGAGGGGGTGTGACAGGGGAATGCAACCCACCAGTAGCTACCAGACCACTTGGGGGGAGAATGTAACCTGTGTTTTGTCTCATTATTAGCATCATAGCACTTTTCTACCGTTTAAAATTATGGTAAAATCCACAGCTTTTCAGCACCACATATGTTAAATAGGCTCTTATGAACTGGTCTAGGAATCTAATTACTCTTACAGTACAGTTTCTGTAGGTGCAGTAAACTTCTGGAATACAACTAACAGGCAAATGAGGGACTATCTACGATTGGTTATCTGAAAAAAGTCAGGATCTTTATTCTCTGGTGTGTGAAAGTGTGAAGGTACTAGGGTTAGTGGGAAAGGGTGAATCAGGAGATTAACTCTGCAGAAAAAGAAAAGGATGTCAAAGGCAAATTTTGTATCCAAGGTTTTGATGGTGTAATCACCTTTGGCTGCTTAAAATCATCTGATTCTCCTTTAGCTTACTGTTATAAGTTGCTATCACCTGGCATATTACATATTAATACATATTTTCTTATTTAATGAGGTTTAAATTAGTGACTAAAATGAGTCTTTTATTTATGGGATAATGTATTTAGCTCTTCACCATTGGAGGGTAATTGAAGGTTGGCTACCTAAGAGAGGAATAAGTGAGAAAATACGAAGTTCCTGGTAGAATGCTGCTCATGGCAGACAGTGTTACTGAGTTCTCTTTCTGGTTCTTATCACCGTACTGTCCTACTGATGACGAAGTCTTGTTTTCACCTTGTTTCTCATCAGATGTATTTGGTGATAATAAATTCATAATGTATACTGACTTTCATAACATCAAACCCTTTTTTATATTTAAAAGTGTAAACGCTTTATTTTAGGGAATGGAGTTCAGTATGGAAGGTTCTCTTTCGAAAATAAAATTTTTCTTATGCTTAGCAATTTTAAGAGTAGATTAGAGATTTCATGTCCTACTGCAGAACTTTTCTTCACCCAGGGAAGCTATTTACTGGGTAAATATGACTACAAAGGATAAGAAGATTTCCTGTGTGCAATGATACAATAGCAGTATGAAAACTATATGTAATACAAATATTATTGCTGTTTCAATTTATAAATAGTTTGCTATATACTTTGTCATTTGGCATGCTAAAAAAATTCAGTGTTGTTTCTTTAATCTTGTTTTGTATATCGTTTTAAGTGTATTCCCAGTACCTGATTGCAGGCGCCTGGCGGGCAGGGACTTGGTCTTTGACATCAAAGCCTATAGAGTAGAATGCTGGACATACGCTAGGTGCTCTATTATTTGCTGTGGGGAAAATCATCGTTTTCACTTATTATTTAGTTTGGTACAGCAAGTCCTAATAATGTCGGTGTTTAATTGGTGATGTCTAAAAATTTTTTGACATTTCATAAATAAAATTAGATACCAGGAAAAGTTTAATGTCTAAAACCACTTATTCGTTTTGTTGGACTTTAGGAATCGCTTGAAGTATGGCCTGCTTGGATACATGATAAAATTAGCTTTTAAACAAAGTGATTGAAAGGGGTAAATCCTTCTACCTAGAGTTTGAACTTCCACCAGCCTTACCTGTTCAAGACACACTTGATCTTGGAAGGCCCCAAAGAAGTTCCTAGTGTGTGTGCTGTGGAGAGGAACCAAAGATGTAATGAGGTTGGATAAATTCCTTGGCCAGAAGAAAGGCAGTAGCTATAGAGATCAAATCCCATTGGTCCCAAAGCACAGAAGTGGAAGGAAATAAAAAAGAAAAAGGAAATTAGAGAAAAGTAGGAAGAAAACAGTGGCAATTTAAGAATTGTGCTCAAGGTGGAGAAAAGAAGACGTTGTGTTGTTGTGAGATTAGTTAATGACAGTGATAAAAGGAAAGCAGACATACTTGTTAGACCTTTATAACCATCTGGAGGTGCTCACTGCAGAGGTGAGTGATTCTACATGGTCACATGGTGAGTGATTCTACAGTGTTTTAAGTAGGGGGATGTTGAAGACTCAGTGATCTGAACTGAAGCCTTCTGGTAACACTGGCCTGGAAGAGCAGGTGAAGTTCTGCTCCCTTCTGTCATTTGTCAAGTATTTATTGACCACCTTCTTTGTGTAGATACCACTGAGCTGTGCAATTATCTGTGCACAATATACTAAACAAATTAGGTATAATGATGCCATCTATGCACTCATTTATTTACTAATTTACTGAGCACTTATTGTGTACTAGACATAATATTCTAGGTGCTAAGAATACAGTGGTGAACCATAAAGAAATCATCCCTGCTCTCATGCAGCATAGATATTAGTGAGAGACATTACAACAAACATACAAATATATAAGTACGAGCTGGGTTAGTTACATGAAGAAAATTAACAGGTGCTTTGTTTACAATAAAGTAAGAATGAAATTAGATAAAATATGTAATATATTTAGCAAAGGGCCTAGTTCACACTAAGTGGTCAGTAAACCGTAGCTGCTACTGCTACTACTATTACTACTACTTTTCTCCCTCCTCATCAAGGCAGAAGGATAACAGCCAGATTGTCTATAACAAGTGAGCTAAATGAACCTGATGGACGGGCTAAAGGCTGCACAAACTGGCATGCCTCTAGTGACGTTAGACTGTTTCATGTGAGTAGTCCTCAGTGCGATGGTAGGAGTCTTTCAGTTTGTACCAGTGATATGAAAAAGCAGAACTTTTGATAACAAAGGTAAATCAACAGAGCTGTATGTACTTTTGGAAAACTGGCTTTGCATTTCAAATAAAGACAGCATTGTAAAGGTAAATTCACTATGAAAAGTCATAATATTATAGAATATAGCGTTTTCAGAGAATATCATGCATTTATAGAAAATAAAGACTTTGGGATAAAGACTCTGAAAACGTTAACATACAATCTTAAAAACATAGGTTATTTTATTTTTTTAATTTCACAAAAAATTCTCCAGTTAGATTGAGCTCAAGCAAGAAAAACCATTTGGGATAAACTCACGTAGGTGTCTGTGGTTCACTTATTAATATGGAAGTACAGTAAAACCCTGTTATAGAACAAGAAATAGAGTCTAAAAGCTTCAGTCGTCTTATTGAAGGATAGTGAAATAACTCCTATCTAGCCACTTGCAAGTTCCAAGTGTGTAGAAGCCAATCACCAATTGTGTTTTATCCCAATTCAAGTTATTGTAAGATATATTTGAATGCTAATGACATGTCAAAGAATTTTGATAACGGCAGGGAAGATTATTTTGGAAAGGGAAAAGTACTTGGGAAAATCATACCTTGATTTTTGATTTAGTTGTCAATTTTGTAGGAAAATACAGTATGTTATGACTAAACTTTTTTGACTGTGACCCATAAGAAGAGATGCATTTTACTTTGTGACCATTACTTAACATACAAATAGGATAAACAAAAGTTTTATGAAACAACATTCGGGTATTTTCTGTTATATTCTACTTCCATTTTTAAGAAAATGCTGTGTGTAATTCACTGAACTAATTTTATGATCCGCTAGTGGGTCACAACTTGCAGTTTGAAAAACGTTGCATGAAATGACTATGTGTTAAGTGGAACTTCAGAAAGGAATTCCAGGTTATTCCAGAAGCATAAGATCAGCACAATTTCACTAGTAGTATATCCCACACCGTTAATAATAGACGATTAATAGGTGCGAACCCCACATCATTTGGCTGCCTTGGATGGTCTTTTAAGAAAGAAAGATATATGTACATTTGCTTGCATATGCATAAACTCTCACAGGAAGGATACATACGAAATTAATAACATGAGTTGCTAGAGGGACAGAGAACTGGCTATCTGAGCAGAGGTGGGAATAAGACTTCAAGTATAGTATTTCCTTTCATTTTTCATTCTTTAAAAATTTGAGTCGTGAATATATTTATTTTAAAAGTTAAATTAAAAATAATAAATAAATTCTGCTACTACAGTATTAGAGAAAAGAGGGGAGAGGGGGACTCCAACATGGATCAGGGTTTGGCAGTAAAAATTGCTTTGATAGATCAGCAGTGTCTGGCATGGGAGTGGGAGTTACAGCCTGTATGCTCTGTTTGCTCCCCTTGATCTAGACCAGAGCTATGTTGATAGTACCATGAAAGAATGTTTAAGTGACTCATTAAAAAGGGTTAATTTTTGTCCCATACTCTGCTTGTTACAGGGGAGTGTATACTTTATTTTAGAAAGTTTTTTTTTCAATAGAAGATGGTTAATTTAAACATTTTTGTTTTTAATTTTTAACTTGTTATTTAGAAATACTTTCAAACTTTCAGAAAAGTAGTACAAATAAGAAAATTACAAATAATACTTGTTCCCAGACTCACCTTTTGTTAACATTTTACCCCATTTGCTTTATTGTTTTATCTGTCTACCTATCTGTCTGATTTATTTTTGTCTGAACCATTTGAGAGAAACTTACAAATACCATGCCCCTTTATTCCTAACTACTTCAAAGTGTATTTTCTAAGATTAGGGATATTCTCTTACTTAACTATAGTACTGTTATCAGGTCTATTAAATTTAATATTGATACCATACTTCACTTAAACTACTGTACTGCCTGTTTTCCGTTTTTGTCAGTTGATCCAGGAATATCCTTTACAGCATTTTTCCCCCTCTCTGGCACAGGATCCTAGGGTTAGGCATTACATTTAGTTGTGTCTCTTTAGCCTCCTGTGATCAGAAACATTTCCAAAGCCTTTATTTCTTTGTTTACAACATTGAGGTTTTTAAAGAATACAGCACCCCCATCCCTCTTTAAAGAAAATAGAATGTTGATTATTCTCATGTTCCTTCATGATTAGATTCAGGTTATGCATTCTTAGCCAGAATACTACATAGCTGACATGTCTTAATGAGGCACAGGAAGCCCATCTTCCCCTCATTAGTGATTTTAGAGTACTTGGTCAAGGTATTGTCTAGTTTCTACTGTATAATAAATACAGTAGAATTCCCTTGCAGCCAATAAACAATCCATGGGAAGACATTTTAAAGCCATGCAAAATTTCCTGTTCCTCACCAAAATATCCACCTAGATTTAGCATCCATTGATTATACTTGCTTGATCCAGTTTTTGCTCTGTGGGTTGCAAAATGCTGATTTTTCCAGTTCTAACACTATCTCCACATTTACCAGGTGTCACTCAGCATTCTGCTGTGAACTAGTCTTCCTTTCTTCCCTTTTGTTTGTTGTTATGAACTCATAAATTCTCTTCTTTCCCCCTAATGATTCATAATTCATTATTATGTGAGTAGAGGATTTGATGCTGGGGTCAGCGGATGACTTTAGGAGGTCAGTAATCACCTGACCTTGAAATTGTGTGCCAGGTTCTGGGTTGTTTCTGGGGAGAGTGTCCATAACTTTCATCAGAACCTCTAAAAAGTTCTTGATTCAAACAGTGTTAGGTTCCACTAGGTTGAAGGGTTGAAATGTTAAGCTGTTACCCTTATCTGTTTGAATAGTCTTTCCTGATTTCTACCCCAAGTGATAAGTAACTGAAGTGTTAGAATCATAATATGTGTCCCTCTCTAGATACATTTCACTTTTTTTTAAATTAATTTTTATTGGAATATAGTTGATTTACAATGTTGTGTTAGTTTCTGCTGTACAGCAAAGTGAATACATTCCACTTTGTTGTCTACTGTTTTTAAATTACAACTGAAACTAGTATCATATTTTGGTTCCTTTAATTTTTTTTTGCTGAAATATGTAATAAATGTTAATATTGTCATTGCCTCTGTAGCAGCAGTTTATGGTGTATAGAGCCAGTCTTCTGAAGTAACGAATTACCTTGATTTAATTTGAAATTTTAAATCCAATGTTTTTTACACTGTAGTTTTATTAGCTCCATGGGAGTGAGCTACATGATGTTGTGCACTGAAAATTACCCAAATGTTCTGGCCTTCTCTTTCCTGGATGAGCTTCAGAAGGAGTTCATTACTACTTATAACATGATGAAGACAAATACTGCTGTCAGACCATACTGTTTCATTGAATTTGGTAAGGGCCTGATTTTTTTTTTTCTTTTTCATTATCCTGTCTCCATTCAGTCGTAAATGATTTTTCATCTAATACTGAGGGGCAGAGGGAAAACTCAGAAAATTCTGCTAGCTTGCTTTTGACAGAATAATTTGACAAATGGTCTATAAATTATGGCAACTTCTTCATTTAGGTGCCTCTTAAAAAAATTCTGTTTGAGCTGTGTAGAGGATCCTGATTATTGGTTCAAAGAATTAATTCCAGAGGTTAATTTTTCAGTGAGAACTTTATAAGCTAGAGGTTCAGAGTTTTGTCTTTATGTGGTAGTATATTTAGGCTGCTTAATGTAGAACAGAGGTTGGCAAACATTTGTTGGAAAGGACCAGATAGTACAATTTTAGGCTTTAAGGATCATTTGGTCACTGTCACAGCTACTCAGCCCTTGCTATTATAGCTTGAAAACAGCCATAGGCAATACATAAATGAATGAATATAGTTATATTCTAATAACATTTTATTCACACACAAAAAAATCAGGCTAGATTTGGCCTATGGACATTAGTTTGCTTGACTCCTGATGTAGAAGAGGGAAAAAAAGTGAATTCAAGGTGTAAATAGTGAAAATAAAATTGGAAGAAATTTAGGAAATGTCTTTTATTGTTTTCATTAAATTTTTAAAACATCTGTTCTAATGGTGTAAGATAAATAAGAAAACAGATTTATATGAACATGCGATTTACAGTGTATGTTTTAATGTAATTACAACTGGTAAATACTGACAGACTTAATATTTTATGAGATCTAAATCCCTATAAAAATGAAGACTTTGGTTTAAGTTTAAAGGGAGCTGTTTTTGGTTTTCTTGTAGAAGCTCAAAGTAATTCCTTGAAGTGGATATAATAGTAGAAATATTCTCACAGTCATGTAATATTAAATCCTTAGTATATTTATAATTATTAATTTCTTGAGTATAATTTCTAGTGAGAAAAACTGATGATGCCATGATATATTAACCATAAACACAAATAATATTAGGACATTCATGACAGATTGAACAGTTTGGGATAGCAAATTAAACAGTTTATTGCAAAATTTACTGTCCATAAACATCACACTTTCAAATGGTTTAATTAACAAATGACTGCAAGGAAATTTATTTTTTATTTTACATAGATAACTTCATTCAGAGGACCAAGCAGCGATATAATAATCCCAGGTCTCTTTCAACAAAGATAAATCTGTCTGACATGCAGATGGAAATCAAGCTGAGGCCCCCTTATCAAATTTCCATGGGTGAACTGGGGTCAGCCAATGGAGTCACATCTGCATTTTCTGTTGACTATAAAGGTGCTGGTAAGATTTCTTCTGGTGAGTTCTGGATCTCAATTACTTCATTTAAAAAATATTTTCTAAGAACTGAGGAACTCTTAAAAATGAATTAATTTAGTCTAAAACTTTAAAGTAAGTACATGAGAGAATGTAGAAGTTCAAAGTAATCGTTTCTCCCAGTGTTTTATATAGTCATCTCTCAGATATGTGACTAATCAGCAATCTCAATTGCTTTTCAACAGCAATCTCAAAGGAACTCTTTGCTAGGGAGACACTCAAGAAGATTTCTTGGTACACATTCTTCTAGAAAAGAGTAATTTGTTTGTAATATATACCTATAGGCATGTAAAGTGCTTTGCATTATGTAAAAATGACTACATTCAAGGTTGGGGTTCTTGACTGTCACAGCACATGTGATCATCTACTCAGACATCCCCTCCCAAACAAGGAATACAGTTCTCAACAGTTGGGACATGTTGAAAACTTCTGCTTAAAAGTGGAAATCCTTGTTATTTTATAAGGTAGCATATGCCGTTGTTGAATTGCTTATTTTAAAAATTCTTTCGTGTATTTTGAGCTAAAATCTGTTCCCTATAATGCTAACATTTGTCTAAGTTCTGTGACTTATCCCTCCCTGACTTCAGCTGTACCAGAACTTTGATGTCAGCAACTCTGTGTCCTTTCTATCCTTTTAGTCTGATTGACTTCATATAAAATATCCCCAGTTTCCTTAGCCTTTGGTAATTTGAAACCCTCCTCATCCTGGAAGATTCCTCTTTATATGCTTTTGTTTGTTGGTATTCTTTAAAAGTGGCATTTAAGGCTGAACAGAACACTTCATATTTGGTTTGATTAATACAAATTATGGGAGAAAAGGGGAAGCAGATTTCACTAAAATGATCCAGCTAGTCAGGAAACAAGTAAACAAGCAAATAGCAGTAACAAGCCCTGGGGGAGAGGAGGTGGATCAGTACTTAGAGTTGTTAAAATATGTTATCTAAAATGTCCAGTTTTCAATTAAAAAAAATTACAAGACACGCAGAAGAAAAGGAAAGTATAATTCATACACTGGGGACGGGGTATGGTGGGGAAGGCAGGCATTAGAAACTGCCTGAGAGAGTGATCTGATGTCAGATTTAACAGACAAAGAGTTCAAAGTAGCCATTATAATTTTCTTCAAAGAAGTAAAGAAAACCATGATTAAAGAAGTAAGGAAGGTATGATGGTGATGTCATATTAAATAGGCAGTATTAATAAAAGATAGAAATTATAAAGAAAAAGAACCAGATTCTGGAATTGAAATTGAAATTCTGGAATTGAAAAATACAACTGAAATAAAAAATTAACTAGTTGGGCTCAACAGTAGATTTGAACCGGCAGAAGAAAGAGTTAGTAAACTTGAAGATAGATTGAGAGAGATTATCCAAGTCAAAGAGCAGAGGAAGATGAAGAAAAATGAATAGAACTGCAGAAAAATATGGGGCACTATTAAACACACTAACATACGCATGATGAGAGAAGCAGAAGGAAAGAAGAAGAGAGGGGAGCAGAAAAAGTATTTGAAGAAATAATGGCTGAAAAGTTTCCATTTACTCAAAAAATGTTAATCTATTCCAGGAAGCTCAAAGAATTCCAAATAGGATACATGCAAGAGATCCACAAATAGATGAATCATACTAAAAATCCTGAAAGACAAAGACAAGGAGAAAATCTTTAAAGCAGCAAGAGAAAAACAGCTTGTCATTTACAAGGTTTACCACAATTAACAACTGGCTTCTCAACAGAAACAATGGAGACAAGAAGGCGGTGGGATAACATGTTCAAAATACTCAAAGGAAGAAAAAAAACCTCAACCAAGAACCTTGTATTCAGCAAAGCTATCTTTCAAAAATGAAGGTAAAATAAAGATATTTGCAGATAAGCAGAAGATGAGAGAATTTGTTGCTGGCAGACTCATCTTAAAAAAATACTGACAGTAGTTCTTCATATTTGAAAGCCAGACCTAGATAATAATTTGAATCCATACCAAAAAAAAAAAAAAGAAAAAGAGCAATGGTAAAGGTAATTATAAAAGACAGGAAGAATGCATTTTCTTCCTTCTGCTAAGTGATTTAAAAAGCAGTCATATAAAACAGTGTATATATATCATCTCAATAGATTCAGAAAAAGCTTTGGACAAAGTTCAACACTCACTTATGATAAAAACTCTCCAGAAAGTGGGCTTAGAGGGAACCTACCTCAACATAGTAAAGGCCACATTCAACAGACCTACAGCTAACATCATACTCAGTGGTGAAAAGCTGAAAGCATTTCCTCTAAGATCAGGAACAAGACAAGGATATCCACTCAACACTTTTATTCAACATAGTTTTGGAAGCCCTGGCCATGGCTATCAGAGAAGAAGATAAAAGGAATCAAAATCAGAAAAGAAGAAGTAAAACTGTCACTGTTTGCAGATGACATGATACTATACATAGAAAATCCTAATAATGCTAATAGAAAACTGCTAGAGCTCATCAATGAATTTGGTAAAGTTGCAGGATACAAAATTAATAAACAGAAATCTCTTGCATTCCTATACACTAACAGTGAAAGATCAAAAGAGATTAAGGAAACAGTCCCATTTACCATCACATTGAAAAGAATAAAATACCTAGGAATACCTAAGGAGGCAAATACCTAAGCAGGCAAAAGACTTGTACTCAGAAAGCTATAAGATACTGATGAAAGAAATCAAAGATGACACAAACAGATGGAGAGATATACCATGTTCTTGGATTGGAAGAATCGATATTGTGAACATGACTGTACTACCCACAGCAATCTACAGATTCAATGCAATTTCTATCAAATTACCAATTGCATTTTTCACAGAATTAGAACAAAAAATTTTACAATTTGTATGGAAGCACAAAAGACCCTGAATAGCTAAAGCAATCGTGAGAAAGAAGAGCAGAGCTGGAGGAATCAGGCTCCCTGACTTCAGACTATACTACAAAGCTATAGTAATCAAAACAGTATGGTACTGGCACAAAAACAGAAATATAGATCAATGGAACAGGATAGAAAGTCCAAAGATAAACCTATGCCTCTATGGCCACCAAATCTATGACATAGGAGGCAAGAATATACAATGGAGAAAAGACAGCCTCTTCAGTAATTGGTGCTGGGAAAACTGGAAAACTACAATGTAAAAGAATGAAATTAGAACACTCCCTAACACCATACACAAAAATAAACTCAAAAGGGATTAAAGACCTAAATGTAAGGCCAGATACTATAAAAAACTCTTAGAGGAAAATATAAGCAGAATGCTCTCTGACATAAGTCACAGCAAGATCTTTTTCGATCTACCTCCTAGAGTAATGAAAATAAAAACAAAAATAAACAAATGAGACCTAATTAAAGCTTTTGCACAGCAAAGGAAACCATAAACAAGACGAAAAGGCAGCCCTCAGAATGGGAGAAAATATTTGCAAACAAAGCAAGTGACAAGGGATTAATCTCCAAAATATACAAACAGCTCATGCACCTCAGTATAAAAGAAACCAACCCAACCAATCAAAAAATGGGCAGAATATCTAAATAGACATTTCTCCAAAGAAGACATACAGATGGTCAACAAACAAAAAGATGCTCAACATCACTAATTATTAGAGCAATGCAAATCAAAACTACAATGAGGTATCGTCTTGCACCAGTCAGAATGGCCATCATCAAAAATTCTACGAACAATAAATGCTGGAAAGGGTGTGGAGAAAAGGGAACCCTCCTACACTGTTGGTGGGATTGTAAATTGGTACAGCCACTATGGAGAACAGTATGGAGGTTCCTTAAAAAACTAAAAATAGGGCTATCATATGACCCAGCAATCCCACTCCTGGGCATATATCCAGAGAAAACCATAATTTGAAAGGATGCATGCACCCCGATGTTCATTGCAGCGCTGTTTACAATAGCCAGGACATGGAAGCAGCCTAAATGTCCATTGACAGAGGAATGGATAAAGAAGATGTGGTAACATATATACAGTGGAATATTATTCAGCCACAAAAAGGAACAAAATAATGGCATTTGCAGAGACATGGATGGACCTAGAGATTGTCATACAGAGTGAAGTAAGTCTGAAAGAGAAAAATATCATATAATATCGCTTATGTGTGGAATGTAGAAAAATGGTAGCAACGGACTTATTTGCAAAACAGAAATAGAGTCACAGATGTAGAGAACAAACTTACAGTTACCAAAGGGGGAAGGGGGGTGGGATGAATTGGGAGATTGGGACTGACATATATACACTACTATGTATAAAATAGATAACTAATGAGAACCTACTGTTTAGCATAGGGAACTCTACTGAATGCTCTGTGGTGACCTAAATGGGAAGGAAGTCTTAAGAGTGGATATATGTATACATATGACTGATGCACTTTTCTGTACAGCAAGAAACTAACACAACGTTGTAAAGCAACTATATTCCAATGAAAATTAAAATAGCAATGTATATAGTGTATTTTGGTGCCTATGACATATAGAAATGTAATACATTTTCTAACAACAGTACAAAGGAGGTGGATGGTAGCAAAGCTGCATTGGGTTAAAGAAATGACTCCATACAGTAATTTGATTCCACAGGAACAAATGAAGAAAGCCAGAAATGATAAGAATTCATATTAACAAAACCTACAAAAATATAATTGTCCTTTTTTCTCTTAGTTTCTTTAAAAGACATAAAATTATGTAAAGTAATAATTATAACAATGTATTTTAGGGTTTATAATATTTATAAATGTAATATATATATATATCACACATATATTCAGCAATGCCACAAATATGGGAGAAAGGAAATAGAGCTATATAAGAGTAATGTGTCTATAGCTCACTTGAGTTAAGTTAGTATAAATCTGAATCTGTTTCTGATAAATTAAGATGTATCGATAGATGGTAAGTCCTAGAGCAGCCACTAAGCAAATAACTCAAAAAATAGTGAAAAATCATTAAAGAAAAATACTTCAGTATGAAATATTCACTTATTGCAATTATAGCAGTAAAGGAGGAATAGAGCAAAAAGGCATGAGAGATATCAAAATAAGTAAGAATGTCAGATATAAATCTACTGTCTCAAAAATCACATCATATGTGAATGGATTTTAAAAATGTGAATGGATGAAACATTCTAGTCAAAAGTTAGAGATTTTTAAAGTGGATTAAGAAAAAACAAAGATACAGATAGATTGAAAGTAAAAGGAAGAAAAAAGTTATATAATGCAAACAGCAACCAAAAGAGAGCCTGAGTGGCTATTTTGATATCAGACAAAATGGACTTTAAGACAAAAATTCCTACTAGAGACAGTGGACATTTTATAATGATAAAAGAATCAATATATTAAGGTATAACAATTATAAGTATATATGCATTTATCAACAGAGCCCCAAAATACAGGAAGTAAAACCTGTCAGAAATAAGAGCACAATGGGCAATTAAGCAGTAATAGTTGAAGACTTAAATACCTAACTTTCAGTAATGGGTATAAATGGGTAGAAGATAAACAATGAAATAGAAGACTTAACACCATAAACCAGCTAGATTTAACAAACATCAATAGAACACTCCCTTCATTATTAGAAAATACATTTTTCTCAAGTACACATGGAGCATTCTCCTTACGCTAAGCCATTAAAACAAGACACTTCATAAATTTTTTTTTTTTTTTTTTTTTTGCGGTACACGGGCCTCTCACTGTTGTGGCCTCTCCTGCTGCAGAGCACAGGCTCCGGACGCCCAGGCTCAGCGGCCATGGCTCATGGGCCCAGCTGCTGCACGGCACATGGGATCCTCCTGGACCGGGGCACAAACCTGTGTCCCCTGTATCGGCAGGTGGACTCCCAACCACTGCACCACCAGGGAAGCCCCACTTCATAAATGTAACAGGATAGAAATAACACAAAGTTCTTTATCCACAATGAAAAGAAATTAGAAATTAACAGGGAAAAAAATTGGGAAGCCTCACAAATATGTGGAAATTAAACAATACACTCCTAAATAAATATACATTCCTCTAATAATAATAATACACTTCTTTTTCTTCAAAGAAGAAATCAGGGGACATCCCCGGTGGCGCAGTGGTTAAGAATCCGCCTGCCAATGCAGGGGACATGGGTTCAATCCCTGGTCTGGGAAGATCCCACATGCCGTGGAGCAGCTAAGCCTGTGCACCACAACTACTGAGCTTGCACTCTAGAGCCCACGAGCCACAATGGCTGAGCCCGTGTGCCACAACTACTGAAGCCCACATGCCTAGAGCCCGTGCTCCGCAACAAGAGAAGCCACTGCAATGAGAAGCCAGCACACCACCATGAAGAGTAGCCCCTGCTCACCAAAATTAGAGAAAGCATGTGCACAGCAACAAAGACCCAACACAGTCAAAAATAAATAAATAATTTTAAAAATGAAATAAAATATTCATCACATTAAAAAAAAAATCAGAAGGGGAATTTAGACTTTGAGATGAGTGAAGATGAAGACACATCATACGAAAACTTATGAGATGCAGCTCAAGCTGCGCTTAGAAGAAAATTTTTAGCTATAAATATCAATATTAAAAAAGATCTCAAATGAATAACAACCTTCCACCTAAAGACACTGGAAAAAGAAAAGCAAATTAAACCTAAAGCAATCAAAAAGAAGGGAATAGTAAAATTTGAAGCAGAAATAAATGAAAATGAAATAGGAAGCAAAAACAATAGAGAAAAATCAATGAAATCAAAAACTGGTTCTTTGAAAAGATTAACAAAATTGACAAACCTTTAGTTAGACTGACCAAGAAAAAGAGAAATTTACTAGATACAGACATGAAAGAGGGGCCATTTCTACTGACCTTACAGAATAAAGGATTTTAAAGGAAAACTATGAAAAACTGTATGCAAATGAGTTAGGCAACTTTGATGAAATGGACAAATTCTTAGAAATATGCAAACTACAGAAACTGACTCAAGAAGAAATAGATAATCTTAATAGATCTATAACAAGAATAGAGATTAAATTAGTAATAAAAAACTATTCACAAATTCCAGACCCAAGTGGTTCTACTGGTGAATTTTATCAGTTAAAGAGTTAACCAATTCTTTACAAAATGTTCCAAAAAATAGAAGAGAGAGAATACTTTTCACCTCATTTTATGAGGCCAGTATTATTCTAATACCAAAACCAGATTAACACATCACAAGAAAAGAAAACTACAGACCAATATCTTTTGTGAACACAGATACCAAAATCCTCAATATAGTACTAGCAAACCAAATACAGCAGCATATAAAAACCATTATACACCACGACCAAGTGGGATTTATTCCAGTGCTGCAAGATTGGTTTAACTTCTGAAAACCAATTATTGTAATACATGATATCAATAAAGTAAAAAATAAAAACCACATGATCATTTCAATAGATGAAGAAAAAGAATTTGGCAAATTCAGCAACCTTTAACGATAAAAACACTCAACAAACTAGGAATAGAAAGGTGCTTTCTCAACTTGATGAAAAGTATCCACGAAAACCCACAGCTAACCTCATACTTAATGACAAAAGACCAGATGCTCTCCTATAAGATCAGGAACAAGACAAGGATGTCTGCTTTCACTACTTCTATTCAGCACTGTACTGAAGGTTCTAGACAGTGCAGTTAAGCAAGGAAAAGAAAAGTCATCTGGATTGCAAAAGGAGAAAGAAAATAGCTGTGTTCACATATGATATGGTCTTGTATATGGAAAATCCTAAAGAATCAACTAAAAAACTATTAAACTAATGCATCCAGTAAGGTTGTAGGATACAAGATCAAAATATAAAAATCAGTCATATTCTACTATCAGTGGACAATCTGAAAATGAAATTAAGAAAATCCTAGCAACTACTGGCCAAAACAAGACATTATGCTTTCTGTTGTTTGCAACTAAAAAGAAAGAAAATCTCATACGCTGAAAACTACAAAACATAGGAACAAATTAAAGACCTAAATTAATGGAAAGTAAAGTAGTCCTGTGTTCATGGATTAGAAGACAGTATTGTTATGATAGCTATACTCCTAAGTTGATACACAGATACAATGAAACTCTGAAAAGTCCAGCGCTATTTTTTTGTGCAGAAATTGACAAGTTGATCCTAAAATTCATATGGAAATGCAAGGAACCAAGAATAGTCAAAATAATCTTGAAAAAGAACAAAGTTGGAGGACTCACACTTCCAAACTTGCTACCAGGCTAGGTAATCAAGACTATGTAGTTCTGGTGTAAGGATAGACATATAGGTCAACAGAATAGAGCTGAGAATACAGAAAGAAAGACTTACATTATGGTCAATTCATTTTTAAGAAGAATGCCAAGACACTGAAAGAATAATCTTTTCAACAAATGATGCTGGGACAAGTGGATATCTACATGCAAAAGAATGAAGTTAGGCCCCTACTTTATAAAATGTGTTAAAACTAACTCAGAATGAATCAAAGATCTAAATTTAACAGCTAAAACTATAAGATTCTTAGGAGAAAACTTAGGTGTAAATCTTTGCGATTTTGTAGTAAGCATTTTTTTTTTTTTAGATTTGACACCAAAAACACAATGAAAAAAAAAGTAGACAAGGTAGACCTCATCAAAATTAGAAATTTTGTTCTTCAAAAGACACTCAAGAATTTGAAAAGAGAATTCACAGACACGGAGAAAATATTTGCAAATCATATATCTTCTAAGGCACTTGTGTCCAGAATATACAAGTAACACAACTCAAGTAACAATGCAACAATTCAATATTAAAATGAGAAAAGAATTTGAATACACATTTCTACAAAGAAAATGTGTGACTAGCACATGAAAAGATGCTGAACATTATTGGTCATTAGTAAAATGCAAAGCAAAGTGATAAGGAGATACCACTTCACACCCGCTGGGATGACTATAATAAAAAAGACAGACAATAACAAGTGTTGACAAGGATGTGGAGAAATTGGAACCTTCTTACGTTGGTGATGGGGTTGTAAAGTGGTGCAGCTGCTTTGGAAAACAGTTTGGAAGTTCTCAAAAGGGTAAACATAGTGTTACCATATGACCCAGCAATTCTGCTTCTGGGTGCCTACCCCAGAAATTGAAAATGTATGTCTAAACAAAAATGGGTACACGAATATTCATAGCAGCTAAAAAGTAGAAGTAACCCAAATGTACATCAACTGATGAATGAATAAACAAAATATGACATATTCAAGCAATGGAATATTACTAAGCAATAAAAAAGGAATGAAGTATTGATACATGGTACAACATGGGTGAAATTAAAAACATGAAAGAAGTGAAAGAAGCCAGATACAAAAGGTCACATATTTATAATTCATTTATACAAAATGTCCAGAATAGGCAAATCCATAGAGACAGAAAGTATATTAGCAGTTGATGGGAGCTGGAGGGAAATAGGCAGTGATAACTGTTAATGGTTATGAGGTTTCTTTTTAAGGTAATAAAAATGTTACGGAATTAGATGACGATTGTACAAGTCTGTGAATATACTAAAAACTTCTGAATTGTACACTTTAAAAGGGTGAATTTTATTGTATTTGGATTATATTTCAGTTTTTAAAATCAGTAATAAATGAAGGGGTTATTACTTTGAAGACTTCCAGTAATGATGGAATAGGTAATTCAGACCAACAGTCCCGCTAAATACATGTAGGAAAGCTAAATGGAATGTATATATTATATAGAATATATAGGTCTAATATAATATAGAATTAATCTAAAATATAATCTTCCTGAAGTCTTTGGAGATACAACAAGATTACTAAGAATTACTAGGATACAGGGGAGAATGGAGGCTCAGGGAGATGAGCCCAATGTTTGGAGCTACTTTTCTTTTTGGAGCCTTTACCAGTTCTGAAGGGAACTGCTGATGGCCTCTCAAGCCTTGGGAGACAGGGATTAGAGCAGAGCCCACCAAAGTGGTGAACCTCATGAGCAACCCTTCAGCTTTGGGTTACGATTTTGCATGTTTGCACTCTAGGAGTATGGGTAGACAGGAATATGAAGTAGGCTTTTATCAGGACTACAACTTAGTTTTGAATCATATTGGTCTCTAAAATCGGATTGAGCTGATTACACAGTGCTTTGTTCCAGAGATCCTGGCAGAAGCAAACAAATAAATTTCCTGTAAGAAATAGTCTCACAAGCTTCAAATTATGTCTATAACAAGATTTTGAAAATAGAATGGCAAACAATCATAAATAACCAGGCTCCTGAAGAGACTAGACTGTGAATGCAAACTATTAGGAACACATATGCATGCGTGTGCACACACACATGGTCTCAGGAACCATGGAAGCCAGAAGACAATGATGTCTTCTAAAGGATAAAAGAAAATAACTGCAAATGTAGAATTCTGTGCCTAACAAAAATATCCTGAAAGAATGAAGTAGCAAGAATGGATATTCTTGCATTGTTCCTGATTTTGATGTTACCAGGGAAAGCTCAGTCTTAAAGAGTTAAATATAATATGATGTTAACTTAGGGTTTATACTGATGCCTTTTTACCAGGTTGAGAAAATTCCCTTATATTCCCAGTTTGATGAATTCAGTTTTTATCAGGAACCGAAGTTAAATTCTGTCAAATGCTTTGTCAGCATGTTTTTTGTCTGCATTTATTGAGATGATTGTATGCTTTTTCTTTTTAAAGTCTATGTGGTAAATTACATTGTTAGCTTTTCAAATGTTAAATAAACCTTGCAGTTCTGTGATAAACCCCAGTGGGTCATGATGTATTATCCTGTTTATATATCATCAGATCCAATTTGCTGAAATTTTGTTAAGATATTGTATCTGTATTCATGAGGGAATTGGTTTGTAGCTTTCCTCTTTTGTGTTTTTTGTCTGGTTTTGCTATCAGGAAAAAACTGGACTCATAGAATAAATTGGGAGGTATTCCCTCTACTTCAAAATTTGAGAAACGTTTCTGTAGATTTTTTATTTCTTCTTCTTTAGGTGTTTAGTAAGTGAAGCCTTTTGAGCTTTTGGTTTTCTTTGTGATAAGGATTTTAACCACAAATCAGTTTCTTTGGTGAATGTAGGGTTATTCAAGTTATCTGTTTCTTCTTGATTTTTAGTAGTTTGTTTCTTTTAAGGATTCTGTCTGTTTCACCTAAGTTATTGAATTTTTTGGCATAAAGTTTGGCATCAGTCTTACTAGAGTTTATAATTTTTATTGATTTTCTTAAAGAACCAGCTTTTGCTTTCTTTGACATTTTATTGTTTTTGTTTTCTGTTTCATGATTTATGTTCTGATGTTTATTATTTCCTGTCTTTTGCTTCCTTAGGGTTTAGTTTGCTTTTCTTTTTCTAGGTTATGAAGGTAGAAGTTGAGGTCATTAATTTCAGAACTTTCTTTTCTAATACAGGCATTTAGTAGTATGTATTTCCCTCTAAATATTGTTTTAGCTAAATTTCATACATTTAAATGCATTGTATTTTCACTTTCAGAATGCTTTTTAATTTCCCTTTTGATTTCTTTTGCTATCCATGGATTTATTAGGAATGTGTTGCACAGCTTTAAATATTTAGAGATTTTCCAGATGTCTTTCTGTTAACTGATTTCAAATTTAGTTTCATTGTGGCCAGATACCAAATTTTGTATGATTTTAATCCTTTTACATTTATTGAGGCTTGGTTTATTCTCTCAGAGTATAGTCTATCTGAGTCATTTTTCTGCATTCATTTGAAAAGAATGTATATTCTACTGTTATTGGGTAGCTGATCACCCAATATAATATCAGTGATTAATATCATTTAGACCAGGTTGGTTGATGATGTTCAAGTCTTTTATATCTTTCTGATTTTTCTGTCTACTTCATTAATTATTGAGAAAGGGGTGTTGAAATTTCTGACTATATTTGTGAATTTATATTTTTCTCCTTTTAGGTCTATTGTTTTTATTTTGTATATTTTAGATCTTGTTAAATATTTAGTATTGTTTTGTTCTCTTGGTGCATGCACACCTTTGTCACTTTGAAATTACTTTCTTCATACCTAGTAGTATTCTTAGCTCTGCAGTCTACTTTATTAATATAGCCATGGTATCTTCTTTTATTAAATTAATGTTGGAATGGTATGTCTTTACCATCTTCTTTCTTTTAACATTTTTGTGCTTTATATATATATATATTAAATTTATTCTATTGAAGTATAGTTGATTTACAATGTTGTGTTAATTTCTACTGTACAGCAAAGTGATTGAGTTTTTTATACACACACACACACACACACACACACACATTGTTTTTCAGATTCTTTTCCATTAAGGTTTATCACAGGATGTTGAATATACTTCCCTGTGCTATACAGTAGGGCCTTGTTGTTTATCCTTTCTATGTATAATAGTTTGCATCTACTAATCCCAAACTCCCAGTCCATCCCTCCCCCACCCTCCTTCCACCTTGGCTACCACAAGTCTGTTCTCTATGTCTGTGGGTCTGTTTCTGTTTCGTAGATATGTTCATTTGTGTCATATTTTAGAATCAACATATAAGTGATATCATACGGTATTTGTCTTTCTCTTTCTGACTTACTTCACTTAGTATGGTAATTGCTGTAAATGGCATTATTTCATTCATTTTATAACTGAGTATTCCATTGTGTATATTATGTACCACATCTTCTTTATCCATTCATCTGTCAGTGGATATTTAAGTTGCTTCCATGTCTTGCCTATTGTAAATAGCACTGCAGTGAATGTTGGGGTGCATGTATCTTTTTGAATTATAGTTTTGTCCGGATATATGCCCAGGAGTGGGATTGCTGGATCATATGGCAACTCTATTTTTAGTTTTCTGAGGAACCTCCATACTGTTCTCCAATTTACACTGGTGCATACTGCACCAATTTACATTCCCACCAACAGTGTAGGAGGGTTCCCTTTACTCCATACCCTTTCCAGCATTTGTTACTTGTAGACTTTTTAATGATGGCCATCCTGACCCATGTGAGGTGGTACGTCATTGTAGTTTTGATTTGCATTTCTCTAATAATTAGCGATGTTGAGCATCTTTTCACGTGCCTGTTGACCATCTGTATGTCTCTTTGGAGAAATGTCTATTTAGGTCTTCTGTCCATTTTTTGATTGGGTTGTTTGTTTTTTGTTATTCAGTTGTATGAGCTGTTTGTATATTTTGGAAATTAAGCCTTTGTTGGTCGCGTCATTTGCAAATACTTTCTCCCAGTCCATAGGTTGTCTATTTTTTCATTTATGGTTTCCTTTGCTGTACAAAAGCTTGTAAGTTTGGTTAGGTCCCATTTGTTTACTTTTGCTTTTACTTCTGTTGCCTTGGGAGACTGTTGTGTCTTTATATTTAAAGAGGTTTCTTTTAGGTATCAGATAGTTGGGTCTTTTGAAAAAAAAATCCAATTTGACAATATCTGCCTTTTTATTTAGGTGTTTAGATCATTTATATTTAATGTGATTATTGATATGGTTGGGTTGAAACCCACCATCTTGGCTATTTGTTTTCTTTTTGTCCTTCCTGGTTTTGATCACTTTTCTCTTTTCCTGCCTCTTTTTTTTTTTTTTGCGGTACGTGGGCCTCTCACTGTTGTGGCCTCTCCCGTTGCGGAGCACAGGCTCCGGATGCGCAGGCTCAGCGGCCATAGCTCACGGGCCCTGCCGCTCCGCGCCATGTGGGATCTTCCCAGACTGGGGCACGAACCCGTGTCCCCTGCATCGGCAGGAGGACTCTCAACCACTGCGCCACCAGGGAAGCCCCTTCCTGCCTCTTTTTGTATTGGTTACTTTTGATCTGTTTTCTGTTCTTTGTTGGCTTACTTTACCTCCTTATTTCATTTGTTTGTTTTTGTGGTTGCTTTGGGTTTTATCGTATATATCTAATATTTTGTGGTAGGGCCACTAGGTTCTGCCATGGCTAACAAGCAAGCCAAGAATTAGTTCTCAAAATGAAAACAGGTTTTGCCTAAGGGCCGTGTCATTGCTTCAGAATACCTGGAGCCTCTTTTATGATTCTTCTTTCCAGGTTTGCAGCAGGCTCAAAACATCATCCCTGTTTTCCACGGATATTTTGAGCACCATTGGATCCATGGGTCATAAGCGCTGAGTGGCAGAACATCCTCTATTGAAGCCTGGATCCTTCTGTTGCTCTGGGCCCTCCTCAACCATTGTCATTTAGTAAATAAGTTGGAGCATCATACTGAAATCTAGAAAGGCATATGTTTCTAGAAGTATGTTTTCTTAGTGGTATGGGTTGAAAGGTGCAACTTGATCTTTACTTTCAGTGTACTCTAGACCTTTAACTACCTGAAACTTGACTGAGGTTGTAGACTTTTCTAATTTTGTGATTTTTTTTTTTTTTTTTTTTTTTTGTGGTACGCGGGCCTCTCGCTGTTGTGGCCTCTCCCGTTGCGGAGCACAGGCTCCGGACGCGCAGGCTCAGCAGCCATGGCTCACGGGCCTAGCTGCTCCATGGCATGTTGGATTTTCCCGGACCGGGGCATGAACCCGTGTCCCCTGCATCGGCAGGAGGACTCTCAACCACTGCGCCACCAGGGAAGCCCTGGATTATTTTTTACCCTCTGGCATATACATGTCATCCCAAGGTATCTAATCTAAGGCATATACTGTCTGTTCTTCAGGTACTATCAGCATGAGGTCATCAGTAAAGTAGATTAATATAATGTCCTATGAGGTGTTAAGATGTTAGGTCCTTTGTAAGCCAAGAGTTAGCAAACTTTTTTGTAAAAGGCCAGGTAGTAAAGGTTTTTACAGGCCATATGGTCTGTCTTTCAACTACTCAACTCTGCTGGTGTAGTATGAAAACAGCCATATACAGTATGGAAAAGAATAGGTGGAGCTGTGTTGCAGTAAAACTTTATTTACAGAAATTTGTGCTAGGCAGGATCTGGCCTATGGGTCGTGTCTGGCAACCCCTGCTATCGACTAATCAGTGGCACATAGTTGATATAACCTGGTGGCAATATCATAAATGTACTGATATCTCTACTAAGTAAAAGTAAAATGCTTCTGATTTTCTCTGTTTGTTAGGATAGAGAAAAAAAAAAAGTGTTCAAAAATTAGTACCTATGTGCCAGGGAATTAATTGATTTGTTCCACATGGAGACCACATCTGGTAAAGCATGTGCAATTGGAACCTACAGTAATCTGTTGTCATCCTCTAAGATGCACCCATTTTGGAGACAAACTAGAGAGTTAAAAGTTTTTGAGTATAATAGGAATCACCATACATGTGTCTTTTTAAACAAGCCTTGGATGGTGGCACTGATCTCTGCAGTTACCCTAGGGATTAATGTTTTTATGATATTTGGGTTGGGGGAGCTCCAAGACTTCCATTGGCCTTTCTTTCTCAAATATTTTTAATTCCATAGGCTTGGCAGTTGCTAAGAATGTATGTCCATTAACATACACACTCAGGATCCAGGAGAATTACCTTAATTTGGGGTAGGGGTCCAACTTGACCTACTAGGAGGCAGACTCTACTAGAAACTCCTTGTATTACTTGACATCCGTAAGTCTCCACTCTGACCTGTAGACTGCAGTGGTATCTTGGATAACCAAATAGAAGATACTTGAAAAATGGGGAGAATCTGGGATTTGTTATGATTTTAAGAAAGAGAAAGAGAGAAAAGTCTAAAGAAAGAAGTTTTTAAAGTAATTCACAATAGAAATTATTTTAATATTAACTTTAAAATTTGTTTTTAATTCAGACCAGGCCTCCATAATATTTTCTGTAGTCTTCCAGTTTAAATATACTTTCCTGTTTTACAATTTTCTTTCCTAAATAAATTTACTTTATTTTGGAATCTGGTTAATAGGTATTTGATAAACCTTATTTTGCAGACCTTTTTCTCTGTTACAATATCTTACTTTTGATTTCTTTTTCTTGTATTTCTTGACTTTTTTTCTTTCCTCTTCCTAACCTTGTGACCTGTCTCTCCACAGTCAGGCATAAATTTTTTTTTTTTTTTTGCCATATTATTATTTTCTGAAGTCTACAGATGTTCTCCTGGGGTCAATATGTTGAATAGTATGTCCTCTTTTACTTGTTCTCTTTTTAAAACATTTTATTATAGAAAAATTTAAACATATATCAAGTAAATAGAATATTATAACTAACACATCACCCAACTATAATAACTATATCAACATTTTGACATTCTTGTTTTATCTATACCTCCATTCACTCCCCACTTATCCACTTGATAATTTCTACAGTTCTTTCTCTTTTTCTTTTTTAATTAATTTTTTATACAATTTATAAAGGTTACTTTCCATTTGCAGTTATTACAAAATATTGGCTATATTCCCCATGTTGTATAATACATCATTGAGCCTGTCTTACACCCAATAGTTTGTACCTCCCACAGTTCTTTTTTAAGGGAAATTTGCACATATTGAAATGTATAAATATTTGCTATATGGTTTCAATAAATGGATACAGTTGTATAAACCACACTGTTTCAAAATGTAGATTTTACTGTTATTCAAGTATGGCAAGGCCAACAGATTAGGAGGCAACAGCTGTTGAAAAGATAGTTCTCATGGATCCCAAGAGAAGGGAGCACAGCACCAGCAGCCACATGGGGAAGTGCCAGTGAGGGTCAGGAGGCAAAGGAGCAGGAGGGAAATGTGGGCAAGAGCCTTTAGTGTGATTTCCCCAGGAAGGAACTGGAGAGGCAGAGTAAGCAAGTTTAGGATTGGCTAGTTTGAATACTTTTATTGAGCTGTGGGACATAGGGCTCTTTGTCTGATACCTGACCCTGCCGTGATTTGGGCAGGGGAATAGTGGCCCTGAGTGTGAGAACCCCATAGAGCAGATAGTTAGGAATGTCGGCTCCAGATTAGGGGTTTGCTTATGAAAGGCACTCTTGCAGGCGAGTTGTTTGCTGTCTCTAGGAATTAGATAGTCCTGGGACGGGCAGTCCTCTGATGTCAGCAAGGCCCCAAGATGTCAAAGTACCAAAAATACAGAGTAAAAAACCATGATTAGTACATTCCCCTATCACAATGTAGACCATTTCCATCTCCCCAAAAGTTCCTTTGTGTCCCTTCCCAGTCAGTCTCTGCCTGACTCCAGACAACCAGTGTTCAGATTTTTTACTTTAAATTAGTTTTATTTGTTCTAGAACCTGACATAAACAGGATTATATCATGTAATTCTTGTGTTCCCCTTCTTTTGCTCAACACGTCATATGTATGTGTTGCTTGTCTCTTTAATTTGTTGCTCTTTATTGCTGAGTAGTAGTCACTGTGTGAACATACCACAGTTTGTTTATCCAGAGTGGATAAACATTGGACATTAGCTTGTTTCCAGTTTTTGGTTATTGTAAATAAACCTGTTACAAACATTCATCTTTTGTTGACATATGTTTTCATTTCTCTTGAGTAAGTATTAGGAGTGGAATTGCTAGGTCAAGGGTTAGGTGCATGTTTAACTTTTTATGAAACTGCCAGTTTTTTGAAATAGTTGTGCCATTTTACATTCCCACAAGCAATGTATGAGAGTTTTGATTGCCCTGTATCCTCACCAACAATTTAATGTTGTTATTCTTTTAAATTTAATATCCTTTAAAATTAAAAAAAAACACTTCCTGAAACCCTAAACTTAATACCCTTTTCTCAGTTTCTTTGACACCTCTATTTTTAAGATAAATACTTGGTTAATCAGCCTTTTTTTCAATCTATACAATTTTCTAGACAGTTTGTCAATTGCCTGAAAATGCTGCTGTATTTGGCTGGTACCCCACAAGGCAAGTAGATTTCTCAATCTCTTTCTCTTACACATACACACACACACCCCTCACAATCTAACAAGTATTTATTGCTTTATTTTCTCCAAAGTATTATGCTAAATATTGTAGGGCATTTTATAAAGATAATAAGCACATTATCTGCTTTCAAGATGGGAAAAGCAAATAAAAGTCAATAAGTAAAATACAAGGTAGAATGCAATACATGCTCTAAAAGAGAGAAAAAGGAAGTAACACTTTTAGACCTTGGAGCCTTGAAGGACATGCAGGTTTTGACAGGTGGTGATGATAAGAAAGGGCCTCATAGTGAAAAGAATAGTATGTTTTTGAACCATACAATTAGTCTCATTTAGTCATAATTTAGTAATAAATTATGCTCATTTAGATAGAACTGACTTGAAATCTCTCTCTAATGTTCGAAAACCTTTTTCTCCAGATATTTTGGGCATCACTGAATAACTGCACCTTCTGAACTTTATCTTTGACTCAGAACATAGACACGTATTAGGATGAGGTTTGAGGGTTAGAATGGTACCATCTTTTTGAATCCTCATTATGACTGTTCTGGTACTCTGTTTCACCAATTATTTTTCCTTTCTCTTGATTATTTTACTTCATCTTCACTGAATTTTGTTGTTACACCTATAAATGTATTAAAATCTCCCTCCTCCACCCCATTACAGGGGAAAATAACTCTTTTTCAATCCTATTGTATCTGTCAAGCTATCATCCTGTTTTCCTCTCCTGTAACTGCAGAAGTGTTCACTTACTGCTTCTATCTCTTACCTTCACCAGTTATTTAACCTTTTGCTGTCTGAATTTTGCCTTCAGCCTCTCTTCTGAAACTATTTTATGAAGGGTCGAAACCATCTCTTAGTCAATAAATCTAATCTTTTTTTTTTCTTTTTCAGTTCAGATTGTCTTTGGCCTGTCTGCAGGCTTTGTAAGTCATATCTTTCTTCTTGATGGTCTCCCCTTCCTAGGCTTCTGTGGCTCTTTCCTTTTCTGGTTGTTCTACATCTGTCTTCCCCCCTTTAAAGGTAGTGTTTACCAAGGATTTGCCCTTGGCCCACTTCTTTCATTGGTAATCTCATCTGAACCCGTCCCATCATATGCAGACCTCATCTGTTTCTCCAGCTCACTGCTTTTACATTCTTCAGTTGCTTATTAAACATGCCTCACCATCACTTCAAGTTTGATATGTTTAAAATATCTCCATACTCGATCAAACCTGAGTTTCTTCCACTGGGTCTGTTAATAGCACCCTTATCTTTCCAATCACCCACACTTCAAACCTTGGCATTTTCCTTGATTTTTTTCTCTTTTGTTTCCCACATCTAGTTAGTTGCCGAGCCTAATAGTTTTAGCCTCTGTGATCTCTCTCCCCTCTTTCTTCTTCTCTACTTCTACTGTCACTATCCTAATTTAGGTCCTCATTTCAGTAAGTCTTTTGCAATGACTCCCTCATGAACTTCCTAATACAGAATTGTAGAAAGAGCATGGGCTTTTCAAACCCAAGTGCTAATTGTGAAGATGGCACTTACTAGCTGTCTGGCTTAGAGCAAATTATTTAACCTCAATTTATAGATGAGAAGATTCAGACACAGAGAAGTTAGTCATTCTTAACCTCATGAAGTACGCTGTTTCGAAGGATAAATGGGACAGTGTATACCTAGTGAGAAGGCACTAAAAAAATATTACTTATCTCTCCCTACTTTTAATCTCTTTACAGCCCATTAACAGATTAATATTCTTTTTTGTTTGTTTGTTTGTTTTTTTTGTGGTACGTGGGCCTCTAACTGTTGTGGCCTCTCCCGTTGTGGAGCACAGGCTCCAGACACGCAGGCTCAGCGGTCATGGCTCACGGGCCCAGCCGCTCCGCGGCATGTGGGGTCCTCCCGGACCGGGGCACAAACCCGTGTCCCCTGCATCAGCAGGCAGACTCTCAACCACTGCGCCACCAGGGAAGCCCCAGATTAATATTCTTTAAGCACAGCTTTAATCGTCAATCTCTTGCTCTTCCGTGTTTCCCCATTGTCTAATTTGCCCATAATTTTTAGCCTAGTGTTTCACTCTTAATTTGCTTCAGCCTCCCTTTCTGACCTTATTTCTTCCTACTCTTATAAACATCTTTTTGAGCAAAACAAAACCAGTAGCAATGCCCCATAGCAAAGTGGTTAAGAGCATGAGTTCTAGAGTCAGGCTACCAAGATTTAAATCCCAGTTCCTTTACCCAATTTGGGCAAATTTCTCAATCTCCCTAAACCTTAGTCTCCTGTCTGAAAAAACTAGGATAACTATACTGCCTACTGCATTGGGTTCTTGGAAGGATAAAATGAGATTATGTATATAAAGCAGTTGGTGCCTGGCACATTGAAAGCAGCCACTTTTAGAAGGATTAGTAGAAGGAGTAGCAGTAATAGTTTTTGTTGATGCTGTTATTATTTGCTTCTCCCATTTCCATCTCCAGGCTCTTCATATTCTTTTCTCTGCATGGAATGCAGTTCTTCCCATTTGTACCTGTCTAAATTTTAACCATCTTTAAAGATCTCCCTTGGTTCTTGTGTCACCACCTTTCCCCTAGTTATCTTTCCTTTTCAGAATTCTCTAACTCTTTTAGTTTAGAATACTTATTACTTTCATGTGCTTATCAGTCCATTTCCCTTTAAAAGACTAGAAGTGCCTTGAGGGCAGATTGTGTAATTCATTTCTTTTATCCTCTAAAACACACCATCTTACACAGAATCATGACAAAAAGTATTTGCTTAATAAATATATTAATTCACTATAACCAATAGCCCTTTTGTTCCAAAGGATTTACTCTTATTTCTTTAGGAATTTTTGTAAACTCTCCATTAATCGTTGGTACATGAAAATTTTAATTTTGTCATGCAAATGAAATTATTGGCCTCAAGGAGACTAATTAAAGAAAAAGCATTGTAGCAGAAGACAATAATAGCAAAACAAAACAAAAACTGACCAGGTGACACTGTTTTGAATTCAACAAAATTATTTTTTTCTACATTGCCTCTTATTTCTTCATTTCTTACTGTTCCAAATCTGCTCTGTACCTAATAGTACCTATCGTGGTGCCAGATTGAGGTGTGAAGTAAGCATTTGTGGATAACAACTGATATAAAATCTGTTTTATGAAATAAAGAATATCATATAACATAATACATTAAAATGTGATTAAATATCTCGTTCAATTTGTTAAAATGAGAAAGTGTCACCCTCACATTCTGTGCAGATGGAGTTTTCTCTTAGTAAGCATTCCCACAGTTCTTAGGAAGGGGGTAGGGTGGGAGTGGGGGAATCTCCACTTGAGAATTTCCTTTCTCACGGTGATTTGGCACTTCTCCAGCCTATCCTTCAGCATAATGTGTGCCTTGTCCTTGTTAAAGGAGGCTTGTCATTTGCTTTCATGTCTTTAAAAATATTTCTGGTCATTTGAAATAATTTATAAATGGTATACTATCATTATAAAGAGAGTGCTCCAAGGGCAAGAGGCAAGTGTTAGCAACTGAGTAAATATTTAATTTGTATAGACATTTATTTCTTAAATAGGTATTGATCAACACATTAAAATGGTAATATTTTTCTGTTCAAGAATGGCTGTTCCTTACTTGACCACAAAAGGCTATGGTTCTTCAAATGTAAAATGGATAGCTAGTGGGAAGCAGCCGCATAGCACAGGGAGATCAGCTCGGTGCTTTGTGACCACCTAGAGAGGTGGGATAGGGAGGGTGGGAGGGAGGGAGATGCAAGAGGGAAGAGATATGGGGACATATGTATATGTATAACTGCTTCACTTTGTTATAGAGCAGAAACTGACACACCATTGTAAAGCAATTATACTCTAATAAAGATGTTAAAAAACAAAAAACAAAACAAAAATTATAATTATGTGACATGATAGAGGTGTTAGCTAACACTATGATGGTCATATTGTAATATACAAATGTATCAAATCAACACATCGTACACCTTAAACTACAGTGTTATATGTTATTCATATCTCAGTTTTTGGTATGAAAAAATTTTTGATTGAAACTTTATTGCAGCTTTATTGTAATAGTGTTTTACATCTTGATGTATATCTGTTCAGTTTTTTGTCTGTTTCTATGTATGCATGTATGTGTGTTTATATACATATAAAAGTGACATTATACCATACACACAAATATATATACTATAAATAAGTATGTTTTTTAAAAAAAACTCATGATAACTGCATTAATTGTAATGAAAATGTAAATTAAAACTATGGTTAACTTCCAAGTTATATTAAAAAGAACGATAAGGATGGAGTGCTATCTGAATTCTCATTAAAAAAATTTTTTTTAAAAAGCTATGGTTCTTAATTACAGTACAGAATATTGTTTGGCTTTTTTGTAAGGTAAACTTGCTTTGTATACTTTAGAAATATTATTTCTATAATCTATTTAGTTATCAGGTGTCTTTATGCTTGAGGCCCTTGTTAAGGATCTCTTTTTTACTTAGAGCCCAGTTCCCCCTTACTACTCAGAGGGAGTGGGGAAGCATGGAGGGAGGGATGTAAAACATGACTAATTGATAGACCAACTGGATAGATTTTCAAATTGCGAGATTTTTTTCTGTAGTGATAGAAAATTTGGTATCAGTACTTTACAAAGGCATTTAGTTTTTTGTTTTCATATTAAAATCTCAAGGAAATTGATTAGGAGACCAAGCAGTCAGCTCGGGCACAGAAGAAATTTAAGAAAACTCATCCTGTATTAGGTGGATTTTCTGCTGAACCTGGGGAATAAATACTTTTTTGCGACATGTGGGTTTTCGTGTTTTTATGAATTGTTTAGGGAAGCTTTTCTGCTGTAATGGCTGAATATAAGTTGCAGAGATTTAAGCCCTTCCTTATATTAATGTCCCACCTCATTAACTTCATTGTTAGGGCTTTTACACTTCAGTGATTTAAATAAAATGATCTAAATGTAGTTCTGTTGTCCTCTCTTTCTCCCTTTTGAGGTCTAGATGATTATGTATTTAGTTTTGTGTTTTCATTTAGACTCTATAGTTAATTCTGTTAACTGCAAGATGATGAAGGGAAGCTATTGTATTTCTAAGTATCTTATGCTGCAACTTCTTCAACTGTTGTTTTAGCTTTTTTACTTTCAAATGGTCTTCAGAGACCAGGAACCTCATAACTATAAGAATCCATTCTACTGTAGAGTCCAGATCGGTGATTATAGATGAGCTTTCACATATATCCTGTGGTATTTATAGAGCTGGAACCCAGATAAGGAAAAGCTTTGCTTAAAAAAGCAAGCTATGTTTGTCCTTAAAACTGTTTTCTAAGCATTTTCAGAAAAAGTTGGAATTATGTAGTGAATTTCTGAGCAGACTCACCTTTGCAAATATTTGCAGCTACTTGTAAATGGTAGACATATTTAGGCATAAGGGTTTTTCCTGTATGATTTACTGCCAGATATGAGGACACCTTAGCACTGTATACCCCAAATGCAAATTAGGTGTCTTTGTTAAAAGTGTAGAGAAAAAGAAGTTAATTTGAGTTCAGGGGAATTAAGCTGTCATGTCAGATATTTTGCATTTTAAAAAATATTTAATTTCTAAGGTGCATTATTAAATAATTTTATGAAGATTCATCCGTATTTGACCCCTTTAAATTGAGCATTGAATTTCATTTTACATACCTGTAGGTATTGACGTGAGATATTGATGTTTATTCCTAATCACTTCTTTTATTTTCCAGCTCACCAGCGACTGGAACCAGCAACTCTGTCAGGGATTGTGGCATTTATCCTTAGTCTTTTATGCGCAGCTCTGAATTTAATTCGAGGCTTTCATGCCATAGAAAGTCTCCTGCAGGTACTGTGCTATTTTTGCAATTTCAGGTGACTATGCCTTTTGATTTTACTTGTTACACAATTGATTTAAATTGATTTGGGTATTAGTACAACTTAAAATGCATGCTCAGATTTTGTATTCTTTATACCTACTCTAGTTTCCCCTTCCTCTAAAAACACTGATTTCTAGTTGACTTCTTTGACCTAATTAACACATATTGATTTATTATCTACTCTCCCAGAAGGTACTGTTTAGAGGTATTCTGGGGACACCAAGATACGTGTGACGAGGGCCCTGCAGTCTCAGACCCTAGAGTTGAATTGGGGAGGCAAAGAAGTCCACAAACAAATGCCAAGTACAGAAAGTTTGGAAGAGGAGTGGTCAGTGTGAGTCAGGATAGGAGAAGGAAGCTCTGTGGTGAGGGAAACTCTGGGAGGGGTGAGCGGGACCTAGAAGGATCTGAGTGGACAGAGAGGAGTAGAAGAGGGCATTCATGGCCAGGTTTTTGTCCTACCGCTGGGTATTCCTACCTAGTTATCTGCTCCTTTTCCTTTTTTACTGGTGGCTGCCTGTGAAATCACTAATTTCTTGAGATATTGCCAACTATTTTGTTATCCAGAGGAGTTTCTTCCAGAGAGTAAAGCTATCAGAGTATACTTTTTCTCTTATTCTTTTTGTAAACTTTTGAAACTCCCTTTCTTAAAGTTAAGCACATCTCAGGCTTCCTTTCCGTGTTTCTAATCACTTTCCCTGAAGATTTTTTTGACACTCCCATGTTGTAAATTAGTTCTCTTTTTTTGGCCAGTATTAAGCCAAGAATATCATTTGTAAAAACCCAATCAAGACACCTTCTATTCTGTTTTTAAATAGCTGTTAGTTTGGGGGAATACTCAAGAGAGTGCCATTTTGAGTACCCTCTGAACATCCTCAGCCATATGAAGCCAATAGCTGAGGACATCACAGGTTCCAGGCAGCTGAGCTTTGCCTGCAGGGGGGTTGGGGGTCTTTTCATGACTTCCAAATTCCTCTCCCGAACATCCTGGGCATGCAGTTAAAGCCCCTCTTCCCTTTCAGGCACAGGACAGCTGGCTATTGTCTCTTGTCATTCCTGCCCCTGTTCCTTAGCCAGTTAGCTTTATTCCAGCAGGATTTCAATTTCGAGCTCGTTAAACAACCTGCCAAAAAGAAACAAAGGCAATTTGGAGACTGCTGACTCAAAATACTAATAAATAAGATCTTCTCTTGCCTTTTTTTTTTTAACTTGATGTAGTGGAAAGAACAGTAGCATAGGAGTGTGAAGAGTTGATTTTTGTTTGTGGAAGAAAGAGAGCGAGAGAGAGGGTTGGCTCCAGCTGAGCTACTGATTAGCTCGGTGACCTTGAGTAGCTCACCTTACTTCCTGGTCCTCAGTTTTATTGCTTATAAAATGAAGGAGAAAGGTGGATTTGATGAGTATTTCTCTAAGTAAAGGACACATTTACACCTGGTTACACAATAGATGACTTTAGGTGGTAGAGAGAGAAACATTTTTAATTTTAAGAGTTATGTATTTAATGTATATTAATGTATAGTGTCTGTGTTTGGTAAGGGATACTAGTTTCTGTTAATGGTAGAGATATGAAAATTTCCTTTTAAAAGAAATTAATTTTAATAAAAGTCACCTTTATGACATATCTTAATAAATAATGGTATAATTAGTATTTAGAGTTGTCAAAAATTATGAAGGTGGTTCTGTGAGGTTAAAATTTCATTGTTAAAATAATTCTCTGGTTGTTTGAAATTGGCAAACTAATAAAGGGAGGGAGCAGGCCTGGGTAGAGGAAAGGAGAGCTTTACCATCCCTGACTTAGAAGACAGTACATAAGTTGCAGAACCTGGCGTTTAGTCTGCATGATTTTTAAGTTAAAATTCAGGCAAGGCTGTCATATCTCGCAATTTTTTCAGGCACTCACATCCTATCCTTCCTCTTCCTGGACTGATTCTTTCCTCTGATTCACAACTTCAAAACTAAGCAAGTAGTATAGAACGGATGAACAACAAGGTCCTACTGTATAGCACAGGGAGCTATATTCAATATCCTGTGATAAACCATAGTGGGAAATAATATTTTTTAAATGTATGTATATGTATATCTGAATCACTTAGCTGTACAGCAGAAATTAATGCAACATTGTAAATCAACTATACTTCAGTAAAATAAATTTTTTAAAAAACTAAGCAAGTAGTATAAACTACAGCTTTTCATGGCTTTTGAGCTGTTATCCCCGACTAATGCCTGCCTTGATTCCTAAGTGTTTCATGTTCTCCCTCTGATCAGTAATGTCTTTGCCTCATCACAGTTGAGGTTTTCAGAAGAATAGTAATATGATTAAACTACTGCTTATGTGTAACTGACTGATAGCTCTGAGACTTCTCAGCCTACTTATATTTTAAAAAGACAACATTACAAACCGGTATCTCTCATGAACATAGAAGCAAAAGCCCTCAACAAAATATTAGCACATTGAATCCAACAGTGTATTAAAAGTATTATACACTACAACCAAGTGGGTTTTATTCCAGTTTTGCAAGGCTGACTCAACATTTGAAAATCAGTTAATACAATCTATCACATCAACAGCTAAAGAAGAAAAATCATATGGTCATATCATGCTTTTTTGTCAGAAAAAGCATTTGGGGGCTTCCCTGGTGGCACAGTGGTTAAGTATCTGCCTGCCAATGCAGGGGACACGGGTTTGGGCCTTGGTCTGGGAGGATTCCCACATGCCGCAGAGCAACTAAGTCCGTGCACCACAACTACTGAGCCTGTGCTCTGGAGTCCGCGTGCTACAGCTACTGAGGCCCGCGCTCCTGGAGCCCGTGCTCCGCAGCAAGAGAGGCTGCCACAGTGAGAGGGCTGTGCACCACAGCGAGGAGTGGCCCCCGCTCGCTGCAACTGGAGAAGGCCCGCGCGCAGCAACGAAGACCCAATGCAGCCCAAAATAAATAAATTAAATTAAATTAATTAACACAAAGAAAAAGCATTTGACAAAATCATGATAAAACTCACAGCAAACTAGGAATAAAGGGGAACTTCCTTAACTTGATAAGGAATATCTACAGAAACCCTACAGCTAACATCATGAATGATGAGAAAGTACATGTTGTCTTCCTAAGATCGGGAACAAGACAAGGATGTCCCCTATCACCACTCCTATTCAACATTGGAAGACCTAGTGAATGCAATAAGACAAAGAAAACGAAAAGTATACAGTTTGGGAAGGAGGAAATACAGCTGCCTTTATTCATAGATGGCATGATTATTTATATAGAAAATCCCAAAGAATCAACAAACTCCTAGAACTAATAAGTGATTGTAGCAAGGCCACAGGATCCAAAGTTAATGCATAAATGTCAATTGCTTTCTTATATATCAGCAAGGAACAATTGAAATTTGAAATTAAAATTACAATTCCATTTATATTGCCCCCCCCCAAATGAGACACTTAAGAATAAATCTAGCAAAATACATAGAAGATCTATATGGGGAAATCATGAAACTCTGATAAAAGAAGGGCTACCATGTTCATGGATAGGAAGACTGAAAATTGTTAGGATGTTGGTTCTTCTCAACTTGATCTGTAGATTCAACACAATCCCAATCAAAATCCCAGCAATTTATTTTGTAGATATTGGCAAAGTGATTTTAAAGTTTATATGGAAAGGCAGAAGACCCAGAATAACCAACACAATACTGAAGAAAACAGAGAACTGATGCTATCCAATCTCAAGACTTACTGTTAAGCTATAATTAAGACAGTGTGCTACTGGCAAAAGAACAGACAAATAATTTAGTCAATGGAACAGAATAGAGAGCCTAGAAATAGACCCACACAAATATAATCAACTGATCTTTGACAAAGCAACTAAAGCAATTCAGTGGAGAAAATTTTCTTTTCAATGAATGGTGCTGGACAGCTGCACATCCACATGCAAAAAAAAAAAAAAAGCTTGACACGGATCTTACACCTTGGACAAAAAAGTTAACTCAAAATGGATCACAGACCTAAATATAAAACAAAACTATAAAACTTATAAAAGGTAACAGGAGAAAACCTAGGTGACCATGGGTGTGGTGATGAATTTTTAGATCA
Source organism: Phocoena sinus (assembly GCF_008692025.1). NCBI lineage: Eukaryota > Metazoa > Chordata > Mammalia > Artiodactyla > Phocoenidae > Phocoena > Phocoena sinus. The sequence goes on along the minus strand of NC_045766.1, from coordinate 75,927,269 downwards.
ATAACAAAAGCTTGATCCATGAGAGAAAAAATTGGTAAGTTGGACTCAATTTTAAAACTGCAAAGGACATTTTTAAGGGAATGAAAAAGATAAGCCATAAGCTAGAAGAAAGTATTAAAATATTTGCAAAACACATCTGGCAAGGACTTGTATCTAAAATATACAAAGAACTCTAAAACTGAAGAAAGCAAACAACCCAATTAAAAAATGGGCTAAAGAACTGAACAGACACCTTAACAAAGTAGATATACAAGAGGCAAATAAGCATATACAGAGATGCTCAACATCATATGTCATTAAGAAAATGAACATTGAAACAGCAGTAACATACCACTAAACATCTATTAGAATGGCAAAATCCAAAAAACTGACAATACCAAATGCTGATGAGGAAATGGAACAATAGGAACTCTCACTCATTGCTGATGGGAAATCAAAATGGTACAGTTACTTTGGAAGACAGTTTGGCTATTTCACACAAAGCTGAACATAGACTTATTGTATGATCTAGCAGTCATGCTTCTAGGTATTATATACCCAAATGAGTAGAAAACTTACATCCACACAAAAACTTGTGCATGAATGTTTGTATCAGCTTTATTTGTAATTTCAAAAAGCTGGATGCAGTTAAGATGCCTTTCAAAAGGTGAATGGATAGGGACTTCCCTGATGGTACAGTGGTTAAGACTGTGCTTCCAATGTAGGGGGCATGGGTTCAATCCCTGGTCGGGGAACTAAGGTCCCACATGCCGTGTAGCGTGGCCAAAAGAAAAAAAAAAAACCAGAATACACCCAAATAAATCCATCATTAAAAAAAAAAAGTGAATGGATAAACAAACTTCAGCAATCCATACAATGGAATATTATTCAGTAATATATAAAAAGAAGTGAGCTATCAAGCCAGAAAAAGACATGGCTAAACCTTAAGTTCATATTGCTTAATGAAAGAAGCCAGTTTGAAAAAACTATATACTATATGATTCCAACTGTATGACATTTTGAAAAAGGCAAAACTCTAAAGACAGTAAATGAAAAGCTTTGGAGGGAGAGAGGAAGGGATAAATAGTAGGAGCGTGAGATTTTTAGGGCAGTGAATCTGTTCTGTACCTTACTGTAATAGTGGTTATGTCATTATACATTTGTCAAAACCGATAGAATGTACAACACAAACAGTGGGCCCTAATGTAAACCATGGACTTTAATAATAGTATGTCACTATTGGCTCATCAGTTGTACCCCCTTAATGCAAGATGTTAATGATAGAGGAAACTGAGTAGGGGAAAAATGGTTATATGGGAACTCTACTATCTGCTTCATTTTCTGTAAACCTAAAACTGCCCTAAAGATAGCAGTCTATTCACACGTACATACACACACACACACACACACACACACACACACACACACACACACACATACACACATATATACACATGCTTCTTGCCTCTGTCTTAGAGTCTACAATTTCTGTAGAAGCTTCAAGGGTTTTTTTGTTTGTTTTAAATAGTTCCTTAAAACTGTGGTGGTAGGGTGTGAAAGCAGCATGGGGTACATTTTGGATGGAGAAAAGGGTTAGAGTGGTCTTTTTCATAGTAAAAGTAGTAGATCATTTATAATTTGGGCACTCTCTGGATGCTTGTATCTTTGAAGATGTGTCTTTCTGATGGTTGATACGGAATTCTTTCTTTTTCACTGTCGTCCTAGACTAAATTCACTCCAACAGCACTGCTTTCTCACTTGACCCAGGGAACTGTAAATTGGTCCATATGGGATTTTTAGCTATCTGGGAACTAGGGACACCTGCTTATTCTGTTCTCTTAGCATTGTTTCAAATCTTTGTTCTGCCATAACCCACATACATTCATCAACTCATCAACAGTTGAGGTTCCTAAAACAGTGATGCTTTAAGAGAGCAGTGAGGAAACAAGAGTGCAAAGTTGGGGGAATGTAGTCCACAGGTACTTTGTCACTCATAGGTAATTTTAAGGTATTTTCCAGCAAGTTCTGATCCTCACCTAAATGAGAAATACTGCTTTTGGAAATTCACTGGACCAAAAGTAGGGACCCCATTGTTCCAGTTATTGGGGATTTTATATCTGCATAGAGATAATGTTCTGGTAAGTGACTGGTGCTTGGAGATATGCTTCCTTGTCTTGTTATGAGAATAATGAGGGAGTACTATGTAGTGTTGGATTCCGTGTCCTAAAAGATGGAATGGACCATAGGCAAACAAATGGAGATGAATGTCAGAATGCAGAGGGCACTGTGATAAACTTAGACCTCTTAGCAGGATAGGATTAGGGGTGCAAGCTAGATTAATTTCAGTGAGTACATCCTTTATAGCTTGAATTAACCTGAAAAAAAATATACACGAAATTAGGGGCCTGAGTTCTCTCCCTTTTAATTTTCCCGCATTAGCACCTATTTTATCATTGTTCATGACTTGTACTGGTTAAAAGGTCCTTTGTATTCTCACTAAAGACATTGAACTTAAGACATACTCTTAGCCTTCTCTCTGGTTCATCATTGTACTTTGTGTTAGGAATAATCTCTAGAGTCGCTGGTTAATTTTTGGTCAGTAAAGTAGATCTTTTTGAGGTAGTCTGCTGTGTAGACTTGAATGCAAAATCCAGGACATGGGGCTTAAACTTTTATCTGTTCTGAAGTTACCTGTATTGGTGTTAACTCAGATAGATCATGGTGGTGATAGAGGAGGTGGAAAGACAGTACCTAAATTAAGTGGCCTCAACATTTCTTTAATACTTGATTTAAGAGCAAAGGATTTATTTGGGGATCATATTTTTAGATCTAAATGAAAGTGTGTAGTGTATTTCCTGAGTGTGAGCAATATATCAATATTAATTTAAAGTTTGCTTTCTTGGGGCTTCCCTGGTGGAGCAGTGGTTGAGAGTCCACCTGCCAATGCAGGGGACGCGGGTTCGTGCCCCAGTCCGGGAAGATCCCACATGCCGCGAAGCGGCTGGGCCCGTGAGCCATGGCTGCTGAGCCTGCGCGTCCAGAGGCTGTGCTCCGCAACGGGAGAGGCCACAACAGTGAGAGGCCCGCATACCGCAAAAAAAAAAAAAAAAATTAAAGTTTGCTTTCTTAAGGCTGTGAATTCTAAATACTCTTCTTGAATGCTAAAAATGATTGCCACGTTTATCTTCTAGTATGTAGCCTGGTGCCTGAGGCATGTTTAAATTTCAGAACCCACATGAACCAACATACCTGTATAACGCTGTTTGAAGCTTCAGCACAGTTTGTTTCTTCTAGATTAATAACTGCCTCTTAGGGTGACAAGGAGGGATTTATTAAAATGTGTAGTACTGAAGTTTTTCTTTGGTATCTTGAGTTCAGACTGAGGAGGTTTAGGGTGAATACAGTTTCTTTTTATTAAGTTGGTGAATTTGATTTGCTGTTCACAGTAATGTGTAAATTAGATTATTTTCACTCATTTCCATACTTTGTTCTGAGTTTAGAGATGTTAATAAGTTTATTGTGAATTGACACCTCACAAATGTATGAGCTTTTATCACACTGGGTTTCTTTTTCCTGTGTTCCTTTAAGGATCAACCTTGAAGCAATGATCTTAATTAAGCTGATGCCAACCTAGAAGTAATTCGCACATGGTACATTAGGAAAAAATATGAGTATTCTGATATAGCAGTAGAAATGCTGACCTGGAAGTCAGAATACCTGGCTGGATCCCCTCTGCCAGTTAACTAACTTTGTGACCTTGGGTTGGTTATTTTACCTTCTTGGAGCTCATTTTCCTATTCTGCAAGAGGAAAGTTTTAGACTACATAGGCTCAAGGACCACTTCAGTACTAAGGTGCTAACTCTCTGATTCTAAAATTGTTTGTAATGGATACTACAACTAAAAGTAATCAACTTGCTTTTATTCCTTCAGTTCTTTATTTCCAGTAGATTTGTTACTACCTTTTAAAGAAATTACATACCTATTAAAGCTCACTGAAAGTTATTTATTTAGTAGCGTAATATCTATGCTAAGATGCATTGCTTGCTTTCTTCTAAAAAAATAAATGTATTTTTCCTGAGTTCTATGCTCATTGTTAAAGAATTGGGGGAAAATGTATAAAGAAGAAGAGAAAAATCCCAAATTTTCTTATTTTATTAATATATACCATATATATACATATCATATCCATTATGTAACTTTGTGTCCTTTTTTTCACCTAAGATTAAAAAGTGAATTTTTCCCAATTATTACAAACATTTAAATAGTATCATTCTAATACATTTGTATGGCTATTATATGAAGCTTCTGCTTACCTCTTTATCATCACCTTAAAAAAAAATTCTTTCCCTTTATTTGTTATTTTTCAAGCAATGTTGGTAATCTAGCATCCTCTGAAGGTGAATGTGATTTTTAAAAATTTGAACTCCTTACCTTAGCCCTTCCTTCCCCACCCCGCCTTTATCCCTTCTCGTGTCGACCCTGCACCCCCCCCCCACTCCCACTTCTGTCCATTCTCTAAATCTCTGCCCCATGTTTCCCCAACCTCTAGCTATTCATCTGTTTTTCATCTGCTTCCTCTCTACTGGCTCTGTTCTCTCAGCTCATAAATATGTTATAGCCTGCTGATCTTTAAAAAATGAACAAAAAACCCTAAAAAAAACCTCCTGATGCATGTTCCCTTCTAATATTTTGAAAGCATAGACTATGCCTGTTGCCCCCGTTCCCTTACCTCTGTTCTCTTAGTTTACTGTGATCTCTTTCCGCCCTCATAATTCTTTCAAACATCGACCATTAAGTTCACCAGTGTCTTTCTGGTTGCCAAATATTGCAGCCACTCTTGAGGCCTTGTTTGATGTTTCCTCTCTGTCTCATCTCACACACTGTTCAGTTCTTCCTTTTGAAAATAACTCATTGTTTAAATTCAAAAATAATGTTTATTTTAGAAAACTTAGAAGCAAGTGAAACAGCTCACTATTAATAGTTTGATGTGTTACTTTATTCTTCTTGACATTATCTCATTCCTTCCGTTCTGTGAAACAATTTTCTCCTGTTGTTTTTTTTCCTATCTCTTCTTGTTCCTCAGTTTATTTGGTAAACTTTCTTCCTCCACCTCTCCTTTAAAGAGTAGCGTTTGTGTCATGTCCTGAGCTTTATATTCTTCTAACTCTATACCTTCTCTTTGGATATTTTCATAACTTAAAGAGTTAATACATGTATATCCACAAATATCCACAGTCACGCATACACACAGTAAAATGTGTAGATGGTAAATTTCAAAGCCTTTAATTTTCACAGTAAGTAATTCTCTTCCCATTTCTCCTCCCCAGAGTCAACCACTGGTGTATCCTTCTAGAGCGATTATGTGCATATGCTAATACATATGTATTTCTATATTTACTTATATAATTATTCTTTTAAAATTATTCCTTTATAAATGGCAGTATACTGTTCATAGTGATTTGCATCTTTTTCCACCTGACAATGTGTAGATCATTTCATAGCAGTATATAGAGATTCTTTTTAGTGACTGCATAGCATTTTTATTTTCATTTGTATCCCTGTTTTCCCCCACCACACAACATTTTATTTTGAAAGAATTTAAACCTACAGAAAGTTTTTAAAAAAACAATACAATTAACATCTACCTGTATACATACCTACCTTTCTTTCTTCTTTTATCTCTTTATTTTCTTTTTTTTCTGAATCATTGGAAAGTAAAATTGTAGGTATTATGACATTATATCCCCAAATTATTCACTATGTCTGTCTTAAGGACTAGGACATTCTCCTGCATAATCACAATACCATTCTTACACCAAAGACATTGAAGATCAGTGCAGTATTAGCTAATGTAAAATCTATATTCAAATTTCACAATCAAAATTGACCCCGAATATCCTTTATATATACTTTTTTCTCTCTCCAGTCTATCAGCCAATCAAGAATTAAGCTTTGCATTCGGTTGTCATAGTCCTTTATTTCATTTAACTACTATTTAAATATATGACAACTAAACTAGAGCTCTAGGTTAAACTGTTCCCTGAAGCTGACTTAAATGTCTACTAAACATAATTATTTGGATGTGTCACTAGCAACTCCAAAATACCTTGTCCAAAATGAACTCAAGTTTTTTCTGCTCTCAGACCTACTTTTCCTCCTGTATCCCCAACTTGGTGAATGGTATCATTTAAATGTTGCCTGAATAGGAGACCTTGGAGTCATCCTAGCCTCTTCCTTCTTGAAACTGCACAAGCTACTCCCTTTGCCTGGAATTCTCTTCCTACCTTGTCTACTAGTCCATCCTTCAAAATGCAAATTAAGCTTTATTTTCTGTGCCAAACCTTCCCTGATCCTTTTTTTCTCCAGGTAGAATTAAATGTGTCTCCAGTAGGCTCCCGTAGTACCCTGTACACACTCCTATCCCATCAGTTACCACTTCAGGCGGGAATTGTTGCTCTTTGTATCTGCCTTCCTGTTTAGAGTTGAGCTTCTTGAGTTGCTGTTGACTTGTTTTCTGTCCTTGGTCTAGTAACACAGTACTTGGCCCATAAGTGTTTAATGAATGACTATTTATTGAATGGAAGAATATGTTTATAGATATTCTCTTTAGCAAGGGGAAATAAAGATTTTTCAAAGCTGAACTCAATTTGGCATGCATTTGTTGAATTCCTACTATGTGCACAGTTTCATGCAAGTAGTAAGATTTAGTTTCTGCCCTGAAGGAAGGTTAGGATCTCATTGAGAAGACAAGGCCAGTACATTAGAGATTTAAACAATATTGAAAGGTAATCCTAATTATCTGATGAATGATGCAGACAGTAACCTCTGGGAAAGAGAAGTTAGAGAATGTTTTTGAATACTTACTGTGTGTCAGTTACTGTTCTATATTTTTGCCAATGTTATTTCATTGAATCTCTACAACTTTTCAAAAAAGGGAATTGAAGTTAAATAAATAGTCCATGATCATACAGCTAATAAGTAAAGATTTGAACCCAGATCTGATTGTCCAGAAACATGCTTTTAAGTGTTCCAAAGGCAATTAAGAGAGTTATAAAGTGATAGTGTAAATTTAGGGAAAATACAGTATTCAATTGTAAGACAGTAATTAAATTATTATATAGTCCCACAATTAAAGGTTATATAATTATTACAAATTAAGTAGTTGAGAAATATTTAGTATCTTGAGAACATGTTTATGATATAGTGTGAAGTACTAGAAAGCAGTATGTAAAAGTATGATTCCATTTTTTTAACGTACATATATTTTTGTACAGAAAGGATTGGAAGGAAGTACCTAAATGGTTAATAGTAATTCTCCCAAAGTTGTAATATTATGGACCATACGAGTTTCTTCTTTGTAACATTCTGTTTCAGATTCTCTACAATGAACATGAACTTTTATAATCAAAAAAGATCATTTAATGGACTGAAGAAAAAACAATCAAGCAGAACTTATTTAAAAGTCTTAGAATTATTAAAGTAGAAGGATTTTGTGTTGACCTTCCCTGCCTCTGGGATTGAACTGGCCTAACCATCCCAGACAGATCAATGGTTTCTATTTTAAGATCCTCTCACTAGGATAAGCCCCTTTCCCTCTGCCTTACAGGCACTTCTGTTGTCCAATAGCAAATGGAAAAGCAATTTTCTCTTTATATTATTTCCTGAAGACATGGTCGTGAGAGACACTCCCATGTCTTCTGGAAATTTTTATTGTATAAAGAGATTTTTTTTCTAAAGGGCCAAATTTAATGTTTCTACCTAGAAGAAAGAAATTTGATGCTCCTGCCTGGGCTTTATGTTCTACTTCATAAAAACATTGAAAGAAATGATAAATATAGATATTTAAGAGGAATCAGAAAGGAATAGAAAAAAAGGGTTTGTTACATGTCTCTATTAGTTTTCTTTTAAAAGAAATATTCTATGAATAATCTATCTCTGTTTTTTCTCTGGGTGCTTTTTTTTCTAGCATATCATGTACGACTGAATTTCCTCATTGGGATATAGCACACTCTAGTGGACAGTAGCTTTTCAGTTTGGGTTGTCTTTTTTTTTTTTTTTTTTAAATCATGCCAGAGACTTTATTGGACAGTTCAGTAATGTGCTTACTAGATGGTAAAGTTTGTCAATATTTATTTGAGCCAAATAGTAATCCTATCAAGCAGGCTTAACTTTATAGGCCACTGGGCTGTTGTACTTTTTTTTTTTTTAATTAATTAATTTATTTATTTTTGTCTGTGTTGGGTCTCCGTTGCTGCATGCAGGCTTTCTCTAGCTGTGGCGAGCGGGGACTACTCTTCATTGTGGTGCATGGGCTTCTCATTGCAGTGGCTTCTCTTGTTGCGGAGCACGGGCTATAGGCACGCAGGCTTCAGTAGTTGTGGCACGTGGGCTCAATAGTTGTGGCTCACAGGCTCTTAGAGCGCAGGCTCAGTAGTTGTGGCACATGGGCTTAGTTGCTCCTCAGCATGTGGGATCTTCCCGGACCAGGGATCAAACCCATGTCCCCTGCACTGGCAGGAGGATTCTTAAACCACTGTGCCACCAGGGAAGTCCCTGGGGTGTTGTACATTTTTATTTGGTTTCTTTAGTAGCAAGAAGAGAGGCTTTCTACGTTACATGGAAATTTGTTTCCATTGGCTTTCATCTTCTCTTGGATAAGATATAGTTGATGGGGAGGCCCAGACATAGAGGAAGACTGGTAGCCTTCCTCTACCTCACACTCCCTGGTTCTTATAATGTATTTTATGTTTCTATTTCAGGGCTCTTGAGAATTTTTATATGCCACTTTTGAAAATTTTGACCATTTGTGCGTAAATGTTGTCATATCCTATCCCAATGGATTGTTTTTGGAAATGGGCTTGCACCAGAAAAAAAAAAGTAATTTTTATTTTGCTTTTGCAGAGTGATGGCGAGGATTTTAATTACATTGTTGCATTTTTCCTTGGAACAGCAGCCTGCCTTTACCAGGTAGGTTCTCTCTGATTTTAAGAAACACTTTCCCATTATTGCTTGTTTCAGGTATCAATTCTAAAAATTTCTTGTGCACTTTAAATAAATAAAAATAATGTCTGAGTTTTTGCCCCTTTTTTAAATTTGAGCCTCTGTTAGCTTTGTGACCCTTCTGAATGGACATAGATCCCAGTGAACTCAGTGTTAGCCCTCTCCTGTACTGGGGCTTCATTGGCGGCAGGTCCTCAGCCTATGGCAGTAAAGACTATACTTCTAGATATTCTGGTGACTTATTATTCAGCTTCAAAGCTCTGCTTTTATTCCAGGTTGAGGATTTTGTACTTTGGGGAAAGTCTTTGAAGAGGGAACAGTAAAAGCAGGATTTTAGGATATTTAGCACTGATGAGTAGGATGGATTGTCAGAACAGAGAGACTAGAAGCAAGGAAATGAGTTGAGAGGCAGAATGTAATGAAAGCCTAAGTTAATGGTAATGGCAGTAGGGATAGGAAAAGGAAGGACGCTGAGAAGGAAGACTCACTAGGACTCAAAGACAGAATAGATCTGAGACTTTAGGAGGGAGGAGGTTTTGTACCTGAGAGATAGGGAGATACGTACTCCCATTTCTAAGAACAGAGGAAGCACAGATGTGTTAGGGAAGGGAGAGGTAACCATGCCAATTACCCAGATTCAAGAATGTCTTTGCTGGGCTTCCCTGGTGGCGCAGTGGTTGAGAGTCCGCCTGCTGATGCAGGGTACACGAGTTCGTGCCCCGGTCCGGGAAGATCCCACATGCCGTGGAGCGGCTGTGCCCGTGAGTCATGGCCACTGAGCCTGCGCATCCGGAGGCTGTTGCTCCGCAACGAGAGAGGCCACAACAGTGAGAGGCCTGCGTACTGCAAAAAAAAAAAAAAGAATGTCTTTGCTAAAACACGTTAGAGCAAGCAAGGCATTTTGACCTAACTTTTCTAAGTGGCACATTTCTCTGTCTTGCATAGAAAAACATTAGAAAGGTTCAGGACTGCAAATAAAAGACTACCTAAAACTCGGTAGAAGCCTTTAGGGAAATAAATATACATATATATATATATATATATATATATATAAATATATAAAGTACATGTACACTTTTTTTTGACCGCGCTGTGCGGCATGCAGGATCTTACTTTCCCGACCAGGGATTGAACCCGTGGCCCCTGCATTGGGAGCACAGAGTCTTAACCACAAGGGAAGTCCCAGGAAATATTTTAAATATATGCATTTGACTTTTATGTAAAAACATATTAGAAATTTCAGTTTCAGTGGCCGCATTTAAAAATGTATTTATTTATTTGGCTGCTCCAGGTCTTAGTTGTGGCACGCAGGATCTTTAAAGTTGCAGCATGCTGTCTCTTAGTTGTGGCATGTGGGATCTAGTTCCCTGACCAAGGATCGAACCTGGGCCCCCTGCATTGGGAGCGCAGAGTCTTAACCACTGGGCCGCCGGAGAAGTCCCAGCACCATTTTTTTTTCAATCCCCTAATTTTTCTTAATCATTTATATTAGCTTCAGAAATTTTTCCTGTAAAATTTGGCAGATTGAATTTAATTAATGACATTTCATGCAGGAAATGTAAAAGCTTGTATTCGTTGATGTCACAAGTACTTTAATTTTATGAAATATTCTTATGTAGATTTTCTACTTTAATCTCTACAGTCCTATCACACAGGGTATATATCCTCATTTTTGAAAAGGAAAAATCTGAGACAGTTTCAGTACTATCCTGAGGTCACATAGCCAGTAAGTGGTAGAGTCAGAACTCTGAGTCTTCTGATTTTCAGTGTCATATTCATTCCACTATATCATGCTGTCTCTAAGCAAAATTCCTATATTTACATGATTTTTATAATGCTATAAAGTTACAATTTAATAACTTTTATAGGCATTATTTCATATGATTCTAAAACAGTGTGAGGTAAATATTAACTTTAAAATAATTTCCTGAATGATTGTTCTTATAAAATATACTTTTAGCTGTTTTGCCTTAGTGAAATAATTTTAAATTCTAATAATAATGCAAAAATATGTTGAGCTCTTGCTTTGTGCTAAGCTCTTTGCTTTCCTTGTACCACTAAATCCTCAAAGGAAGCCCCACACTAATCCTATTATTATCACCATTTTTCACTGAGGCCCAGACAGTTCTTACAGCCAGTCAGTGACTTGAACCCAGGCGACTCCAGAACCAGTGCTCTTGCCTATAGATAGACACACCTGTTACCTTTCTCAGAACACCTAAAAGTAGTTTTTAGAGTTGCCTCGTGGTGGAGCAGTGTCACCCAGGTGATCTTTTAACTTGAGAAAAATAAACAAATTCATGCTTTAAAAAAGAAAATCAAAAAACCAATTTCCTTCATATTGACAGGCATGAAACTGCATGCTTTCCAAATTTGCTGAGCAGAGTGATAATAATGTTTTTCCCACAGTAAAAACTAAGTGATTACATTTTACCATATAACATGCTCTATCTCCAATTGTCAGGATATTTTTTCATCTCCGTCAGATCAGACCTCAAAGGCCACTACTACATGGTTTGTTGCCTTTTCCTCCAGGCCATGGGTACTTAGGGAATCACAGCGTTCAGCCAGATAGAGATAATCTTGATATGGAGCATTTAAAATAGGAAATCAGGGAATTCCCTGGTGGTCCAGTGGTTAGGACTCCACGCTTCCACTGCAGGGGGCACAGATTTGATCCCTGGTCGGGAAACTAGCATCCTGCAAGTCACGTGGCATGACCTAAAAAAAAAGATAAAATAGGAAATCAGAGGAAGTCTGAAGAAACTAGAGACTATTTTCCTTCAGTGTTTTGTTTTGAAAACCTTCAGACTTACAGAAAAGTTGAGAAACTGGTACACCTAGAATCACCAATTGTTAGCATTTTGCAGCACTTGCTTTATCTCATTCTCTCTTTGTATGTTTGTGCGTATAGTGTGTATATTTGTTGTTTATAATGTAAGTTGCAGATAAAATGAATGTATAAAGTTGTTTTTCTTATTAAACTTTTTATTTTGAGATAATTAGATTCATGTGGAGTCATAAGAGAGCGCCTGTATAATGTTTACCTGCTTCCCCGCAATGTTCCATCTTGCAAAGCTATAATACAGTATCCCAACAGGATATGGATATTGATGCAGTTAAGATATATAACAGTCCTATCACCATAAAGACTCCTCATGTTGCCTTTTATAGTTCCCTCCTGCCCTAACCCCTCCTTAATCTCTGGCAACAACTAGTGTGTTCTCCATTAATATAATTTTCTCATTTTGAGTATGTTATATGAATGGAATCATATAGTATGTAACCTTTTGTGATTGGCATTTTTTACTCAGCATAATTCTCTGGAGATTTACCCAAGTTGTTGGATGTATCAATTGTTTGTTCCTTTTTATTGCTGAATTATATTCCATGGTATGGCTGTACCACAGTTTGATCAGTCACTCATTTGAAGGACATCTGAGTTGTTTCTAGTTTTTGGCTGTTATAAATAAAGCTGCTATAAACCTTCATGTACAGGCTTTTGTGTGAACAAAAAAGTCTTCATTTCTCTGAGGTAAATGCCCAGGAGTGCAATTGCTGGGTCATGTGGTAGTACATAGTAGTTGCATGCTTATTAAGAGACAAACTGTTTTCCAGAATAGTGTACCATTTTACATTCCCACCAGCATTGTGTGAGTGATCCAGTTTTTCTGCATCCTTATTGGCATTTGGTGTCGTCTCTATTGTTTTATTAATACTTTATCCATTCTGATAGATGTGTAATGATATCTCATTGTGGTTTTAATTTGCAGTTTCCTAGTGGCTAATGATGTTGGAAATAATTTTATGTGCTTATTTGTCATCTTTGTATCATCTTGGGTGAAATGTCTATTCATGTCTTTTGCCTATTTTCTAATGAGATTGTTTGTCTTAAACTGTTGAGTTGGAGAGTTCTTTATATATTCCAGATATTAGTCCTTTGTCAGATACGTAGTTTGCAAATATCTTCTCCCAGTCTTAGCTTGTCTTTTCATCCTCTTAACAGAGTCTTCTGCAGATCAAGCATTTAAAATTTTTATGAAGTTTAATTTTTCACTTTTCCCTTTTTTTTTTTTTCTGTACTGAATTGCTTTTGCATTAAAAAAAAATCGGTTAGGCATGTTTATGTGGCTCTTTTTCTGGGCTGTGTATCTGTTCCATTGATCTATGTGTCTGTCCCTCTGCCAGTACCATATAGTTTTGATTACTTCAGCTATTTAATAAGTCTTAAATTCAATTTTCTTAATAGTTATAGAGATATTCAAATAATGTTTTATACTGGGTGAATTATGGTGGTTTGTGTTTTATGAAGAAGTGGTCCATTTCACTTAGGTTATCAAATTTGTGTGTCGAATGGTTATAGTATTCCCTTACTATCCTTTTGATGTCTGTAGGCTGTGCAGTGGTATTTCCTGTTTCAGTCATCATATTGATCATTTGTATCTTCTCTTTTTCTTTATCAGTCTTTCTTGTTAATTTCATTGATCTTTTCACAGAGCCTGCTCTTTGTTTTGTTGTTTTTTTCCTATTTTCTATTTTATTTTATTATTTCTTTCCTCATGCTTGCTTTGTCTATTTGGCTCTTTATCTAGGTTCTTGAGATGGGAGCTTTGATGATTTGATTTGAGATTTTTCTCTTTTGTAATGTATACATTTAGTGTTACAGATTTCCCTCTTAGCATTTCATTAGCTGTGTTCCATAAATTTTGAGCTGTTGTATTTTCATTTAATTCAGTGTATTTAAAAAAATTTTCCCTGGGATTTCCTCTTTGGCCTATGGATTGTTTAGAATTGTGTTGCTTAGTTTCCAAGTGTTTGGATATTTTCTGGTTTTCTTTCCATTATTGATTTCTAGTTTGATTCCATTGTAGTTTGAGAACATATTCTGTGTGATTTCAGTTATTTTACATTTGTTGAGGTTTGTTCCGTGGCGCAGAATATGGTCTGTCTTGGTATATGTTCCTTGGGCACTTGAACAGAATGTGTGTATTCTGCTGTTTTTGAGTGGGTGTTCTATAAATTTTGATTAGGTTCTGTTGGTTGATGGCTTTGTTCAGTTTTTATGTATCCTTGCTGATTTTCTGGCTAGTTCTATCAATTGTTGAGAGAGGAATATTTAATTTTTCAACTGTAATTGTGTATTTCTCATTTGAGTTCTATCAGTTTTTGCAGTTCTGTTGTTTGGTTCATACACATTTAGGATTGCTGTATCTTCTTGGTTGATTGATCCATTTATTTTTTTAACATCTTTATTGCAGTATAATTGCTTTACAATGGTGTGTTAGTTTCTGTTTTATAACAAAGTGACTCAGCTATATATATACATATATCCCCAGATCTCCTCCCTCTTGCGTCTCCCTCCCTTCCTCCCTATCCCACCCCTCTAGGTGGTCACAGAGCACCAAGCTGATCTCCCTGTACTATGCAGCTGCTTCCTACTAGCTATCTGTTTTACATTTGGTAGTGTATATATGTCCATGACACTCTCTCACTTAGTCCCAGCTTACCCTTCCCCCGCCCCGTGTCCTCAAGTCCATTCTTTGTGTCTGCATCTTTATTCCTGTCCTGCCCCTAGGTTCTTCATAACCATTTTTTTTGATTCCATATATATGTGTCAGCATACAGTATTTGTTTTTCTCCTTCTGACTTACTTCACTCTGTATGACAGACTCTAGGTCCATCCACCTCACTAAAAATAACGCAATTTCGTTTCTTTTTAAGGCTGAGTAATATTCCATTGTATATATGTGCTACATCTTCTTTATCCATTCATCTCTTGATGGACATTTAGGTTGCTTTCATGTCCTGGCTATTGTAAGTAGTGCTGCGATGAACATTGTGGTACATATATATCTTTTTGAATTATGGCTTTCTCAGGGTATATGCCCAGTAGTGGGATTGCTGGGTCATACGATAGTTCTATTTTTAGTTTTTTAAGGAACCTCCATACTGTTCTCCATAGTGGCTGTATCAATTTAATTCCCACCAGCAGTGCAAGAGGGTTCCCTTTTCTCCACACCCTTTCCAGAATTTATTATTTCTAGATTTTTTGATGCTGCCCATTATGACTGGTGTGAGGTGATACCTCGTTGTGGTTTTGATTTGCATTTCTCTAATGATTAGTGATGTTGAGCATCTTTTCATGTATTTGTTGGCCATCTGTATGTCTTCTTTGAAGAAATGCTTATTTAGGTCTTCTGCCCATTTTTGTATTGGGTTGTTTGTTTTTTTGACATCAAGCTGCATGAGCTGCTTGTAAATTTTGGAGATTAATCCTTTGTCAGTTGCTTCATTTGCAAATATTTTCTCCCATTCTGAGGGCTGTCTTTTCTTCTTGTTTATGGTTTCCTTTGCTGTGCAAAAGCTTTTAAGTTTCATTAGGTCCCATTTGTTTATTTTTGTTTTTATTTCCATTTCTCTGGGAGGTGGGTCAAAAAGGATCTTGCTGTGATTTATGTCATAGAGTGTTCTGCCTATCTTTTCCTCTAAGAGTTTTATAGTGTCTGGCCTTACATTTAGGTCTTTAATCCATTTTGAGTTTATTTTTGTGTATGGTGTTAGGGAGTGTTCTAATTTCATTCTTTTACATGTAGCTGTCCAGTTTTCCCAGCACCACTTTTTGAAGAGGCTGTCTTTTCTCCATTGTATATTCTTGCTTCCTTTATCAAAAATAAGGTGTCCATATGTGCATAGGTTTATCTCTGTGCTTTCTGTCCTGTTCCATTGATCTATCTTTCTGTTTTTGTGCCAGTACCATACTGTCTTGATTACTGTAGCTTTGTACTATAGTCTGAAGTCCAGGAGCCTGATTCCTACAGCTCCGTTTTTCATTCTCAAGATTGCTTTGGCTATTCGGGGTCTTTTGTGTTTCCATACAAATTGTGAAATTTTTTGTTCTAGTTCTGTGAAAAATGCCATTGGTAGTTTGATAGGGATTGCATTGAATCTGTAGATTGCTTTGGGTAATATAGTCATTTCGCAATGTTGATTCTTCCAATCCAAGAACATGGTATATCTCTCCATCTGTTTGTATCATCTTTAATTTCTTTCATCAGTGTCTTACAGTTTTCTGCATACAAGTCTTTTGTCTCCTTAGGTAGGTTTATCCCTAGGTATTTTATTCTTTTTTTTGCAGTGGTAAATGGGAGTGTTGTCTTAATTCCTCTTTCAGATTTTTCATCATTAGTGTATAGGAATGCAAGAGATATCTGTGCATTAATTTTGTATCCTGCTACTTTACCAAATTCATTGATTAGCTCTAGTAGTTTTCTGGGAGCATCTTTAGGATTCTCTATGTATAGTATCATGTCATCTGCAGACAGTGACAGTTTTGCTTCTTCTTTTCTGATTTGGATTCCTTTTATTTCTTTTTCTTCTCTGATTGTTGTGGCTAAAACTTTTTGTTTTGTTTTGTTTTGTGGTACGCGGGCCTCTCACTGTTGTGGCCTCTCCCGTTGTGGAGCACAGGCTCCAGATGCGCAGGCTCAGTGGCCATGGCTCATAGGATCTTCCTGCACCGGGGCACGAACCCATGTCCCCTGCATCGGCAGGTGGACTCTAAACCACTGCGCCACCAGGGAAGCCCTTTTTTTTTTACATCTTTATTGGAGTATAACTAAAACTATGTTGAATAATAGTGGTGAGAGTGCACAACCTTGTCTTGTTCCTGATCTTAGAGGAAATGGTTTCATGTTTTCACCATTGGGAACAATGTTGGCTGTAGGTTTGTCATATATGGACTTTATTATGTTGAGGTAAGTTCCCTCTATGCTTACTTTCTGGAGGGTTTTTTAAATCATAAACGGGTCTTGAACTTTGTTGAAAGCTTTTTCTGCATCTATTGAGATGATCGTATGGTTTTTATCCTTCAATTTGTTAATAGTATATCACATTGATTGATTTGCATATATTGAAGAATCCTTGCATTCCTGGAATAAACCCCACTTGATCATGGTGTATGATTCTTTTAATGTACTGTTGGATTCTGTTTGCTAGTATTTTGTTTAGGATTTTTGCATCTGTGTTCATCAGTGATATTGGCCTGTAGTTTTCTTTCTTTGTGACATCTTTGTCTGGTTTTGGTATCAGGGTGATGGTGGCCTCGTAGAATGAGTTTGAGAGTGTTCCTCCCTCTACTATATTTTGGAAGAGTTTGAGAAGGATAGGTGTTAGCTCTTCTCTAAGTGTTTGATAGAATTTACCTGTGAAGCCTCTGGTCCTGGGCTTTTGTTTGTTTGAAGATTTTTAATCACAGTCTCAATTTCAGTGCTTGTGATTGGTCTGTTTATATTTTCTATTTCTTCCTCATTCAGTCTCGGAAGGTTGTGCTTTTCTAAGAATGTGTCCATTTCTTCCAGGTTGTCCATTTTATTGGCATATAGTTGCTTGTAGTAATCTCTCATGATCCTTTGTATTTCTGCAGTGTCAGTTGCTACTTCTACTTTTTCATTTCTAATTCTAATGATTTGAGTCTTCTCCCGTTTTTGTTTTTCTTTTTGCTTTTTTGCGGTATGCGGGCCTCTCACTGTTGTGGCCTCTCCCGTTGCAGAGCACAGGCTCCAGACGCGCAGGCTCAGTGGCCATGGCTCACGGGCCTAGCCGCTCCACGGCATGTGGGATCTTCCCGGACCGGGGCATGAACCCGCATCCCCTGCATTGGCAGGCAGACTCTCAACCACTGCACCACCAGGGAAGCCCCCTCCCTTTTTTTCTTGATGAGTCTGGCTAATGGTTTATCAATTAATGTTTATCTTCTCAAGGAACTAGCTTTTAGTTTTATTGATCTTTGCTATTGTTTACTTCATTTCTTTTTCATTTATTTCTGATTGAGTTAATCTTTATGATTTCTTTCCTTCTGCTAACTTTGGGGGTTTTTTTGTTCTTCTTTCTCTGATTGCTTTAGGTGTAAGGTTAGGTTGTTTATTTGAGATGTTTCTTGTTTTTTGAGGTAGGATTGTATTGCTATAAACTTCCCTGTTAGAACTGCTTTTGCTGCATCCCGTAGGTTTTGGGTCATCGTGTTTTCATTGTCATTTGTTGCTAGGTATTTTTGATTTCCTCTTTGATTTCTTCAGTGATCTCTTGGTTATTTAGTAGTGTATTGTTTAGCCTCCTTGTATTTTTTACAGATTTTTTCCTGTAATTGATATCTAGTCTCATAACATTGTGGTCAGAAAAGATACGATACTATTTCAATTTTCTTAAATTTACCAAGCCTTGATTTTTGACCCAAGATATGATCTATCCTGGAGAATGTTCCATGAGCACTTGAGAAGAAAGTGTATTCTGTTGTTTTTGGATGAAATGTCCTATAAATATCAGTTACGTCTATCTTGTTTAATGTATCATTTAAAGCTTGTGTTTCCTTATTTATTTTCGTTTTGGATGATCTGTCTGTTGGTGAAAGTGGGGTGTTAAAGTCCCCTACTATGATTGTGTTACTGTCGATTTCCCCTTTTATGGCTGTTAGCTTTTGCCTTATGTATTGAGGTGCCCCTATGTTGGGTGCATAAATATTTACAATTGTTATATCTTCTTCTTGGATTGATCTCTTGACCATTATGTAGTATCCTTCTTTGTCTCTTGTAATAGTCTTTATTTTAAAGTCTATTTTGTCTGATATGAGAATTGCTACTCCAGCTTTCTTTTGATTTCCATTTGCATGGAATACCTTTTTCCATCCCCTCACTTTCAGTCTGTATGTGTCCCTAGGTCTGAAGTGGGTCTCTTGTAGACAGCATATGTACGGGTTTTGTTTTTGTATCCATTCAACCAGTCTATGTGTTTTGGTGGGAGCATTTAATCCATTTACATTTAAGGTAGTTATCGATATATATGTTCCTATTACCATTTTCTTAATTGTTTGGGGTTTGTTATTATAGGTCTTTTCCTTCTCTTGTGTTTCCTGCCTAGAAAAGTTCCTTTAGCATTTGTTGTAAAGTTGGTTTGGTGGTGCTGAATTCTCTTAGCTTTTGCTTGTCTGTAAAGGTTTTAATTTGTCCGTTGAATCTGAATGAGATCCTTGCTGGATAGAGTAATCTTGGTTGTAGGTTTTTCCCTTTCATCACTGTAAATATGTCCTGCCACTCCCTTCTGGCTTGCAGAGTTTCTGCTGAAAGGTCAGCTCTTAACCTTATGGGGATTCCCTTGTATGTTATTTGTTGTTTATCCCTTGCTGCTTTTAATATTTTTCTTTGTATTTAATTTTTGGTAGTTTGATTAATATATGTCTTGGCATGTTTCTCCTTGGATTTATCCTGTATGGGACTCTCTGTGCTTCTTGGACTTGATGGACTATTTCCTTTCCCATGTTGGGGAAGTTTCCAACTATAATCTCTTCAAATATTTTCTCAGTCCTTTTGTTTTCCTCCTCTTCTTCTTGGACCCCTATAATTCAAATATTGGTGTGTTTAATGTTGTCCCAGAGGTCTCTGAAACCGTCCTCAATTCTTTTCATTCTTTTTTCTTTATTCTGCTCTGTGGTCGTTATTTCCACTATTTTATCTTCCAGGTCACTTATCCGTTCTTCTGCTTCAGTTATTCTGCTACTGAATCCTTCTAGAGAATTTTTAATTTCAGTTATTGTGCTGTTCATCCTTGTTTGTTTGCTCTTTAGTTCTTTCTTCTAGGTCCTTGTTAAATGTTTCTTGTATTTTCTCCATTCTATTTCCAAGATTTTGGATCATCTTTACTATCATTATTCTGAATCCTTTCTCACGTAGACTGCCTATTTCCTCTTCATTTGTTTGGTCTGGTGGGTTTTTGCGTTGCTCCTTCATCTGCTGTGTGTTTCTCTGTCTTCTCATTTTGCTTAACTTACTGTGTTTGGGGTCTCCTTTTCGTGGGCTGCAGGTACATAGTTCCCGTTGTTTTTGGTGTCTGCGCCCAGTGGGTAAGGTTGGTTCAGTGGGTTGTGTAGGCTTCCTGGTGGAGGTGACTGGTGCCTGTCTTCTGGTGAATGAGGCTTGATCTTGTCTTTCTGCTGGGCAGGACCATGTCCAGTGGTGTGTTTGGGGTGTCTGTGACCTTATTATGATTTTAGGCAGCCTCTCTGCTAATGGGGGTGGAATTGTGTTCCTGTCTTGCTAGTTGTTTGGCATAGGGTGTCCAGCCCTGTAGCTTGCTGGTCGCTGAGTGGAGCTGGGTCTTAGTGTTGAAATGGAGATCTCTGGGAGAGCTTTCGCCATTTGATATTACGTGGAGCCAGGAGGTCTTTGGTGGACCAGGGTCCTGAACTCGGCTCTCCCACCTCAAGAGACACAGGCCTGACACCTGGCCAAAGCACAAAGACCCTGTCAGCCACATGGTTCAGAAGAAAAGGGAGAAAAAAGAAAGAAAGAAAAAATTAAGTTATTAAAATTAAAAAATTATTGAAAATTTAAAAAATTAAAATAATGCAAAGAGAAAGAAGAGAGCAACCAAACCAAAATACAAATCCGCCAATGATAACAAAGCACTAAAAACTATATTAAAATTTAAAAAAACGACAGACAGAACCCTAGGACAAATGGTAAAAGCAAAGCTATACAGACAGAATCACACAAAGAAGCATATACATACACACAAAAAGAGAAAAAGGTAAAAAGTATATATATCTATATATAAAAAAAAGGAAGAGAGCAACCAAATCAATAAACAAATCTACCAATTATCATAAACTCTAGATACTAAACTAAGATAAACGTAAGACCAGAAACAAATTAGATGCAAAAAGCAAACCCCAAGTCTATAGTTGCTCCCAAATTCCACTGCCTTGATTTTGTGATGACTCGTTGTCTATTCATGTATTCCACAGATGCAGGGTACATCAAGTTGATTGTGGAGCTTTAATCTGCTGCTCCTGAGGCTGCTGGGAGAGATTTCCCTTTCTCTTCTTTGTTCTCACAGCTCCCAGGGGCTCAGCTTTGGATTTGGCCCCGCCTCTGCATGTAGGTCGCTGGAGGGCATCTGTTCTTTGCTCAGACAGGACGGGGTTAAAGGAGCAGCTGATTCGGGGGCTCTGGCTCACTCAGGCCCAGGAGAGGGAGGGGTATGGAATGCAGGGCCAGCCTGCCGCAGCAGAGGCCAGCATGACATTGCAACAGCCTGAGGCGCACCATGTGTTCTCCCGGGGAAGTTGTCCCTGGATCCTGGGACCTTGGCAGTGGTGGGCTGCACAGGCTCCCAGGAGGGGTGGTGTGGATAGTGACCTGTGCTTGCACACAGGCTTCTTGGTGGCTGTAGCAGCAGCCTTAGTGTCTCATGCCCATCTCTGGGGTCCATGCTGATAGCCGCATCTCGCATCCGTCTCTGGAGCTCGTTTAGGCAGTGCTCTGACTCCCCTCTCCTCGCATACCCCAAAACAGTGGTCTCTTGACTCTTATGCAGTTCCAGACATTTTCCCGGACTCCCTCCTGGCTAGCTGTGGTGCACTAGCCCCCTTCAGGCTGTGTTCACGCAGCCAACCCCAGTCCTCTCCCTGGGCTCTGACTTCCGAAGCCCAAGCCTCAGCTCCCAGCCCCCACCTGTCCCGGTGGGTGAGCAGACAAGCCTCTCGGGCTGGTGAGTGCTGGTCAGCACCGATCCTCTGTACGGGAATCTCTCTGCTTTGCCCTCTGCACCCCTATTGCTGCACTCTTCTCCGTGGCTCTGAAGCTTCCCCCCCACCACCCCCCATCTCCGGGGGGTGAAGGGGCTTGCTAGTGTGTGGAAACTTTTCCTCCTTCACAGCTCCCTCCCATATGTGCAGGTCCTGTCCCTGTTCTTTTGTCTCTGTTTTTTCTTTTTTCTTTTGCCCTACCCAGGTACGTGGGGAGTTTCTTGCCTTTTGGGAGGTCTGAGGTCTTCTGCCAGCATTCAGTAGGTGTTCTGCAGGAGTTGTTCCACATGTAGAAGTATTTTTGATGTGTTTGTGGCGGGGGGGAGGGTGATCTCCCCATCTTACTCCTCCACCATCTTGAAGGTCTCTCTCCGATCCATTTATCATTATATCCCTCTCTGTCCCTGGTTATTTTTACTTTCTTTGAAATATTTTTATTTATTTATTTATTTTAAGTTTTTATTTTTTGGTGGCGCCATGCAGCACATGGGATCTTAGTTCCCTGACCAGGGATAGAACCCGTGCCCCCTGCAGTGGAAACCTGGAGTCTTAACCACTGGACCACCAGGGAAGTCCCGAAACATTTTTATATTTATCTAATAGTAAGATAGCCACTCCTGCTTGCCTTTGATTAATGTTTGCATGCTATATCTTTTTCCATCCTTTTACTTTTAACTTGCCTATGTCATTTGGATTGATTTTCTGGTAGACAACATGGAGTTCATTTATGTTTTTTAATATACCCTGCCAATCTCTATCTTTTAATTGCTATATTTAAGCCATTTATATTCAGTATAATTATTGATATGTTCCAGCTTAAGTCTGCCATCTTATTTTTTGTTTTCAGTTTTTCATTTTTCTGTTTTCTTTTTCTTGTCTTCCTGTGGATTACTTGAACATTCTTTTAGAACTCCATTTTGGCTTATCTATAATGTTTTTGAGTATGTCTCTTTGTATAGCTTGAAATATTGCTCTAGGTATTGCATTTCACCTTCTTATCTCAGTTTTCTGGTGTTATCCTTTTACCAGTTCAGGTGAAGCATAGGAACTGTACCTCCCTTTATGTCCCTTTGTCCTCGTCTATTTATAATATAATTGCTTAAATATTTCCTCTACATATATTTAGAACCACATCAGGCAGTGTTAACAATTTTTACTTCAACCATCAAACATTTTAGAAAGTTCTTAAAAAGGCAAGCCTATTACATTAACCTGTATTTTTGCTGAGTTCCTTTTCTATTCATTATTCCAAGGTTCCTTCTTCTGTTGTTTCCTTTCTATCTAGAGAGCTTCCTTTAGCCATTCTTTTAGAGTACATTTGTTGGTGATAAATTCTCTTAGTGTTCTCTCATGTCTTTATTTTCCCTTCATTCCTAAAGGATATTTTTGTTGAGTATAGGATTCTGGATTGACAGCTCTTTTCTTTCAGCACTTGAAAAATGTTGTTCCACTCTTACCTGAACTTTATGGTTTCTGATGAGAAATCCATTGCCTTGCTAATGCCAAGTGGAGGTGAATGTCCAGAGTCCCACTTGGTCTCCACTGACACCACAGGGTGGGAGTCAAAGTTCTGGCTTCCCACTTGCCTTCTCTGAAGCCCTGGAATGTTAGAACATCTCCTTAGAGCATTATAGGCTCCCCACATAGGCTTTGATGGGGTGGGTGTGGGTGGTCACAGTTTTTTTGTGGGTTGCTTTGCTTTGTTTTGTTTTTGGTGGCTGGAGTAGAATAGTTATTATGTAAAAGTTCTCTGTCTCGGAAAGGTACCCCTCTCATGGTCTTTTGGCTAGAGAGAACAAGATTTTACTGAGTGTTTTTTGTTTGTTTTGTTGGTGTGCATCCATTGGTGTTTCTAGTTGCCAGCTTCTTCAGCTCCAAGTTTGGGATATATGAGGCAAAAAAAAAAAAAAAAGGTAGTTTACCACTGTGTCATTCCCTGGGTCTCAAGGTCCTTAGCCTATATGCCTTCTTCTCTTCATCATCCAGAGTCATCTTTTGCTCAATATATAATGTCCAGGGTTTTTAGTTGTACTTAGTGGGAAGAATAGAGGAAAGTGCATCAACTCCATGATCCCAGAAGCAGAAGTTCCTGCACAGTTGTTTTTAAAATAAGTTACAAACATCAAGATATTTCACCTCTGAAAACTTGAACACCTGTCTTTTGAGAACAAAGACATCGTTCTACATAGCCATGATACCTTTATCACACCCAAGAAATTTAACATTGATACAGTATTATCTAATAGAGGATTCATATTCAGATTATGTTGTCTCCAAAATGTTCTCTATAGCTCTTTTCCTCTGATTCCAGATTATGCAAACCTATTTCTTAAACCTATTTCCCTTTTAAATAGGGAGTATATTAAAGATACATTGAGTGTATTAAAGATATTACACTGTCTTATCCGTAGTTGAAAAATCCCCTTTTCCACTCTCATATTTTACCCTGTGACCTGTTACAGCTTTATAGTAGAAGCATCTATTTCTTTTCCTGTAACCCTAATCATCTTTCATTTTTATATTTTCAACAGTGTTATTTATTTGTCTACTACACCGGCTGGCGGAATGTCAAATCTTTTTTGACTTTTGGCTTAATCTGTCTATGCAACATGTATCTCTATGAACTGCGCAACCTCTGGCAGCTTTTCTTTCACGTGACTGTGGGAGCATTTGTTACACTCCAGATCTGGCTGAGGCAAGCCCAGGGCAAGGCTCCTGATTATGATGTCTGACACCATCCTTCAGACTTGTTGCCTTGGCTTCAGGGGAAAAAGGAGGGAGCATATCTTAACTACCACTGTGATGAAGAAACTGTTCACCACCAATGAGAAGCTCTGCTGTCTTTCTCTCCAGCTGTCCTTTTTGTTTTAAGTCAGCATGGCATGCCAATGAGCATGCCATACCTGCCACGCAAACTCCTCTCAGCAGAATGCTGGCCATGAGATTATCAATCAGAAGAAGATGAGGAGACCTCTCTGCAGGGCCATGGCAGTGGAAGAACAGTCAGATGCCATTGGAAGACTTGGCCAGCAGCCCTGGATCTTGGCTGGAGAATTCAGTCAAAAATTATGTGTGGTACTTGCTCTGAGAACTAAGCAGGAGCTCTACAACCTGGGTTTGCCTTTGTGAGGCATTAGTGTAGACCAAATAAAAAGATGCTGCAGTGAATTGGAAAGTTTATGTGTAAAACAAATTACTTGCTAAATATTAGATTTTGCACATTTATGGTACCATGAGTTTGTGAAGTCCAGATTGGTGTGCAATGGGTTCTTTTTCCTTTTATATTTTTGCTTGAATCTTAACCCTGGAAATCACCCGATGTAGGAGAAGGCTCTGGTGAGCTCATCCCTGGAGCATCACAAGTATTGAAAACACAGTGACACATGTTTCTTTCCTAGGCCATGTTTATACTTTCTTTTGAAATCACTTTTTAAAAATATTTGTTAGGCTATAGCCATTGTTTGCCAAACTTCACTCAGTTGAGTATTACATATGCTATAATTTACTTAATATTTATCTTTTAAATTTTAAAATATTTAAAAAAGAAACTAACCTCTATTCCAAGTAGAAAACCAGCATCAGTTTGCCATAAAAAATGATAACTACAAAATAAATAAAAATAAAACAGATGTTATTAAATTCTAGCTGGATACTAATTCCTGGCAAGGCTCTGAATCCAAAAAGCCTGTTCTTTCTTTGTTGCAGTGAGAGAGATGTTACCCAGCACTAAAATGGAGCTCTGTCTGTGGAATTATCAGAAGTTTAAAAGAAAATTATAAAGGGAATGCCATTCTCACTGTGATTCAGCATTATTTAATTCTGTGTTGTGTATCACCTAAAATCATCTTGTATGCCACCAAGTGGCATGGGTCCTGCACTATGGAGACACTGAGCTGTTCTAAAAGAATCAGAAGGTGACTCTTCTCTCAGCACTTCTTATTATTCCTCTTATTATTTTATGGCTTTGAGGAGTTAAGCACCTACTATCTTAGAGAACTTACTTCCTTTTTGATAACTTTATAAAGATTGTTTAAGCGGCTTTGAATTAATAATAGAGGAAGCATAGTTTGTTTCCATTAGCAAAAATCTACAGCTCTTCTGGTTTCGAAGTCATCTTCATGAGTGATTTTCTTGAGAAAAGATTCCAATTAAGGAATTCATAAGGTACTGAAATTCGATATCCAGAAAAACAGTGGACCCATTACATATAATTCATGTTCTGGGTATATTAATTTTCCAGAAGAAATTGTCCAGAGAGGTAAAGTCACTGAACTGCACTGTTTCCAGAACCAGTATACATAGGTATGTCTACAATGAGAAATCTTGCTTAATTAGAACCTTTTTGCTACACTCTTCTTTCAGGAGAATGAGACAAAAGAAGACAGTAAGCTTAACGATTTCGGGGATTTATTTAATGCAAGAAACTCCAGTTCCCTCCAATTTTCTGCCTCTAACAAAACTGCACAGAAATTATGAATATTCTGAGAGATATCCCAAGGTACCACATGATCCTAAATCATCAAAATAAAATTGATTTATGTTTGGCGTTTTGTAGTTACTGAGCAAGGAAAGTAAAGTGGTTCAATTTAGAAAGTTTTTTTTCTAAACTAATGGTTAAAGCAAGAGGTGTTTTCTTGTAAATAGTTGATTAACCAGGAGATTGGAGTATTCTGGTTCATTGTGATTTTGCTGTATATTGATATTTTATAGCTCTTTTACCAGTTTGGTTCTCCTAATTACTGAATTATAATATTTGGTATTTGGGTACATTGAGCAAGGACACTTGAAAACTCACCAGCTATCTTTAAAGGCTTAATTTGTTTTTTGTTTTTGTTTTGCTTTCTCACCAGCTATTTTGGATAAGGGGATGTTTACATTTTAATGTAAAAAATGAAAACAGGTATAAATAATGTTTTATGTATAGAAATGCTTTCTTTCATTATTTGGTGCCTGCATCTCTCAGTGTTCATACAACCTCCCTGCCTCTATCATGATGTTGCCAAAGAAACTTAATTTGGAAAGATAAATTTTTGCCATGAATGTAAAGAAGTTTTTAAGCTCTTGAGAGAGAATCACTTAGGCTTCTAATGTGTATGATGGTAATACGTTGTGTTTATATTGCAATTTTACTTCTAAGAGCAAGTCCGCATTTACCTACCTAATCATAATGGGTTTTGTAGTGTCAGGGAATAGTATTTGCTCTCCTATTAGGAAGGAGGACACTAAGGTAATCAGATGGTAATGACTTACCTAGGGTCAAGAGCAAAACACACACAGTTTCTAATCTCTTAGCCCAGGGTTTTTCCACTAGAGTGGAAAGTAATGAAGATAACTAAGATTATATTCAGGGAATATGTCCTTGATAAAATTGAGGTACTGGGGACTTCTTAAAATAATGAGATTTAGCCAGCTACTGTCAAATCTAGGTGTATATTTTCTTCCTTAAGGTAATTCTGAAATACTGCTTTTGATTGAGGTATGCTATGAGGGCAAAGATACTCCTTTTATATCCTAAAAGTAATTTGCAATAGTTGCTTGCTTTTTTTGGTCTGTATTCGAAGTGCATTTATACCTGGGCTCTTTCCCCAAAGAATTCGAAGCAGCATACCCAGAAAAAACATACCAAATAATGTTAACAAAATATGAACTTTAAGGGGGGAAAAGCAAGACCAATGAAACTGGAAGGAAGGGTGAACAAATTGCTGTTAGTATAAAATTTGATTCTTGAACTTCTTGGAAGTCAAGGCTAGAAGAAGGAAAACAAGTTTTGCCTTGATCTATATTCCATAAGTCAAAGCGTGTTTCTCAGAGGAGACATCTTCCTGATGAATTCAGGTAAAAATGTTTGCTCTTGGGGGTCCTGTGAAATGCTAAAATGAACAAAATCCTCAATTGTTTTACACACATTTCTGTGTTACGATTGTGCCTTGGATCCTCAACTTTGTACCAGCTTTCAAAGGCTTTCATTTCAAGGTTTTTTTTGTGTGGTTAATAGAGGATTTTGTTCCCATGAGGATTCTGCTCCTAAGCTAAAGACAAGTATCTGTGTTAAAGCTTGAAAATCCATTCAAGACAAATGCCTTGAGACATGGAAAACCTTTACCCAATTTTATAATTTTATAACTTATGTAAAATGAATCTGCTGTCCCTGGGTTAGCACATTTATTTGGTATTAAATATGGTCTTTTTCATAGTGGAATGCAGTCTGGAGAAACACATAGCTCCGTTTCTGTTGGGCTATGTCTGGAATCTCATTAGATTGCTGATTTGTCAAGGCTTCACAGCGACCAGCTTTGTCAGGTGAGTCTTTAACCCCCATATCACAAAAGGGCTTCCTCCTGGGGTTAGCTACCTACCAAAAAGGCAGTCGCTTGGCCTTTATTCCAGAAGGTTTACTGAGTAACCCAAGGACCCACTCCAGGCTGTTGGATTTCCAAGAGACACAGCAAAGTGTGTGTGTGTGTGTGTGTGTGTGTGTGTGTGTGTGTGTGTCTTCACTTTTTGTTATTTTAACAGACTTTCTGTTCACTTTAAAAGTTAGAGCTATAATAGTGTATGTGGTAAAAGAACAAATAAATTATTTCAAAATCAGCCACCACTCAGGCCAAATTGAACACTTAGCTTTACCACACATTATGGGTCACTCTTCAGGGCTGCATTCTTTGTCTGTGGTCAATTTGTATTTTTCTGCTTTATTATCTCTAAGGAAATGGAGTCTTTCTACCTAAAAATACTGTGGTAAAATCAAACCTGATTTTTGGTTTAAATTGGCTTTAGGAATAGCCAAGCCTAAAGTTAATGGAAGAAACCCCTCCAACTCCAAGGGTTATGAATGAATTGTGTATAGAAGCCATGTCAGCTGAGGATTTTACTCTTCTAGTCTTACTGATTAGGAGTAGAGGTGTCTGCTTATCTTCATCAGTGTTCTAAGACTGCTGTTGAATGCTGGCAGCCTTCTGTTTGAGCATTGAGCTTTTCAAAGAGAAGTGGTATCTGTGGCTGCCACTCTTGTAACATCCCTTCCTTGGGTGGCCAACCTTTCTAGGTTTCTTTATTCAGCAGATGAAATCACAGTGTTGCAGCACTGCATGGTTGGAAGCCACATGGCTTGTATCCTCCTTGCTTGTTTACAGTGAGTGGCATTGACACGTGTGCACACGTTTTCTTCTGTATTGGTGGTGCTGGTGTGTAATGAATAGTCTAAGCACAGTGGAGTCCGTAGGAAACTCAAGGAGAGAACAGGCTTCATTCTCAGAGTTCTTGAAATCAGTACCGTAGCCTTATGAATTCTTCCTGATGTTTTCTTGGCAACAAACGGTATTTTCAGCCCAACCCCACCCACGGTTCACATTTGCCCTTTTCTCCTACATCCCACAGTACAGCAGCGCAGCATCGCCTGCAGAAGCACATTCAGGCTCCATCTAACAGTAGGAAAATAGGGCTCGTATGTTTTGTTTCCTGTCGGGTCCCAGCAGCCCCTTCCCAGCTCTGCCTCGGTCACCTGCCTCCTCTGGGCCAATGCTTTTCTTTAAGGCTGGGTTGTCAAGGGGACCTTGCCTGAAGGTGAACAAAGAATATTTTGCCCTTGCACTTTGAATTCCTCCGTACCTAGGACTAATGTTGTAAGAAAGCTTGTTAGCACCTTTTGCGCTAGTGAGGACCTCCTACATAGTAGTTAATCCTTATGGCAGCCTACGGTGGCAGGGATGGGCACTATCTCATGTTCACTTGGGGAAACAGGCTCAGGTTCAAACCTGGGATTCAGGATTAAACGACTCGAAAATTGGTGCTCATTTTTCCATGCCAACAGAGCCTTTCAGAGAGAAAGTTCTTCGTGTGCTGACAACACTGGGCTCTTACTGTTACAGCAGCAGAGAGAACAGATGAAGCCATCAGGGAGGGGAAGATAGCACTGTGTATGCTAAGCATCCTCACAGGAAGCTTTATGAAGGCTTCTGTTTTATAGATGAAGCGCCTGAGCCCTACAGAAGTTAAGTGACCTGAACACAGTCACAATCTAACCTATGTGGTGGCACCAGGATTTCAAGCCAGATCAGTCTTACTCAGAACTCAAACTCTTTAACCACCCTGTAAATATTAAGCTAGGAGATATGTTGAGATATATAAGGAATATATATATACACAACACACATTGCTCTTAAAAGAGATCAGGTCACTGCTAATTCCTGCAGTATAGATGTCCTAGACTGAATAAAATTGTTTCCTAAAACTCCTACATCTGTAACAGTCACATAGGACAGATGGCTGCCATAGGTATAGTGAACCTTAAGTGTGCCTTAGATTTTAGGGCAAGGAGGTATAAAGTTTAGTCTTTCTCATAAAACTAACACGAGTTAGTGATTTTTTTTTTTTTTTTTGCGGTACGCAGGCCACTCACTGTTGTGGCCTCTCCCGTTGCGGAGCACAGGCTCCGGACGCGCAGGCTCAGCGGCCATGGCTCACGGGCCCAGCCGCTCCGCAGCATGTGGGATCTTCCCGGACCAGGGCACGAACCCACGTCCCCTGCATGGGCAGGTGGACTCGCAATCACTGCACCACCAGGGAAGCCCAAGTTAGTGATTCTTGATATAGAATGTTAAAGCTTCATTGGTGATTCATGTGTTACAAATATTTACTTTTTCTAGATGAAAGCCAGCATAGATTGGTTCTTTAATATGAAGTAATTTCATGGGAATTCTGCTTTAAGTAGTCCCTATATCTGAAAACATTAAACAAAAGATAGAAGGTAACTATTTGCTTTATCGAATAGTGATTATGAGTTTAGAGCCAGACCCCTGGCTCTCCCTGCCACTGGCATTGTGACCTCGACAAGTCATGTAACCTCTCTGCCTCAGTCTCCTCATCTTTGAAGTAGAGATAATAGTGCTTTGGGCAAAGTGTTGTGAGGATTGAATGAGTCAATAAATGTAAATCACCTAGAGCCTGGCGCAGCAAGTGCTAGGACAGCATTTGCTGCCTCGCTGTGGTCTCTCTGGTTGGTGTTACTATTACTTCCAAGATAATAGGAGTCTTTTAAATCACAAGTGCCCCCAAATATATCATTGCACATAGCTTTTTGGAAATTGTGAATTAAGAGAGGATCCTATTGAAATATTTAGTAGGCGGGTGCCCTGCCCTGGCAAGCTCTTGTGTGAAGATTTCTGGGCAGTGCACTGGGGATGCATTCAAAGACAGAGAAGGGAATTGAGGGATTGACATTTGCCAAATGCCTGCTGTACATCAGGTGTTTTACATACAGGCTTTATGTGAGCTTAACAAATTCCATTTGAGGTAAGTAAGCAGGATTAAGTTGTCACTTAATCCAGTGTCACTCAGCCTGGAAGAAGTAGACTGCTCTCCAGGACCCTGAAGTCTCCTAGGTACTGGAGCACTGCTGTCAAGCGGGGAAGGTACCTCTGGGAACCTCACCTTATACAGTGTGGCACCGGCACTATGGCCCCATCATCCTTTGCTTTGAACATCCAATTTCGGTCTATCGGGTATTCCTGGATGGCCGCCACCTAATATCCACTACTCTATAGGGCCCCCGTGGGTGTGTAGGTGCATGTGGTCTGTGTATGGATGAGAGAAAGGGGTGGGGAAGACAGCCAGCAGCCCTCAAGCGCAGTATGGAAATATACAGACGCTCAGGACATGAGAGCTCAAGGCACTCTTAAAAAGCGCAAATGCAGTGTGGCTCTTGAGAGTAATCGGAAGAGAATGCACCCCTCGCCCCTCCAAAAAAAAAAAAAAATCCCATGTGAGCCAGGGAAATGCCACTTTAGCTAACAAAGTCAAAGCAGAGAAGCAAATTTTGCAAAATTGGAAAATAGTCTAAGTTAGAATAACCAGAGATGCTGACAAACTAGAGATTACAGGCGGGTCTAAATTGGAAATTGGCTGGGAGGGAAAAAGTGAGGAGGCTCCCGATAGATTCTAGTGAAGTTTATTTTTTTGAATTTTATTTTTTTATACAGCAGGTTATTATCTATTTTATACATATTAATTATTTTATACATATTAGTGTATATATATCAATCTCAGTCTCCCAATTCATCCCACCACCACCACCACCCCCTGCTTTCCCCCCTTGGTGTCCATACGTTCTCTACATCTGTGCCAGTGAGACTTCTTTAAATTCACAGGCCTAATAGACCAGCAATATGAAAAGGGCGTTGGGGATGAATATGCACTCACCAAGGGAGAGGGTAGCTCAGCTCTGCTCACTAGAAACAGACGGTGAGGTTTGAGGCAGGCAAGCCAGTGGGGACAGGATGCCTACTTACCCCTCAGCCCCAAAGAATCCTTTTCCTTCTCTTTGTCTTCTCACCATCATCCTGCCTTTCTGGACCTCTGATTGCTCTGTGAACCTAGGTTGACCTCCATCACCTCTCCCCACTCCGTGGATCAGGGCTTTTGATAGAAAAGGGCATCCATCATGCATCACTGGTGCCGCTGCTGGGTTGGCAGGAGGAGGATAGAACAAAGGCTGCTTCCAACTTTGGTTTGAAGGTGATCTTCCCACAGAGCCCCCTTGGCAACATGCTTTCATCCCATTTTTGTCTCTGCTGTTGACTCTAGCATCTTAAAATCCTAATTGGACTGTGTTTTATGTTTTCACCATCCATGTAGTCTGGCACATGAAGATAGGCTAAAGAGTTGCACAAATATTTAGAGTTAGGGAATGCCAGAGGAGGAAGAAACCTTGGAGGTCAACCACTTTAATGGCCTCACTTGGCTTTGTTCTTGTGTCTGTCTTGTGAAGCAGTGACTTTGCCGGTAGGAAGGAAAGATAGGCTAGAGGAAGAGAGCAAATATATTTTTCCTCCCAAGACAGAGAGGAAAAAACCCACCATAGGGCCTTTTTGAAAGTTTGGAAAGATAAGAAAAGCTATATGGTACCACACAGTAATGGGATCTCATTTCACCTACTGTCAACCTTGAAGAGTGGCGAGCCCTCTGTTCCTGCCAAGATCATCGGTACTTAGCCAGGTGGGCCCAATGAACAGAAGTGCCCCTGGGCTAATGTCACAGCTTTTGTCCCCAAGTGTCCAAGCCACTGCAGGAGCTGCACCAATTTCTCCCACTGCCTCCTAGGCCTAGGGGGAAGCACAGTGAGAAACTGTACGTGAAAGCTCTTTATTCACTGTGAAGTTCATCCAAATGAGGGGACATGGTATTCTCTGGTCGTCTGTCCCCTCACCCCCCAGCCCCACAGATAACACCAGCGCTTCCAACTCTCCTCCTGACACCTGTGTTCCATGCTGCTTGCCACAGCCAACATGGCCCAGCCGTGTCACTCCTCCCTTCTGGACATGATGATCTGTACAGTATTCTCTTCATTGTGGAGTTGTTTCGATCTAGAAAAATTCAAAAGCTGTGGATTTTCATAGTGTGCTTGTCCCTACCTGTGCAGTTCTCTTGTTCAGGTGGCAGTGAGTCTGCTCAGCACTACTTTTGGGTGTGTACATCTTGTGCCTAAGAATGCTTTCTTGCCCTATGACAACATGAACTCAACGTCTCTTGCAGGCTCTGGGAAGCTCATTTTCTGTCGATTAGCAACTCATGGCCAGATTGCATATGGAAACACCCATGTTTTATCTTGTAAAGACTACAGTTCTGAGCATGATTTATCTATGTGCCACTCAGGTGAAATTTGCTTTAGGAAAAGTTCTGTAAATGTATTTGAAAGTCTTAACGTAACATGGCTACCTGGTGAATATTTACCTTCATCTTTCTCAGTACACCAAGGTTCACTGTGCCTTCCTGCTAACATTGCTACCTCCCTACCACCATCAAGTCATCCCCCTGTTGGGTGAAGTCAGATCATGGTTTTAGCAGTGTTTCCTTCTTTGCTGTCAGTGGGCATTAAAGTGGTGTTCAAAACTCACTCTACATAATAATGGTGCCCTTGCCAATTAACATTCTAGGTATGGATGTGCTTTTGAAAAAAAAAGTATAAACCTCTATGGGAGAAACGAACATGTTCTCTGAGATTAGCTCAATGGAGATGGGGATGGGAAGGTCTGAGATGTGTCCTTTG
The DNA here is from genome assembly GCF_008692025.1 of Phocoena sinus. Taxonomy (NCBI): domain Eukaryota; kingdom Metazoa; phylum Chordata; class Mammalia; order Artiodactyla; family Phocoenidae; genus Phocoena; species Phocoena sinus. The sequence goes on along the minus strand of NC_045766.1, from coordinate 75,893,669 downwards.
TTGTCGTGGTGTGCCCTGGGTGTGCACATGCCTGCGTGCATGGTTTCATGGGCCTGCCTGAGGCTTGGTCTCCACTACCCACAGCAGGGCGGGAGTGTTAACTGAACCAGGTTAATTTTGCTGGATGTGCAGCAAGACAAAATGCTGTGATGCTGAGGTTTGCAGCAAAGACAGGGTTTATTCGCAAAGCAAACAAGGAAACTACAGAACAAATCTCAAATCCGCCTCCCCCAAAGCAAGGGACTTGGGGTATTTATGGGATAAATAAAGAAGCAGGGCGGACTGTGGCATGGGGAGTGTGGGGAAAGATGATTGGAAAAAGGTGTGGTAATTGACGTTTTGTGCAGGCATAACTAGGCTATAGTCCTCTGCGTTTTCTGAAGATGGAGTTTTCAGCCCTCTGATGTCAAAAGGTCACTGAGAGGAGGCTTGCACGTGCCCAGTTGAAGGATTGGTGGTCCTACCTAGTCTTAACCAGCTCAGCTTGAACTGGACACAGCTGACTCTTGGCTAAGCTGAACTAGACACAGCTGCAAACATCTTGTTTTTTAGGCTCTGTGCCCCTTGGAAGGCATGCAAGTCTTAAAACTACCTTGATTAATGAAAGCAGGTGAAATGGATTTAACCCATGGTTTCAGTTCCCCCTAGCTTTTGATCATTCCTCAGTCATGGGGGAACAGGGGCTGTTACTGAACAGAACTTAGGTCTGCTAGCCACAGCACAGCAAAGCCAATATACTGACACCTGGCTGTGGTGGATAGTACAGCGTTTATTGAAGGGTGCCCCGTAAGGAGAACAGGCATCTTGTGCTCAAATGACCCAAACTCCCTGGTGGCTTTCAGGGGAAGGTTTTGAAAGGCAACATTTGGGGTAAGGGTTGCAAGGGGCATGACCTTCTTCTGATTGGTTGGTGGTGAGGTAACAGGGTAGTGTTTCAGGAATTTTAATCATCAACCTTCTGGTTCCAACCAGTCTGGGTTCTACTGCTTGTGGTCAGCATGTAGTCACTATCCTCAACCTAGGTGGGGATCTTAGTTTCTGCAGAACTCAGAGATATGCATCAGATCGTTATATATATATGTCCCTTGAGGAGGAACTAGGACTGTTTTGTTTAAGCTATCATTACTTGCTTGACTGCTTTTCTTTGGTTTCTGCATTCTCTCACTTCCCTAATTAGTAACTGCTTGAGTCTGCTCTTTGGAACTCAGGGAAGGCCTAGGAGACTAAAACCTTTTTTCTACAAACAGGAAACAGAGAACACAAAGGGTCTTTTGTACCTGGAATGGCCCTGCAAGGTCCTGCTCAGTTTCAGTCCCCCCTTTTCTTTGGTACTCCTCAATCCTGAAGGGAACAGGGGAGGGATAAGAAAGGGAATACAGTTTGGGATAGAGAGGTTAATCATAATCTTGGCAAAGGAACTTGGTTTTAGGGGAGCCCTGTTTCAGGGCAGTGACCATTCTGGCTACATCCTGCTGATAAGGGATGTAGACTAGACCTCATGAGGGCTTAAGGAATGAGTCTGTTTAGCACTCATTTGAAAATATTCTCTTGTTCCCTGCTTCAAGTTGACATTTTGACCCTGTTAACTGAGGAAAAGCACACCACCTAAAAGTTGTGAGTTAAGTTTAATTTGGGGACCTTACTGAGAACTATAGCCTAGAAGACAGTCTCTCAGGTATCTCTGATGAGCTGCTCTGAAGAGGTAAGGGAGGAGCCAGTATATATAGGATTTTTTGCTGGAAAAAAAAGTGTAGTTAACCATCAAAACATTACTCCTATTCACAAAAAAACCCAGACATCTCAGGTTAATGATTTTAGTCTTTTTCTGTGTATGGGAAGATGCAAGAGTCTGGGCTCATTGAAATTATTCCTTTGATATGCATCTTAATTATATAGGGCCAGTATTCAAAATACAGAATGCTTCCTGTATTGCTCCCTAATGGATTCCCCTCAGGGTGCACCAGCAGGGGGCAGCAGTGGCTGTTGGCTTGATCCTTGTAGAACTGGAATGGCAGGCAACATTCCCTTTCCACAGGGCCCCCTCTTCGTCATAAATTTGACCAAGGTTTGGAAGGCATTTCATGACTTATTTATCCCATGGTGCCAAGAATTTTCATTCCTAGGACAGATGAGGATTTGGTTGATAGTCCATGCAATGTGTTATTTTTGTTTTGCTTTTTCAACTTTTTATTTTTAAATTTTTTATGTAAAGGTTACATTTCTATTTACAGTTATTACAAAATATTAGCTATATTCCCTGGGTTATACATCCTTGTAGCCTATCTTACAATAGTTTATACCTTCCACTGCCCCACCCCTACAGTGCCCCTCCTCCCCCCGCCACTGGTAACCACTAGTTTGTTCTCTATATCTGTGAGTCTGCTCCTTTTTTGTGATATTCACTAGTTTGTTGTATTGTTTAGGTTCCACATATAAGTGAAACCATACAGTATTTATCTTTCTCTGTCTGACTTATTTCACTTAGCATAATGTCCTCCAGGTCCATCCACATTGCTGCAAATGGCAAAATTTTGTTCTTTTTTATGGCTGAGTAGTATTCCATTGTGTAGATATACCACATCTTCTTTATCCATTCATCCGTTGATGGACACTTCCATATCTTGGCTATTGTAAATAATGCTCCTGTAAACATTGTATCTTTTCAAATTAGTGTTTTTGGTTTTTTGGATACATACCCAGGAGTGGAATTTTGGGGTCATATGGTAGTTCTGTTTTTGTTATTTGAGGAACCTCACTCCTGATTTCCACAGCAGCTGCACCAATTTACATTCCCACCAACAGTATACCAGGGTTCCCTTTTCTCCACATCCTTGCCAACATTTGTTATTTGTGTTCTTTTTGAGGATAGCTGTTCTGACAGGTGTGAGGTGATATCTCATTGTGGTTTTGACTTGCACTTCCCTGATGATTAGCAATGTTGAGCATCTTTTCATGTGCCTGTTGACCATCTGCATTTCCTCTTTGGAAAAATGTCTAATCAGTTCTTCTGCTCATTTTTTTTTTTTTTTTTGGCAGTACGTGGGCCTCTCACTGTTGTGGCCTCTCCCATTGCAGAGCACAGGCTCTGGACGCGCAGGCTCAGCAGCCATAGCTCACAGGCCCAGCCGCTCCGTGGCATGTGGGACCTTCCCGGACCAGGGCACGAACCCGTGTCCCCTGCATCAGCAGGCAGACGCTCAACCACTGCACCACCAGGGAAGCCCTCTGCTCATTTTTTAATCAGGTTTTTCTTTTTTTGATATTGCATTGTATGAGCTGTTTATATGTGTTAGAAATTAGTCCCTTATCGGATTATCATTTGCAAATATTTTCTTCCATTCAGTAGGTTATCTTCTCATTTTCTCAAAGGTTTCCTTTGCTGTGCAAAAGGTTTTTAAGTTTAATTAGCTCCTCTTTGTTTATTTTGCTTTTATTTCCTTTACTTTAGGAGACAGATCCAAAAAACAACATTACTGCAATTTGTAAAGAGTGTTCTGCCTATGTTCTCCTCTAGGAGTTTTATAGTGTCCGGCCTTACATTTAGGTCTTTAACACATTTTGATTTTATTTTTGTATATGATGTTAGAGAATGTTCTAATTTCATTGTTTTACATGTAGCTGTCCAGTTTTCCCAGCACCACTTATTGAAGAGGCTGTCTTTTCTCCTTGTATATTCTTGTCTCCTTTCTCATTGATTAATTGACCATAAGTGCATGATTTACTTTTAGGCTTTCTGTTCTGTTCCATTGATCCATGTGTCTGTTTTTGTGCCAGTACCAAACTTTTTGATTACTGTAGCTTTGTAGTGTAGTCTAAAGTCAGGGAGCCTGATTCCTCCAGCTCATTTCTTCTTTCTCAAGATTGTTTTGGCTATTCAGGGTCTTTTGTGTTTCCATACAAATTTTTAAAATTTTTGTTCTAGTTCTGTGAAAAATGCCATTGGTATTTTGATAGGGATTGCATCGAACCTGTAGATTGCCTTGGGTAGTCTAGTGTGGTCATTTTAACAATACTGATTCTTCCAATCCAAGAACACAGCGTATCTTTCTGTTTGTGTCATCTTCCATTTCTTTCATCAATCTCTTACAGTTTTTGGAGCACAGGTCTTTTGCTTCCTTAGGTAGGTTTATTCCTAGGTATTTTATTCTTTTTGATGTGATGGTAAATGGGATTGTTTCCTTAATTTATCCTTCTGATAGTTCATTGTTAGTGTATAGAAATGCAACAGATTTCTGTGTATTAATTTTGTATCCTGCAACTTTACCACATTCATTGATGAGCTCTAGTAGTTTTCTGGTGTTATCTTTAGGATTTTATATGTTTAGTATCGTGTCATCTGCAAACAATGACAGTTTTACTTCTTTTCCAACTTAGATTCCTTTTATTTCTTTTTCTTCTGTAATTGCCATGGCTAGAACTTCCAAAACTATGTTGAATAAAAGTGGTGAGAGTGGACATCCTTGTCTTGTTCCTGATCATAGAGGAAACGCTTTCAGCTTTTCACTGTTGAATATGATGTTAGCTGTGGATTTGTCATATGTGGTCTTTATTATGTTGAGGTATGTTCCCTCTATGCCTGCTTTCTGGAGAGTTTTTATCAGAAAAGGACGTTGAATTTTAGTGAAAGTTTTTTCTGCATCTATTGAGATGATCATATGGTTTTGATTTTTCAGTTTGTTAATATGGTGTATCACATTGATGGATTTGCGGATACTGCGTCTTTGGGATAAACCCCACTTGATCATGGTGTATGATCCTTTTAATGTATTGTTAGATTCAGTTTGCTAGTATTTTGTTGAGGATTTTTGCAACTATGTTCATCAGTGATATTGGCCTGTAATTTTCTTGATTTTTGATATCTTTTGTCAGGGTGATGGTGGCCATATAGAATGAGTTGGGAAGTGTTCCCAATTCTTTGGAATAGTTTGAGAAGGATAGGTTTTAACTCTTCTCTAAATGTTGTGTATCATACACCTGTGAAGCAATCTGGTCATGAACTTTTGTGTATTGGGAGTTTTTAAATTACTGATTAAATTTCATTACTGGTAATTAGTCTCTTCATATTTTCTGTTTCTTCCTAGTTCAGTTTTAGAAGATTGTACCTTTCTATGAATTTTTCTATTTCTTCTAAGTTGTCCATTTTATTGGCATGTAGTTGTTCATAGTAGTCTGTTACGATCTTTTCTATTTCTGTAGTGTTGGTTGTAACTTTTTCATTTCTGATTTTATTGATTTGAGCCCTCTCCCTTTTTTTCTGATGAGTCTGGATAAAGGTTTATCAGTTTTGTTTATCTTTTCAAAGAACCAGCTTTTAGTTTAATTGATCTTTTCTATTGTATTTTTAGTCTCTATTTATTTCTGCTCTGATCTTTATGATCTTTTTCCTTCTACTATCTTTGGGTTGTGTTTGTTCTTCTTTCTCTAGTTGCTTTTAGGTGTAAAGTTAGGTTGTTGACTGGAGATTTTTCTTGTTTCCTGAGGTAAGATTGTATCACTATAAGCTTCCCTCTTAAAACTGTTTTTGCTGCCTCCCATAGGTTTTGGATCATCATGTTTTCATTTTCATTTATCTCTAGGTACTTTTTAATTTCCTCTTTGATTTCTTCAGTGATTCATTAGTTGTTTAGTAGCATATTTGTTTAGGCTCCATGTGTTTGTGTTTTCTTACAATTTTTTTCTTGTAGTTGATTTCTAGTCTCATAGCATTGTGTTTGAAAAAGATGCTTGATAAGATTTCAGTTTTCTTAAATTTACTGAGTCTTGTTTTGTGGCCTAGCATGTGATCTATCCTGGAGAACGTTCCATGTGCCCTTGAAAAGAATGTGTATTCTGTTGCTTTCAGATGGACTGCTCTATAAATATCAATTAAGTCCATTTGGTCTAATGTGTTATTTATGGCCTGTGTTTCTTTATTGATTTTCTGTCTGGATGATCTGTCCATTGATGTAAGTGGGATGTTAAGAGTCCCCCACTATTATTGTGTTACTGTCAATTTCTCCTTTTATGTCTGTTAATATTTGCCTTATATATTGTGGTGTTCCTATGTTGGGTGCATATATATTTATAGCTTCTTGGATTTGTTACAGCTTCTTCTTGGATTGATCACTTGATCATCTTGTAGTGTGCTTTGATTCTTATAACAGTCTTTATTTAAAGTCTATTTTGTCTGATATAAGTATTCCTACTCTAGCTTTGATTTCCATTTGCATGGAAAACATTTTGCTATCCCCTCACTTTCAGTCTGTATGTGTCTCTAGGTCTGAAGTGAGTCTCTTGTAGGCAGCATATATACAGGTCTTGTTTTTGTATCCATTCAGCCACTCTTTGTCTTTTGAGTTGGAGCATTTAGTCCGTTTACATCTAAGGTAATTATCATTATGTATGTTACTATTGCCATTTTAATCGTTTTGGATTTGTTTTTCTAGGTCTTTTCTCCCCCTTTTTCTTTTTTTCTTTTCTCTTATGATTTGATGACTATCTTTAGTGTTATGTTTGGATTGCTTTTTCTTTGTTGTGTGTATATATATTATAGATTTTTGGTAGGAAGTATCTGTATAGCTGTCTATGTATATATATGTGTGTGTGTGTGTGTGTGTGTGTGTGTGTGTGTGTGTGTATGTATATATGATTGTTTTAAGTTGCTGATCTCTTAATTTCAAATGCATTTAAAAATCCCTTTGATATATTTTACATCTAATTGTGTTGTGTATCCCTTCTTATTGAGGAGATAGATGATTTTTACTATTTTTGTCTTTTAACCTCCCTATTAGCTTTGTATATTGATGATCTCCTAACTTTACTGTATGTTTGCCTTTACTGGTGAGCTTTTTCATTTCATAATTTTCTTCTTTCTAGTTGTGGCATTTTCTTTTTCACCTAGAGAAGTTCCTTTAACATTTGTTGTAAAGCTGGTTTGGTGGTGAACTCTTAGCTTTTGCTTGTCTGTAAAGATTTTGATCTCTCCATCAAATCTGAACAAGAGCTTTGCTGGGTAGAATATTCTTGGATGTAGGTTTTTCCCTTTCATCATGTTAAATAATCATGCCACTCCCTTCTGGCCTACAGAGTTTCTGCTAAAAAAAATCAGCTGATAGCATTATGGGCATTTCCTGTATGTTATTTGTTGCTTTTCCCTTGCTGCTTTTAATATTCTCTTAATCTTTAATTTTTGTCATTTTAATTACATGTTGTGGTGTGTTCCTCTTTGGGTTCATCCTGTATGGGACTCTCTGCTTCATGGGCTTGGGTGACTGTTTCCTTTCCCAGGTTAGGGATGTTTTCAGCTATTATGTGTTCAAATATTTTCTTAGGTCTTTTCTCTCATATCCTTTTGGAACAGCTATAATGCAAATATTAGTGCGCTTGATGTTGTCCCAGAGATCTCTTAAACTGTCCACATTTCTTTTCATTCTTTTTTCTGTTTGATGACAGCGATTTCCAGTACTGTTTTCCAGCTCACTGATCTGTTCCTTTGTATCATTTATCTATTATTGATTCCTTCTAGTGTATTTTTCATTTCAGTTATTGTATTCATCTCTGGCTGGTTGCTCTTTATATTTTCTAACTCTTTATTGATAATTTCTAACTTACTGCTCTGTGCATTCATTATTTCCCAAGTTCTTTGATCATCTTTATGATCATTACTCTGAACTCCTTCTTGGGTAGATTGTCTGTCTCCCCTTCACTTTGTTGTTCTGGGGTTTTAGCTTGTTCTTTTGTCTGGAACATGTTCCTCTGCCACCTCATTTTGCCTAAGTTGCTATTTGTATTTTTATGTATGTGTAGGTTAGTTATGTGCCTCAACCTTGGAGAAGTGGCATTCTGTAGGAGACGTCCTATGAGCCCCAGCAGTGCACATCCCTCTCATCACCCAAGGTATATGCTCTAGGGGTTCCCCGTAAGAGGGCTGTGTGGGTCCTTCTGTTTTGGCAGGTGACTAGGTGGGCATTCTGGTAGGCTTGGTTGGCCCTTAGGCTGGTTGGTTGCCAGTCCCTTCTTTGGGTGGATGCTGCTGGCTGCTGCTTAGCAGGACCTGGTCACAAGGCAGCTGGCTGCAGAACCCTAGGGGGCCCTGGGGCTAGTGCTGGCTCAGTGGTGGGCAGAGTCAGGGTCTGGAAGACTCGGGCTGTTGTCCACCCACTGGCAGGTGAAGCCAGATCCTGGGGTTAGTGCTGGACTGCTGGCAGGTAGAGCTGGTTCTTGGAATCTGGCTGCAGGGCCCAGGGATCCCAGAGCTCATTTCAGATTGTTGGGGTGGTGGATACTGTTAGGGCAATTTCTAACACAGTTGAGTGTGGGGTCTGGAGTGTCCTGAAGCTTGCATTGGTCTGCTAGTGGACAGGGCCCAGATGGTCACAGAGTAGGGTCTGGCCTGCTGTGGGGTAGCTGGGTCTACAGGCTGCTGGATTGTAATTTTCCTGTGTCTGGTGTCTGACCCCTGGTGGGTGAGGCTCATTTAGAGGCTAGTGAAGGCTTCCTCGAGAGTAGGGCTGGTGCCTGCCCAATAGTGGGTGGAGCTGGGTCTTGGCCCTCTGGTGGGCAGGGCTGTGTCTAGGGATGTGTCTAGAGGTGGCTATGGGCTCAGGAAGCCTTTAGGCAGCCTTACTGCTAGTGGGTGGGACTGTGTCCCTGCCTAATTGGTTGTTTGGCCTGAGGCATCACAACACGGGTGCTTACAAGTTGTTGGGTGGGGTTGTTTTCTCCACATTCTTGCCAGCATTTGTTGTTTGTGTTCTTTTTGAGGAGAGCCATTCTGACAGGTGTGAGGTGATATCTCATTGTGTTTTTGATTTGCATTTTCCTGGTGGTTAGCGATGTTGAGCATCTTTACATATGCCTGTGGGCCATCTGTATATCTTTTTTGGAACAATGTCTATTCAGGTCTTCTGCCTATTTTTTAATTGGTTTTTTTGATCTTGAGTTGTATAAACTATTCATATCTTTTAGATATTAACCCCTTATTGGACATATCATTTGCAGGTATTTTTCTTGCATTCAGTAGGATCTTCTTTTCATTAATGGTTTCCTTTGCTGTGCAAAAGCTTTAATTAGGTCCCATTAATTTTTGCTCTTGTGTCTTTTGCCTTATAAGACAAATTGTAGCAAAATTTTTTCCGGATTTATGTTACAGTGTTCTACCTATGTTGTCTTTTAGAAGTTCTGTGGTTTCAGGTCTTACATTTAGGTATTAATCTATTTTGAGTTTTTGTAGATGGTTTGAGAAAATGCTTTCATTTCTCTTACATGTAGCTGTCCAGTTTTCCCAGTACCACTTGTTGAAGAGACTCTTTTCCAGTATGTATGCTTGCTTCTTTTGTTGTAGATTAATTGACCATAGGTACGTGGGTTTATTTCTGGGCTGTCTATTCTGTTCCATTTATCTGTGTGTCTGTTTTTGTGCTAGTACCATACTGTTTGTTTTGATTGCTGTAGCTTTGTTGTATAGTCTGAAGTCAGGAAGTGTGATTTGAGTTGTTCTTTAAAAATTGTTTTGGATGGATTGGTTCAAGATGGTGGAGTAGAAGGACATGCTCTTACTCCCTCTTGTGAGAGCACCAGAATCACAACGAACTGCTGAACAATCATCGACAGGAGGACACTACCTCACTAAAAAAGATACCCCACATCCAAAGACAAAGGAGAAGCCACAATGAGATGGTAGGAGGGGTGCAATCACAAAACTACTGGGTGGTGACTCACAAAATGTAGAACACTTTTATACCACAGAAGTCCACCCACTGGAGTGAAGGTTCTGAGCCCCATGTCAGGCTGCCCAACCTGGGGATCTGGCAACAGGAGGAGGAAATCCTAGAGAGTCAGACTTTGAAGGCAATCAGGATTTCATTGCAGGACATCAACAGGACTGGGGGAAACAGAGACTCCACTCGTGGAGGGCACACACACAATAATGTGCGCATCAGGACCCAGGGGAAGGAGCAGTGACCCCATAAGAGACTGAACCAGACCTACCTGCTAGTGTTGGATGGTCTCCTGCAGAGGCGGGGGGTGGCTGTGTCTCATCGTGAGGACAAGGACACTGGCAGCAGGAGTTCTGGGAAGTACCCCTTGGCGTGAGCCCTCCCAGAGTCTGCCATTAGCCCCAACAAAGAGCCCACGTAGGCTCCAGTGTTGGGTCACCTCAGACGAAACAACCAGCATGGAGGGAACCCAGCCCCACCCATCAGCAGACAAGCAGATTACAGTTTTACTGAGCTCTGCCCACCAGAGCAACAGCCAGCTCTACCCACCACCAGTCCCTCCCATCAGGAGACTTGCACAGGCCTCTTAGATAGCCCATCCACCAGAGAGTAGACAGCAGAAGCAAGAAGAACTACAATCCTGCAGCCTGTGGAACAAAAACCACATTCACAGAAAGATAGACAAGATGAAAAGGGAGAGGGCTATGTACCAGATGAAGGAAGAAGATAAAACCCCAGAAAAACAACTAAATGAAGTGGAGAGAGGTAACCTTCCAGAAAAAGAATTCAGAATAATGATAGTGAAGATGATCCAGGACCTCAGAAAAAGAATGGAAGCAAAGATCGAGAAGATGCAAGAAATGTTTAACAAAGACCTAGAAGACTTAAAGAACAGAGATGAACAATACAATAACTTAAATGAAAAATACACTAGAAGGATTCAACAGCAGATTAACTGAGACAGAAGTACGGATAAGTGACCTGGAAAACAGAATGGTGGAATTCACTGCTGCAGGTCAGAATAAAGAAAAAAGAATGAAAAGAAATGAAGACAGCCTAACTGACCTCTGGGACAACATTAAACACAACAACATTTGCATTATAGGGGTCCCAGAAGGAGAAGAGAGAAAGGACCTGAGAAAATATTTGAAGAGATTATACTCGGAAACTTCCCTAACATGGGAAAGGAAATAGCCACCCACGTCCAGGAAGCACAGAGAGTCCCATACAGAATAAACCCAAGGAGAAAAATGCCAAGAAACATAGTAATCAAATTGGCAAAGCTTAAAGACAAAGAAAAATCATTGAAAGCAGCAAGGGAAAAACGAAAAACATACAAGGAAACTCCCGTAAGGTTAACAGCTGATTTCTCAGCAGAAACTCTACAAGCCAGAAGGGAGTGACATGACATATTTAAAGTGAGGAAAGGGAAGAAGCTACAACTAAGATTACTCTACCCAGCAAGGATCTCATTCAGATTCGATGGAGAAATCAAAAGTTTTAAAAGCTAAGAGAATTCAGCACCACCAAAACAGCTCTACAACAAATGCTAAAGGAACTTCTCTAAGTGGGAAACACAAGAGAAGAAAAGGACCTACAAAAACCCAAAACAATTAAGAAAATGGTCATAGGAACATACATATTGATAATTACCTTAAACGTGAATGGATTAAATGCTCCAACCAAAAGACACAGGCTCACTGAATGGATACAAAACAAGACCCATATACTGTCTACAAGAGACCCATTTCAGACCTAGGGATACATACAGAATGAAAGTGACAGGATGGAAAAAGATATTCCATGCAAATGGAACTCACAAGAAAGCTGGAGTAGCAATACTCATATCAGATAAAACAGGCTTTAAAATAAAGAATGTTACAAGAGACAAGGAAGGACACTACATAATGATCAAGGGATCAATCCAAGAAGATATAACAATTAATATATATGCACCTAACATAGGAGCACCTCAATACATAAGGCAACTGCTAACAGCTATAAAAGAGGAAATTGACAGTAACACAATAATAGTGGGGGACTTTAACACCTCACTTACACAATGGACAGATCATCCAAACAGAAAATTAATAAGGAAACACAAACTTTAAAGGACACAGTAGACCAGATGATTTAGTTGATATTTATAAGACATTCCATCCCCAAACAGCAGATTATACTTTCTTCTCAAGTGCACATGGAACATTCTCCAGGATAGATCACATCTTGGGTCACAAATCAAGCCTCAATAAATTTAAGAAAATTGAAATCATATCAAGCATCTTTTCTGACCACAACACTATGAGATTAGAAATCAGTTACAAGGGAAAAAACACAAACACATGGAGGTTAACAATACGTTACTACGTAACCAAGAGATCAGTGAAGAAATCAGAGGACATAAAATACCTAGAGACAAATAACAATGAAAACACGACGATACAAAACCTATGGGATGCACCAAAAGCAGTTCTAAGAGGGAAGTTTATAGCAATACAATCCTACCTCAAGAAACAACAAATATCTCAAACAATCTAACCTTAGACCTAAAGGAACTAGAGAAAGAAGAACAAACAAAACCCAAAGTTAGTAGAAGGAAAGAAATCATAAGTGGAGGGGAAGATGGCAGAAGAGTAAGATGCGGAGATCACCTTCCTCCCCACAGATACACCAGAAATACATCTACACGTGGAGCAACTCCTACAGAACACCTACTGAATGCTGGCAGGAGACCTCAGACCTCCCAAAAGGCAAGAAACTCCCCACGTACCTGGGTAGGGCAAAAGAAAAAACAGAGACAAAAGAATAGGGATGGGACCTGCACCAGTGGGAGGGAGCTGTGAAGGAGGAAAAGTTTCCACACACTAGGAAGCCCCTTTGCAGGCAGAGACTGTGGGTGGCGGAGGGGGGAGCTTTGGAGCCGCAGTGGAGAGCACAGCAACAGGGGTGCGGAGGGCAAAGTGGGGAGATTCCTGCACAGAGGATCGGTGCCAACCGGCACTCACCAGCCCAAGAGGCTTGTCTGCTCACCCACCCGGGGCAGGCGGGGCTGTGAGCTGAGCCTCAGGCTTTGGTGGGAGCGCAGGGAGAGGACTGGGGTTGGCTGCGTGAACACAGCCTGAAGGGGTTAGTGCACCACGGCTAGCCGGAAGGGAGTCCGGGAAAAGGTCTGGAGCTGCTGAAGAGGCAAGAGACTTTTTCTTCCCTCTTTGTTTCCTGGTGCGCGAGGAGAGGGGATTAAGAGCGCTGCTTAAAGGAACTCCAGAGATGGGCGCGAGTGGCGGCTAAAAGTGCGAACTCCAGAGACGGGCGCGAGCCACGGCTAAAAGCGCGGACCCCAGAGATGGGCGGGAGATGCTAAGGCTGCTGCTGCCTCCACCAAGGGGCCTGTGTACGAGCACAGGTCACTATCCACACCCCTCTTCTGGGGAGCCTGTGCAGCCCACCACTGCCAGGTTCCCGGGATCCAGGGACAACTCCCCCAGGAGAATGCACGGCGCGCCTCAGGCTGGTGCAACGTCACGCTGGCCTCTGCTGCCGCAGGCTCGCCCTGCACTCTGCACCCCTCCCTCCCCCCGGCCTGAGTGAGCCAGAGCCCCCGAATCAGCGGCTTCTTTAACCCCATCCTGTCTGAGCAAAAAACAGACGCCCTCCAGCGACCTACATGCAGAGGCGGGGCCAAATCCAAAGCTGAGCCCCTGGGAGCTGTGAGAACAAAGAAGAGAAAGGGAAATCTCTCCCAGCAGTCTCAGAAGCAGCAGATTAAATCTCCACAATCAACTTGATGTACCCTGCATCTGTGGAATACATGAATAGACAACGAGTCATCCCAAATTAAGGAGGTGGACTTTGAGAGGGAGATTTATAATTATTTCCCCTTTTCCTCTTTTTGTGAGTGTCTGTTTCTGTGTGAGATTTTGTCTGTATAGCTTTGCTTCCACCACTTGTCCCAAGGTTCTATCTGTCCTTTTTTTCCTTAATTATTTTTTAATTTAATAACTTTATTATATTTTTATTTTACTTTATATTCTTTCTTTCTTTGTTTTTTCCTTCCTTCCCTCCTTCCTTCCTGCCACCATCCCTCCCTCCCTCCCTCCCTCCCTCCCTTCTTTCCTTCTTTCCTTCTTTCCTTCTTTCTTCCTTCCTTCCTTCCCTCCTTTCTTTCTTTCTTTCTTTCTACTTCTACTAATTCTTTCTCTCTACTTTTTCTCCCTTTTATTCTGAGCCATGTGGATGAAAGGCTCTTGGTGCTGCAGCCAGGAGTCAGTGCTGTGCCTCTGAGGTGGGAGAGCCAACTTCAGGACACTGGTCCACAAGAGACCTCCCAGCTCCACATAATATCAAACGGGGAAAATCTCCCAGAGATCTCCATCTCAACACCAGCACCCAGCTTCACTCAACGACCAGCAAGCTACAGTGTGGGACACCCTATGCCAAACAACTAGCAAAACAGGAATGCAACCCCACCCATTAGCAGAGAGGCTGCCTAAAATCATAATAAGTCCACAGACACCCCAAAACACACCACCAGACGTGGACCTGCCCACCAGAGACACAAGATCCAGCCTCATCCACCAGAACACAGGCACTAGTCCCCTCCACCAGGAAGCTTACACAACCCACTGAACCAACCTTAGCCACTGGGGACAGACATCAAAATCAACGGCAACTGCGAACATGCAGCCTGCAAAAAGGAGACCCCAAACACAGTAAGATAAGCAAAATGAGAAGACAGAAAAACACACAGCAGTTGAAGGAGCAAGATAAAAATGCACCAGACCTAACAAATGAAATAGGCATTTCTAGGCATCTAGGTCTACCTGAAAAAGAATACAGAATAATGATAGTAAAGATGATCCAAAATCTTGGAAATAGACAAGACAAAATGCAAGAAACATTTAACAAGGACCTAGAAGAACTAAAGATGAAACAAACAACGATGAACAACACAATAAATGAAATGAAAAATACTCTAGATGGGATCAATAGCAGAGTAACTGAGGCAGAAGAACGGATAAGTGACCTGGAAGATAAAATAGTGGAAATAACTACTGCAGAGCAGAATATAGAAAAAAGAATGAAAAGAACTGAGGACAGTCTCAGAGACCTCTGGGACAACATTAAACGCACCAACATTTGAATTATAGGGGTTCCAGAAGAAGAAGAGAAAAAGAAAGGAACTGAGAAAATATTTGAAGAGATTATAGTTGACAACTTCCCTAATATGGGAAAGGAAATAGTTAATCAAGTCCAGGAAGCACAGAGAGTCCCATACAGGATAAATCCAAGGAGAAATACACCAAGACACATATTAATCAAACTGTCAAAAATTAAATACAAAGAAAGCATATTAAAAGCAGCAAGGGGGCTTCCCTGGCGGCGCAGTGGTTGAGAGTCCACCTGCCGATGCAGGGGACACGAGTTCATGCACCGGTCCGGGAAGATCCCACATGCCACGGAGCGGCTGGACCTGTGAGCCATGGCCGCTGAGGCTGTGTGTCCAGAGCCTGTGCTCTGTAACAGGAGAGGCCACAACAGTGAGAGGCCCGCGTACCACAAAAAAAAAAAAAAAGCAAGGGAAAAACAACAAATAACACACAAGGGAATCCCCATAAGGTTAACAGCTGATCTTTCAGCAGAAACTCTGCAAGCCAGAAGGGAGTGGTAGGACATACTGAAAGTGATGAAGGAGAAAAACCTGCAACCAAGATTACTCTACGCAGCAAGGATCTCATTCAGATTTGATGGAGAAATTAAAACCTTTACAGACAAGCAAAAGCTGAGAGAGTTCAGCACCACCAAATCACCTTTACAACAAATGCTAAAGGAACTTATCTAGGCAAGAAACAAAGAGAAGGAAAAGACCTACACTAACGAACCCAAAACAATTTAGAAAATGGGAATAGGAACATACATAGCGATAATTACCTTAAATGTAAATGGACTAAATGCTCCCACCAAAAGACACAGATTGGCTGAATGGATACAAAAACAAGACCCATGTATATGCTGTCTACAAGGGACCCACTTCAGACCTAGAGACACATACAGACTGAAAGTAAGGGGATGGAAAAAGATATCCCATGCAAATGGAAACCAAAAGAAAGCTGGAGTAGCAATTCTCATATCAGAAAAAATAGACTTTAAAATAAAGAGTATTAGAAGAGACAAAGAAGGTCACTACATAATGATCAAGGGATCAATCCAAGAAGCAGATATAACAATTGTAAATATTTATGCACCCAACATAGGAGCACCTCAATACATAAGGCAAATACTAACAGCCATAAAAAGGGAAATCCACAGTAACACATTCATAGCAGGGGACTTTAACACCCCACTTTCACCAATGGACAGATCATCCAAAATGAAAATAAATAAGGAAACACAAGCTTTAAATGATACACTAAACAAGATAGACTTAATTGATATTTATACGACACTCCATCCAAAAACAACAGAATACACATTTTTCTCAAGTGCTCATGGAACATTCTCCAGGATAGATCATATCTTGGGTCAAAAATCAAGCCTTGGTAAATTGAAGAAAATTGCAACTGTATCAAGTATCTTTTCCGACCACAACACCATGAGACTAGATATCAATTACAGGAAAAGAGCTGTAAAAAATACAAACACATGGAGGCTAAACAATACACTACTTAATGACGAAGTGATCACTGAAGAAATCAAAGAGGAAATCAAAAAATACCTAGAAACAAATGACAATGGAGACACGACGACTCAAAACCTATGGGATGCAGCAAGAGCAGTTCTAAGAGGGAAGTTTATAGCAATACAATCCCACCTTAAGAAACAGGAAACATCTCGAATAAACAACCTAACCTTGCACCTAAAGCAATTAGAGAAAGAAGAACAAAAAAACCCCAAAGTTAGCAGAAGGAAAGAAATCATAAAAATCAGATCACAAATAAATGAAAAAGAAATGAAGGAAACGATAGCAAAGATCAATAAAACTAAAAGCTGGTTCTTTGAGAAGATAAACAAAATAGATAAACCATTAGCCAGACTCATCAAGAAATAAAGGGAGAAGACTCAAATCATTAGAATTAGAAATGAAAAAGGAGAAGTAACAACTGACACTGCAGAAATACAAAAGATCATGAGAGATTACTACAAGCAACTCTATGCCAATAAAATGGACAACCTGGAAGAAATGGACAAATTCTTAGAAATGCACAACATGCCAAGACAATCAGGAAGAAATAGAAAATATGAACAGACTAATCACAAGCACTGAAATTGAAACTGTGATTAAAAATCTTCCAACAAACAAAAGCCCAGGACCAGATGGCTTCACAGGCAAATTCTATCAAACATTTAGAGAAGAGCTAACACCTATCCTTCTCAAACTCTTCCAAAATATAGCAAAGGGAGGAACACTCCCAAATTCATTCTACGAGGCCACCATCACCTTGATCCCAAAACCAGACAAGGATGTCACAAAGAAAGAAAACTACAGGCCAATATCACTGATGAACATAGATGCAGAAATCCTCAACAAAATACTAGCAAAGAGAATCCAACAGCACATTAAAAGGATCATACACCATGATCAAGTGGAGTTTATTCCAGGAATGCAAGGATTCTTCAATATACGCAAAATCAATGTGATAAACCATATTAGCAAATTGAAGGAGAAAAACCATATGATCATCTGAATAGATGCAGAGAAAGCTTTTGACAAAATTCAACACCCATTTATGATAAAAAACCCTGCAGAAAGTAGGCATAGAGGGAACTTTCCTCAACATAATAAAGGCCACGTATGACAAACCCACAGCCAATATCCTCCTCAATGGTGTAAGACTGAAAGCATTTCCACTAAGATCAGGAACAAGACAAGGTTGCCCACTCTCACCACTATTATTCAATATAGTTTTGGAAGTTTTAGCCACAGCAATCAGAGAAGAAAAGGAAATAAAAGGAATCCAAATCAGAAAAGAAGAAGTAAAGATGTCACTCTTTGCAAATGACATGATACTATACATAGAGAATCCTAAAGATGCTACCAGAAAACTACTAGAGCTAATCAATGAATTTGGTAAAGTTGCAGGATACAAAATTAATGCACAGAAATCTCTGGCATTCCTATACACTAATGATGAAAAATCTGAAAGTGAAATCAAGAAAAGACTCCCATTTACCATTGCAACAAAAAGAATAAAATGTCTAGGAATAAACCTACCTGAGGACACAAAAGACCTGTATGGGTAAAATTATGACACTGATGAAAGAAATTAAAGATGATACAAATAGATGGAGAGATATACCATGTTCTTGGATTGGAAGAATCAACATTGTGAAAATGACTCTACTACCCAAAGCAATCTACAGATTCAATGCAATCCCTATCAAACTACCACTGGTGTTTTACACAGAACTAGAACAAAAAATTTCACAATTTGTATGGAAACACAAAAGACCCCAAATAGCCAAAGCAATCTTAAGAACGAAAAACGAAGCTGGAGGAATCAGGCTCCCTGACTTCAGACTATACTACAAAGCTACAGTAATCAAGACAGTATGGTACTGGCACAAAAACAGAAAGATAGATCAATGGAACAGGATAGAAAGCCCAGAGATAAACCCACGCACATATGGTCACCTTATCTTTGATAAAGGAGGCAGGAATGTACAGTGGAGAAAGGGCAGCCTCTTCAGTAAGTGGTGCTGGGAAAACTGGACAGGTACATGTAAAAGTATGAGATTAGAACACTCCCTAACATCATACACAAAAATAAGCTCAAAATGGATTAAAGACCTAAATGTAAGGCCAGAAACTATCAAACTCTTAGAGGAAAACATAGGCAGAACACTCTATGACATAAATCCCAGCAAGATCCTTTTTGACCCACCTCCTAGAGAAATGGAAATAAAAACAAATGGGACCTAATGAAACTTCAAAGCTTTTGCATAGCAAAGGAAACCATAAACAAGACCAAAAGACAACCCTCAGAATGGGAGAAAATATTTGCAAATGAAGCAACTGACAAAGGATTAATCTCCAAAATTTACAAGCAGCTCATGCAGCTCGGTATCAAAAAAAACAAACAACCCAATACAAAAATGGGCAGAAGACCTAAATAAGCATTTCTCCAAAGAAGACATACGGATGGCCAACAAACACATGAAAGAATGCTCAACATCACTAATCATTAGAGAAATGCAAATCAAAACTACAATGAGATATCACCTCACACCAGTCAGAATGGCCATCATCAAAAAATCTAGAAACAATGCTGGAGAGGGTGTGAAGAAAAGGGAACCCTCTTGCACTGCTGGTGGGAATGTGAATTGGTTCAGCCACTATGGAGAACAGTATGGAGGTTCCTTAAAAAACTACAAATAGAACTACCATATGACCCAGCAATCCCACTACTGGGCATATACCCTGAGAAAACCATAATTCAAAAAGAGTCATGTACCAAAATGTTCATTGCAGCTCTATTTACAATAGCCTGGAGATGGAAACAACCTAAGTGCCCATCATCGGATGAATGGATAAAGAAGATGTGGCACATATATACAATGGGATATTACTCAGCCATGAAAAGAAACGAAATTGAGCTATTTGTAATGAGGTGGATCGACCTAGAGTCTGTCATACAGAGTGAAGTAAGTCAGAAAGAAAAAGACAAATACCGTATGCTAACACATATATATGCAATTTAAGAAAAAAAATGTCATGAAGAACCTAGGGGTAAGACAGGAATAAAGACACAGACCTACTGGAGAACGGACTTGGGGATATGGGGAGGGGGAAGGGTGAGCTGTGACAGGGCGAGAGAGAGTCATGGACGTAGACACACTAACAAACGTAGTAAGGTATATAGCTAGTGGGAAGCAGCCGCATGGCACAGGGATATTGGCTCGGTGCTTTGTGACAGCCTGGAAGGGTGGGAGGGAGGGAGACACAAGAGGGAAGACATATGGGAACATATGTATATGTATAACTGATTCACTTTGTTATAAGGCAGAAACTAACAGACCATTGTAAAGCAATTATACCCCAATAAAGATGTTAAAAAATAAATAATATAGAAGTACTACATGAAAAAAAAAACAAAAACAACAAATAGAGCTAGCATATGACCCAGCAATCCCACTACTGGGCATATACCCTGAGAAAACCATAATTCAAAAAGAGTCATGTACCAAAATGTTCATTGCAGCTCTATTTACAATAGCCCGGAGATGGAAACAACCTAAGTGCCCATCATCGGATGAATGGATAAAGAAGATGTGGCACATATATACAATGGAATATTTCTCAGCCATAAAAATAAACAAAATTGAGCTATTTGTAATGAGGTGGATCGACCTAGAGTCTGTCATACAGAGTGAAGTAAGTCAGAAAGAGAAAGACAAATACCATATGCTAACACATATACATGGAATTTAAGGGGAAAAAAAAAGTCATGAAGAACCTAGGGGTAAGACAGGAATAAAGACACAGACCTACTGGAGCATGGACTTGAGGATATGGGGAGGGGGAAGGGTGAGCTGTGACAAAGCAAGAGAGAGGCATGGACATATATACACTACCAAACATAAGGTAGATAGCTAGTGGGAAGCAGCCGCATAGCACAGGGAGATCAGCTCGGTGCTTTGTGACCGCCTGGAGGGGTGGGATGGGGAAGGTGGGAGGGAGGGAGACGCAAGAGGGAAGAGATATGGGAACCTATGTATATGTATAACTGATTCACTTTGTTATAAGGCAGAAACTAACACACCATTGTAAAGCAATTATACCCCAATAAAGATGTTAAAAAAAAAAGAAATCATAAAGATCAGAGCAGAAATAAATGAAAAGGAACAAAGAAAACAATAGCAAAGATCAATAAAAGTAAAAGTTGGTTCTTTGAGAAGATAAAATTGATAAACCATTAGCCAGACTCATCAAGAGGGAGAAGACTCAAATCAATAAAATTAGTAAGGAAAAAGAAGTTACAACAGACAATGCAGAAATACAAAGCATCCTAAGAGACTACTACAAGCAACTCTGTGCCAATAAAATGGACAACCTGGAAGAAATGGACAAATTCTTAGAAAGGTATAACCTTCCAAGACTGAACCAGGAAGAAATAGAAACTATGAACAGACCAATCACAAGTAATGAAATTGAAACTGTGATTAAAAATCTTCCAACAACAACAACAACAAAATCTTCCAACAAGCAAAAGTCCAGGACCAGATGGCTTCACAGGTGAATTCTATCAAACATTTAGAGAAGAGCTAACACCCGTCTTTCTCAAACTCTTTCAAAAAATTGCAGAGGAAGGAACACTCCCAAACTCATTCTTTGAGGCCACCATCACCCTGATACCAAAACCAGACAAAGATACTACAAAAAAAAGAAAATTACCGACCAATATCACTCATGAATATAGATGCAAAAATCCTCAACAAAATACTAGCAAACAGAATCAAACAATACATTAAAAGGATCATACACCATGATTAAGTGGGATTTATCCCAGGGATGCAAGGATTCTTCAATATATGCAGATCAATCAATGTGATACACTGTATTAACAAATTGAAGAATAAAAACCATATGATCACCTCAATAGATGCAGAAAAAGCTTTGACAAAATTCAACACGCTTTTATGATAAAAACTCTCCAGAAAGTGGTCGTAGAGGGAACCTACCTCAATATAATAATGCCCGTACATGACAAACCCACAGCAAACATCATTCTCAATGGTGAAAAACTGAAAGCATTTCCTCTGAGATCAGGAACAAAACAAGGATGTCCATTCTCGCCACTATTATTCAACATAGCTTTGGAAGTCCTAGACACGGCAATTAGTGAAGAAAAAGAAATAATAAAAGGAATACAGATTGGAAAGCAAGAAGTAAAACTGTCACTGTTTGCAGATGACATGATACTATACATAGAGAATCCTAAAGTTGCCACCAGCCAACTACTAGAGCTAATCAACGAATTTGGTAAAGTCACAGGATACAAAATTAATGCACAGAAATCTCTTGCATTCCTATACACTAACAACAAAAGATCAGAAAGAGAAATTAAGGAAACAATCCCATTTCACCATTGCAACAAAGAGAATAAAATACCTAGGAATAAACCTACCTAAGGAGGTAAAAGACCTACACTCAGAAAACTATAAGACAGTGATGAAAGAAATTAAAGATGATACCAACTGATGGAGAGATATACCATGTTCTTGGATTGGAAGAATCAATATTGTGAAAATGACTATACTACCCAAAGCAATCTACAGATTCAATACAATCCCTATCAAATTTCCAATAGCATTTTTTTTTTTCTACAGAACTAGAACAAAAAATCTTAAAATTTGTATGGAGACACAAAACACCCTGAATAGCCTGAGTGGTCTGGAGGGAAAAAAAACAGAGCTGGAGGAATCAGACTCCCTGACTTCATACTATAGTACAAAGCTATGGTAATCAAGACAATATGG
Organism: Phocoena sinus; assembly: GCF_008692025.1. Lineage (NCBI taxonomy): Eukaryota > Metazoa > Chordata > Mammalia > Artiodactyla > Phocoenidae > Phocoena > Phocoena sinus. Next base: position 75,871,497 of record NC_045766.1, on the reverse strand, counting down.
TACTGGCAGAGAAACAGAAATATAGGTCAGTGGAACAGGATAGAAAGCTCAGAGATAAACCCACGCACCTATGGTCAACTAATCTATGACAAAGGAGGCAAGGACGTACAATGGAGAAAAGACAGTCTCTTCAATAAGTGGTGCTGGGAAAATTGGACAGGTACACATAAATGAAATTAGAACACTCCCTAACACCATACACAAAAATAAACTCAAAATGGATTAGAGGCCTAAATATAAGACTGGACACTATAAAACTCTTAGAGGAAAACATAGGAAGAACACTCTTTGTCATAAATCACAGCAGTATCTTTTTTGATCCACCTCCTAGAGTAATAGAAACAAAAATAAACAAATGGGACCTAATGAAACTTAAAAGCTTTTGCACAGCAAAGGAAACTACAAAGAAGATGAAACGACAACCCTCAGAATGGGAGAAAATATTAGCAAACGAATCAAAAGACAAAAGATTAATCTCCAAAATATATAAACAGCTCATGCAGCTCAATATTAAAAAAAACAACCCAATCCAAAAATGGGCAGAAGACCTAAATAGACATTTTCCAAAGAAGACATACAGATGGCCAAGAAGCACATGAAAAGCTGCTCAACATCACTAATTATTAGAGAAATACAAATCAAAACGACAATGAGGTATCACCTCACACCAGTTAGAATGGGCATCATCAGAAAATCTACAAACAACAAATGCTGGAGAGGGTGTGGAGAAAAGGGAACTCTCTTGCACTGTTGGTGGGAATGTAAATTGATACAGCCACCATGGAGAACAGTATGGAGGCTCCTTAAAAAGGTAAAAATAGAATTACCATACGACCCAGCAATCCCAGTACTGGGCATATACCCAGAGAAAACCGTAATTCAAAAAGACACATGCACCCCAATGTTCATTGCAGCACTATTTACAATAGCCAGGACATGGAAGCAACCTAAATGCCCATAGACAGACAGATGGATAAAGAAGATGTGGTGCATATATACAGTGGAATATTACTCAGCCATAAAAATGAGTGGAATTGGGTCATTTGTAGAGACGTGGAGGGATCTAGAGACTGTCATACAGAGTGAAGTAAGTCAGGAAGAGAAAAACAAATACTGTATATTCAGACACATATGTGGAACTTAGAAAAATGGTACAGATGAACCGGTTTGCAGGGCAGAAATTGAGACACAGATTTGGAGAACAAACGTATGGACACCAAGGGGGGAAAGTGGTGGGGGTGGGGGTGGGGGTGTGATGAATTGGGAGATTGGGATTAACGTATATACACTAATATGTATAAAATGGATAACTAATAAGAACCTGCTGTATAAAAAAAATAAAATTCAAAAAAAAAATTGTTTTGGCTATTTGGGGTCTTTGGAGTCTGGGCTCAGTCAAATTATTCCTTAGATATGCATCTTTACTATATAGGGCCATCATCCAAAGCACAGCATGCATCCTGTTTTTCCATACTGAATTCCCCTCAGTGCACACCATGGGAGCAACAGGCAGTGGCTGTCGTGACTGGTAGCTTGATTCTTGAACTGGAATGGCAGACAACATTCCCTTTCCACAATCCCAGTAATCAAATACCACCTATGTGTCAGCTGTCAAGGCATTCATAGGCCCAAGACTGGTAATCAAAATTTAGACAAAAGACATATCGTGAGGGGGCACACAGAATGCCAGACCTATTATTAAGCTTTTAGGACATGGTCAAGCTAGGGATCAGTGTCTTACCTTTACAAATTGGACTTTCTCAGTCATTCTTAGTTTGGCTCAAATACTTTGATATTAAATATGGAAGTGACGTACGCTGGGAAATATAGGTACGCAAAGGTCTTTTTTTTAAATCTGAGGGCCAAATTTCAACTTAGTCAAAAAAACAGGGGACAGGAAATTCTGTTGATTAGCCTAACCTGATATGTTACAACCGAGGACTTTTTTTGTAAGTCACAGTGACGTTAGGGATGGTTGAAAATTCATGAGAGGCACAACCCAGGGGTCAGCATGTCAAATACAGAAAATAGTTTTGGATGACATATCCAACAGTTAGAGAGATTACCTGCTTTTGCCAAAATCTGAGAAATCCTCATTATTGAATTGTTCTTCCAAGCTTGGGAAGTTAGAAACAAAGCAGAAGCATAATAAAAGAAAACAATCATTCTGGTAACTAACAAGCTATTGATATTTAAATTGCCTTCCGAAAAGTTTTACTTTACAAAGTTACCACTGCAGCAATTCTGTTCACCTCAGTTTCTTTCTTGCAGCTTCCTTCTGAAAAGCAACTTAAGAACGGTTAGAGGTTCACTTGCCCACTTGGAGAAGCCTGTGTCAGGGTCTGAAACCAGCCATGTTTTGCATGATCTGTCAAAGTTCTCTCCTTCCACATGGTTTCCATTTCCTGTAGACAGATGTGTGGCTCTGTTGATCTCTGCAAGATGAGCTTACTGCGAGTGTGATGAATCCATGTCTTAATTCCGTTCTTAATTCCCTTCACTGAGGAATGGGTCACAAGTAGCACCTCATAAGGTCCAATCCAGCAAGTATGGAACGGGGTCCAGGAAGCGCAGAGAGTCCCATACAGGATAAACTGAAGGAGGACCACACTGAGGCCATGTTATTCAAACTGACAAAAATTAAAAACAAAGAGAAAATATTAAAAGCAACAAGGGAAAAGCAACAAATAATATACAAGGGAATCCCCATAAGGATATGAGCTGATTTTTCTGCAGAAACTCTGCAGGCCAGAAGGGAGTGGCATGATATATTTAAAGTGAAGTAAGTCAGACAGAGAAAGACAAATACCATATGATATCACTCATATGTGGAATCTAATTTTTTTTAATGATACAAGTGAACTTATTTCCAAAGTGTAATAGACTTACAGATATCAAGAACAAACTTATAGTTACAAAAGGGGAACCATGGAGGGATGAGAGATAAATCAGAAGCTTGGGATAAACATACACACACTATTATATATAAGATAACCAGCAAGGCCCTACTTTATAGCACAGGGAATTCTACTCAATATTCTGTGATAACCTATATGAGAAAATCTGAAAACAAGTGAATATATGTAATATGTATAACTGAATCACTGCTGTACACCTGAAAGTAACAACATTGTAAATCAACTATACTCCAATAAAAAAACAAGCAAAACTAATATATGAGTAAGGGGTCAGTAGAGTGGCTACCTTTAGGGAGGGAGATTAGTTGATGGGATGGTATATGAGGTCAATTTCTGGAGTTTTCTTGTAT